>NC_045442.1:27376497-27403161 GCF_002776525.5 Piliocolobus tephrosceles
CTGGGGCCTATCATGGGGAGGGGGGAGGGGGGAGGGGGGAGGGATTGCATTGGGAGTTATACCTGATATAAATGATGAATTGATGGGAGCTGACGAGTTGATGGGTGCAGCACACCAACATGGCACATGTATACATATGTAACAAACCTGCACGTTATGCACATGTACCCTAGAACTTAAAGTATAAAAAAAAAAAAAAGTATATGTCCCCTTCATTCCACTACAGATGAAAGAACTAAAGACAAAACTAATTTTGGCTTGTCTAGATTTAAACCACACTGATCTAGAGGCAGGGCTACCACCCAGATTTTTCATGCCACATGTTCAGGGTCTTCTCTACTGTTGAAAAAAAAATCTAGTTGCAAAAGATTCAAGAAGGTATTTTATAAATTTAAAGTCATTGTAATTTATGTATTCTATTCTCTCTTTGGTTTTCCTCTGTCTCTCCTCTTTATGCCTCTCTCTCCCCTATTCATTGACCCAGAGTCTAATTAATTGAAACTCAAATTTGATGCTTATATTTACAGTATGAAAAATGAAAAATGTGTGTGAGGATAGATGCAAATGTCATGTGTTTTCAGGAATATCATTTAAGTTTGAAGATGATTTTAATCCAGTAGTTTTGTTTGTTTGCTTAGTTTTAGAAATGAGGCCTTTCTATGTTGCCCAGGCTGGAGTGCAGTGGCTACTCACAGGCGTGATCATAGTGTACTGCAGCCTTGAACTGCAGGCCTCAAGCTGTCCTTCCATTCTCAGTCTCATAAGTAGCTGGGACTACAGGTGGATACCACTATAGCTGGCAAGTAATATTATTTAGATGATACCATTTACAAAGTACCAGTCACTTGGGATATTACCCATGTTCTAACACTTTATTAACTGTGTGACTTTGGAAAGTTTATCTTTCTGGTCCCCAGTTCAATCTCTGTAAATTGAAGTTAATATGAGAGCTATTAAACAGGGTTTTCCTGTATATTAGGTTGGTTATGCTTATGCATAATGAGGCCAGTTTTTCATCATGTACATGAAACCTGACATTGATCTCGTAACACTAGGATTGCAAACTCTGGAAACATACAATATAGCACTCTTGTCACAGACATTGGTCATCTCATGATTAGTAGAGGCACCTGTGAGACTTCTCCAAGCAGCCATTTAAACAGAATTTTAAAGAAGGAAGGAAGGATAGAGCACATTTCTTGTGGTGACTTTAGATGACAGGAAGGCACGCAAGCACATTGGAAGCACCTCATTGTGGATTTACAAATACGTCTACTTTTGGGAGGTTTGCCACCTTGCCTGGGATAATAGATGTTACCAAGATAACATATTTTTATTATAAATTTGAAATCCTTAATATCAAATTATTTGGCATGAGAATATGCACTAAATAATTGGTATGCCCTCACTGTACAGCTACTGTATTTTGTCTTTCTAATATAAAGAAGTTTTGTCATTACCCCATGGGTGAAAAATGTTTTGCACAACCAGTTTCTATAGTTAGCAGAGTTCTAGGAAACTCAGCAATAGCTAGATTAAGAGATGCCATCATCCTGAGATGATTAAAGACCCAAAGAAAGTCATTTACATCACTTGCCGAAAGACAAAGTGTGGGGCTATATATTTCATAACAGATCCAGGCATACACATTGATTCTGCTGTGGGCCAACAGTGTCCATGCTCTGTCCTGGGGAAGCAAAATTTAGTGTTATTTTAAAAAGCTAATTAAACCCACTGATGTATGACCGGTAAAACAGTGAGCATGTCAGAATGCCGGTATTGCAAGAAGGCGCTCAGAGAGAGCAGACTTCGTGATGAAAAGGATGTCTTAAGAATGGTGCCAACTCCTGCCCTCGTCTTTCCAGAGAAGCCCTGTTTTTAAAAATAAACACATAACAATAAATACCCAGATAATATAATAACTTCTGAGAAGTCTAATGGCATAATATAATGAAAACAAAATGCCAAAAATAGGGCTCTATACTCCTTCTCTCCATTTATTTATTTTAAAAATTCATTGAGCACCTAGGCCCTGTGCCGACTCTAAGAGATATAACACTCAACAAGAAGAATCGGGTCTTTGCCTTCAATGAGCAGACACTCAACAGGTTCTGATTGTACTCACTGTATATATGTCATGGGTTACATTTTCTCTCTGTGGTTCAGTTTTCTTATCTGTTAGTTGACTGATAACCTGTGATTCTTTTGGTCATACCCTGGAAAATAGGCATGCAAGATGACACATAGACATGGAGGACAGCAACAGAGAGGTGGTGGGGTTTCATTTGGGACATAATGAGTGTGAGGTTCACCAGAGATAGGAAAATTTTGGATTGAAACTAAGGATGGAAGCAGAGATTTAACATAAAGAGGAAATGAATTTACAGGGGTAAAGTTTTACCAGTTATCGTTCTGAAGGTGGTTCCATAAGGGAAGGAGAAAAGAGGATGGATGAAAGGAATGCACAGTGTTAGCACCCTTACCACATCTTCTTGTGATTCCCGTCGTTGCAATGAGAAATTTGATATGCAGCAAGATAAAAATGTCCATGATTACACACTCGGGACCTTGAGGCATCCTCTCCGACCCAGTTCATTCTAGCTCTATAGGCTGTATTTCTCATTCTCTGTTATGTGGCCTGTCCCGGAGTGCACAAAGAACAGAGAAGCAGCAAAGAAGGAAGCAATGCTTCCCACTGGGTGAAATCATGTGGAGTTTTATGGAAGAGGTAGCATTTAAGCTGGGTGATATTAGGACATGTGTCAAGGAGGGGCAGAATTGGCTGTAAGTCAAAATGCAATATGAATAGAGAGAGAGTAAAAAGCCAAGTGATGTAGAATGAACAATAAGATTGAAGCTAATGATATAGTCAAGAGACAACAACTTAGAGTGGAGATGTAAGTTAAAACCAGTTTTTCTAGGCTTTGAATACCAGGCCAAGTATTTTAGACTAACGCAAAGTGGCAGAGGATCGATCCAATGTGGAAGGTCTGTGAGTGAAGCAGTGATTTCCTCACAGTTGTACTTTGGAAAGTTTCATTTTTCCATCATTTTCAGATTGACTGAAATCCTTGGTTATCATCACCAAAAAACCTTGAAATCAAGAGGAAGAAAGTCTTAATTGTGGTCCCTGGCTTTTTTGCAGAGTTGGATTTTCTATGCTAATTCTATTGGTTTATTTCTGGCTCCTGTTAAAGTAAATAAAAACGGAGACCAGGCTTGAAGAATCCCTGAGCAGACAAGGCCAATTAAGCCTCGTAAGTGACTTTAACCTTAAGGTTAAGTGAAACTTAACCTGGGCCATTTCTTGTAAATTTCTTTATTAAAGGAAAACAGAACTTAAGCTCTACCAATTAGAAGCAGCCACAAATGTATAATTATATAACTAGAGACTTTCTAACTGGGCACATCAAATAAGGCAACTATAGAACTATAACCAATCAAAATATTTTCCTTGCTTTACTTCCAAACAAACAAACAAACCAGCCTCTTTTTTGTATTTCCTTGATGGAGCATCTGAATAACTTCTGGCTTGGAGTTGCCTGAATCATGAATTGCTATTTGCTCAAATAAACTCTTTTAAATTTTATTGTGCCTCAGTTCACTTTTTAACATTCCTCCTCCCCACCCACATCTCCTAAGAATATGTTGGACCCAGTGTCCTAAAATATTTTGACAGAATGGCAGGCTTCTCTGTTCCCCTTCTCTTTGGTTAAGCCACGGCACACCACTCTGCATATTAAGTGAGCTCTGATAAACATCTATTCCTGTGTTATTGCATTGCTCTCTTTGTCTCCATGTATCAAATTAATAAGTATATGTCCATGAAACAGAGTCTCAGACACAACCTCTTAGATAGACATTAATAAATGCTATTAAAGCTCCTTGCATTTTGCCTTCTTCTGTACCCTAAAACCTGTCCCAGTGCAACATGGGCTCTCTCTGTTACCTAGAAAAATCCTCTGGGGATCTGAGTAGATGGCTACAAGAGTCAGTGTGGGCTCTTGTTTCACCAATACCTTTTCACTGTCATCTGAAGGTCTCACAAAATAAAGGGCAAAAATAACAACAGCTCCTCATTTGTGTGTCTTTTTGGAACTATTCCATCAAAATGATATCCAAATGCCACTGTGTTTTGGGTACTTTTATAAGGGAAACAATTTGGTTTTGATTCCTCAAGAACATGTTTGTTGACCTGGATGAAGAAAACCTGCTCCGCAATGAACATCTGTCTTTGCAGGCAGTAATTCCATAATACTATTCGCAATAGGTCCTTCTCCAAATGACCGTGTGATCCTACCTTCTAATATCAGGCCTAGAGCATTTTCCTCCTAATCTTGAAGCCTCGATTGTCTTTGTATTTTTTTTTTTTTTTTTACTATTGAATTAATTTATGTCTTCCATTAACTAAGTTACTTTGTAAGACTCTACAGGTTCACTCAAAACCACACCAAAATAAACGGTCATATGAAATAGTGGTTATTCTTTCTCACTTACCTGACAAATACGGAAGTAGCTCCGTATTGTCTTACTGATAGCTGGGTACTAGATTCAGTGACTACCTCATTATGCATGTTTTATGGGAAGCCTATATAAGAACCATTAATGGTTCTTTTCCTGTTATACTTTAAACAATAACTTAGAAGTGGCATATGCTAGAATATTTTCTTTGGAATTATTCACCAGTAAATTTGGAGAGATTTTAGATCTCACAAGATTTGTAACACAGAATATACCAAGAATGTAGGCTATGCGAGACACTTAATTTACTGTAAAATATTGTGCCTCTCAATATTAAAAGAGACAAAATGTTCTAGCATTAGCTAGCTATTTCTTTTACCAGAACATTGAATCTAAAATTGTAAGTAAAACTATCCAAATTGCTAGAATTAATTTTCTATTAAAATGTTTGTCTAAGGTGTTTTTCCATCCATAGACAATTATTTTTCATTACAAGTCTGCTAGAATGCAGGATGCCTGTCAGTTATTAGCAAGGAAATAATGCACAGTTTGTGACTTTGGACTCAGGGGAGAAAGATGCAGATTATGGATGACAAATGTGAAGTGAAAACATCGCTCCTTAACAGCAGTGAAATCCCCTTTGACCCTCCTCCTACTTTTAAAAATCAACCTGGTGCTTAGCATTTTCCTAAAATGAAATTACAAATATTTCCTTCGCTAGAGAAATATGGTCTGACTCATTATAGTGACTTATAGCACACCGAACAAAGAGGGTTATATTCTGAATAGACTCTATACACACAAAGAGAGAATGGTCTGCAAAGAGATCACCCATATGCAAAGTCCAGAGAAAGTCAGTTACTAAAAGAATCGCATAAATTCTTCCCCCTGCTTATCTGGAAACCCAAATGGCAAATACTCCCAAGAATTTTATATCAAGTCACTTTTATTATGCCCGTAATATGACCCTCCGAGGTTTGCTTGCAACTCATCTTCATTTTATTTTCTTTGATTATTTAATCATTCATGAAAGCCTGTCTCCTATCTGGCACTTTCCAATTCTATAGAAGCTGAGAGTAGAAAGATATATTTTTAAAGCATCCAGCGAGGGACTTCATTAATTCCACACACTCTCAAGACAGCACCTACTTGAAGATGATCAGGATGTTTTGCTGGCATATACATGACTCCTGATTCTTGCTCTTTGAAGGTCATTTGGCTGAAAGTGATTCCACTTGTCTTTTGTTTCTTTAGCCTAATTATTCCCAAACTCTGTAGTTTTTTTTTTTTTTTTTTAAATCAGATCTCAGTTAATAGTCAGATTCTGTCATCAATCATGGAACAAGCCTTTTGTTGGCAGGAAGTATGAAAATCTAGGAAAGCTCACTGCATTTATAATGTAGATTTTATGTTTCATTTTCCTTATAATTTTTACTATGATGTTCAAATTTTTTATTATTATTAAGACTTGCTTTGTACTCTGTAAGACAAAAACTGATTTTCAGAACTTAGAGTTCCCACTCAAATGCTCTGTTACTTGGAAGCATCTATTTCTGCCTCTATATTACTCTGTCCTTCCATTCTACTCCTCTTACTTTCTCCTCCAGCTTTTCCCCATTCTCTGTTCTTCTTACAATGACCATGTTGTCAAGAGTTAAGTATGGCACATATTGAAAATATTAGCATGCAATTGCGAGGTGAATGAAAGGTAAACCTCATAGCTGTGAAAATCACATATTGCTATTATTTTTTATTTTGTTTGGTTTTGTTTTGGGGTGTGTGTGTGTGTGTGTGTGTGTATATGTGTATTTGATACGAGGTCTCATCCTGTTGCCCAGACTGGAATGCAGTGGCATGATCATGGCTCACGGCAGCCTCCACCTCCTAGGCTCAAATGATCCTCCCACTTCAGCCTCCTGAGTAGCCAGGACTACAGACATGCACCACCACACCCAGCTGTATTGTTTTTATCTGTTGTAGAGACAGGGTCTCACTGGGTTGCCCAGGTTGGTCAAGAATTCCTTGGCTCAAAAGATCCTACTGCCTTGGCCTCCCGAAGTGCTGGAATTACAGATGTGAGTCACTGCACCTGGCCTGTATATTTTTTAGAATATAAAAAAATTAATATCCCAGTAATAAGTAGATGGCCATTTCCTTAGCTATGTGTACACTTTTGATATCGCATAGAGAGGTTGTTTGTAGCTCCTTCTCTAAAGTGTATTTCTCTAATTTGGTCACTGTCGTACTTCAGTGGAGTAGGCGAACGTTAAAAAGGCCCGTGGGGATCAAACGTATCCTTGGCTACTTTCTCTTGCTGGGCATTATAAGAAATAGTGCTGCACTCTAAATCGGCTGCTGTTTCCTGAGGCACAATTCTAGAATTGTGAAAATTGTTGATCCAATTAGATGAGAGAGTTTTGTAGAACAGCAGCCCATTTTAAGCCCACATTACACAGCAATTTCAGTATAGAATCCTTTCTAAAGCAATGTGTGCTGGATGTTATGATAGGAAGTATTAAAAATTAAAAGGCTATATTATATACATGCACTGTATTTTTTTACTTTTTAGAAAGCAAGCTCTATATCAATAAATAACTATGCAGTTATAGTAGTAGCCTTTTGAGGTGTGCATATGTGTATGTGCATGTATGCATGTGTATGAAGGAGGAGAGAGAATGAGTGTATAATAAAACAATAATAGAAATAATGTATAATATTAGTGTTTTAGTATATATTAGGTAAGACAGGGATGGGACTAGGGTGAAACAAGGGAAGTACTCACTTCAGAAGCAAAATTTAGGAACGTGCCAAAGTCAGTAATCAAAATTAATAACATTTTAAAGCTGTATTTTTAAAAAGTCATAATTAAGACAAAATATTTCATGGTGAAAAATATCAGATTATTAAATGAAGCACGTTTAATAGTAAGGTACAAAACTCTTTGCTTACATTGTCTGGTTTAATATCCCAAACATCCACATAGAGTTGGTATAATAGTTATCCGTATTTTACTGATAAGAAACCTGAGGCCCAGAATGGTGGCTTGTGCCTGTAATCCTAGTGCTTTGGGAGACTGAGGTGGGAGGATTGCTTAAGCTCAGGAATTCAAGACCAGCCTGGGCAATGTGGGGAGACCCGCTCTCTAGAAAAATGTGATTAAAAAATTCTTAAACAGAAGAAAAAGTATAAACCTGAGGCTTAGAGTCATGAAGAACAAAAAGAGAGCAAATCACCTGACAGTTTGCAGCCCCAGATTTGGAAGAGCATTTGCTGGAAGTTCAGAGATAGAGATAGGTATCGCCTAATGTCCATTGTGCCCTGGGCAATGCACAGGAATCTAGGTAGGACTAGATAGCAGATGCAGAAAGGATCCATGGCTGAGGGTTTTTGGCTTTCCAGCTGCAAAGTTAGGGGCAGTACTGATCTCCCTCATGAAAATGAAGCTGGCTTGTTATAATGTGGTGGACTAGTAGCCTCCAAGCCCTGTTCTTGTGCCTTGATATCCAGGGTTGGTGGAGCACTAGTGACTCTCCTAGCATAAATAGGAGCAAGAATTCATGCACTGGTTGCAGCTGGGTTGTTGAAATGTTTCTGTCTTGCCCAAACCTCAACACATTCTTATTGAGAGGCCCAAGTCCCTCCACTACATGATATAACTTCAGTGTAGTCCACTGCTGCCTCAGAGACTGAGTGCCTGAAACTCCCAGGTGTGGCCAGTTTCCAGCGAGCGGCTTTCAATTCTCAAATGGCCTTGTTCTGTAGGAGACCAACTGTTTTGCTGGGAGGCCATCCTTCAGGAAACTTACCTTTCAGGGGCTCCCTGAGTTAGCCCTTAACTCAAGTATTAAATGTATTTGTGCAAGGCCATAGAGCCAATATGTTTGGAAAGTAAGGATTCAAATACAGGTCTGTCAGATTCCACAGCTCAAGCATTTAGCCGCTGTGTAATATTGACATCATGTATTCATTCATCTGGAAAATATTTAATCTAGCTTATCTTATGCCAGATCATTTTCTAAGCGCTGGATATACAATAGTAAACAGGACAGTCACCATCTTTATCTTCACAGGGTTTATTGGTTAAAGGACAAGGAACATAAATCTTTATGATTTTAAAGCAAAGGAAATCTCTCAGTGGGTCACTCCTCTTTCTCCAGGTTTATGTTGTGTGACACGATATAATGGACCATGCAAGACAATCATAATGTATTTAAAATGAAATCCAGTCCAGGCCGCAGCTTGCAAGGCTATGAATTTGGAGACCCTTGCTATCTTTCACCATCAAGTTTATACCACAGTCTCCCTTGCTTGTTATATTCCAACAATTCTGGTCTTGCTTTTTAGTTCCTCAAACATACCAAGTTCCTTTTTGCCTTGGGAAATGCTCTTCTCTCTATTGGTAATTTCCCTCTACTGGTTTTTCTCTTGAAAGCTATTTCATCTTTTGGGTCTCAGTCTAAATTTCCATTCCCAGAGAGGCCTCACATGACCATGCTAAGACAAGTGGATGACCACTTTAATCATTTTAATTCTTTCTCTGTCTCTTATTGTTTCTTGTTTCCTTATCACTAATTATAATTTGTAATAATTTGTATGTATTTACTCATTTACTTAACTTTGTCTTCTTTAACAGACATTAAGGCTAAAAACAGGTTTGTCTTGTTTGCTATTACATGCCTAGAAAATTGCAGTGTTTTACATAAAAGAAATGCTCACTAAGTATCTACTGAATGCATGTTATACTATAATAATAATTGTAGCAATAACAGCTACATTCAACCAGAATTTAATCTGTTTCAAACCTTTCTATAAGTGCTCACAGCAATTCATAAGGTAGAAGCTATTTTCATAAAAACATCTTATTTTATAATTATAAAGTAATATTTAATGAGAAGAAATGCAAATAGTACAGAAGGTTTCTTTTATCTAAATCAACTCTCCAGATGTAACTACTGTTCATAGCAAGCTATCTCTTCTTGCTGATATGGTTTTATGGCTATAAATGCTCTCAGATTCTTTTGTGGCCCCAAATGTCAATAACTCCACATTTTAAAGTGAGTCTGTAGACCAACTATAGAGAACTTATAAGAGTTGATTAAGAGCAAGGAAATAAAATTTCTTTTATTTTATTTATGAGTGGCTATTGGCCACTCATTTCCATCCTTTAAGACTGAGGAAACCAAAAAAGAAGATGCTGAAGTTTAGATAAAGGATTTATTTGGAGAGAATTGTTGGTGCTGTGGGTTCTATCCATGCATGCCTTGGTCAGCGTGTTCTTTTCCCTCACTTCAAGCCTCCTCTAAAAGAGGGCATCGAATTTTTTCCCATGAAGGGTTCTGGGGCAGCAAAGGAGAGGTTGTATCTGTGAAGCAATTTCATTTCTGTGGATGAGAGATCAACTGTGCATGTTTTCATTTGGCTAGATATGAACCACGTGTGAGAAAGACCAGCTCCGGCATTGTTGGAGAGAGCTGCCTAAAGGATCAAGGAAACCTGTGCTAAAAGTATTGCCACCAAATGCCAGAGGGTGAAGGGAAATCCGAAACTGCCCACTGGTAGAGTCACATTTCTATGAGTAAACAGAGCTGTAATTGTTTCTGAAGAAATCTTCAGGAGTAGATGTTTCTGAAGAACTTACAAAGTACCATAGAGAAGAAAGAGTTAGCCTAACATATACCTGGTTTAGAGGAAACAAGTGACAGATTGCATTAGTACTAGTTAGCAAGACCTTTGCTGGTCCTACCTGCCCTCCTGCTTTTGCAGAAAGAAATAGGTACCACAACAGCATTACCTTGGAGTTGATTGTACATTGACATGGAAGTATTTGCATGACATGATACAGAATAGGAGGCATGGTATGCTCCTAATTTTATTTAAGAGTGTGTGTGTGTGTGTGTGTGTGTGTGTGTGTGTGTCTGCAATTTCATAGATTGATCAAATGGGACTCCACATACAACAAGAGAACAATTGAATTTCTTTCCCCCTATCTCTCACTCAAACCATGCTATTCATTGAGAATCAAGCTCACAAAAGAGGTCACTGGGGAACCAGGCATTCAAAGAGTACTGTCTTAATCCGTAACCTGCACTCCTCTGCATTGTTCTATTGTGGCAAGCTGTATATAGTCCAAACTTAGCAGGCATAAAGGGAGGACTATTGTTGATTAGGATGCAAAGTGTGCATATCTTAAGGATTATTATATCTTTTATCAGAATGGACAAGAACTTTTTGTACAACATACATCTGGATGAGGTTTTGATTGTTGCAAGTCTAGGAGAATTTTGCTAATGCTTGTTGTGTTGCATAACTTCAAAAGTGAAACCCCACTGGTGTGCAGAGATATGTGTCATGGTGCTTAGCATAGAATCAAGGCTTATGAAGGTCAGCAGGGTCAGAACTTGGCTCTGCACTTACTTACCATGTAAGTAAGAGCGTGGATAAGTTGCTTCTTCCTGAGCCTCATTTCTTCATTTCTAAAATTGGGTTAAAAATACCCATCTCATGTATTTGTTCTCTGTTCAAAAGCACTTAGTTGGCATGTGTTATAGGCTCAAAATTTGTAGGCATCATTATATCCCCATTTTTCTTACTCTCTGCTCCAGTTGGATGGAGGTAAGGGAAAGAATTTTCTGTTTCAACATGTCTAGGGCTATTATCCAAGTTCTGAAAAGACCTTGGTAAGCGGGGCACAGCCAACAAATCACTTGTTCTGGTTTCATATAACAACAATGGCCAACTGCCTTGTGTGGGAGGCAGGACCTTTATGATCTATGAGACTTTTACTATGTTGATATTGCTACAGATGTTACAATAGTGTCTTTCTTGGAATTTATAGATAGAAAAACCCATGACCTTGCAATCTTTAAAACAGGAAGAATAGAAACTGACAAAAAATGTTATTTTTTTCTTGTTGTTGTTGTTTGTTTGTTTTTTTAGCACATCCAAGATTCTTTTATTTGGACTGAACCCTGACCTAGCGAATTAGCTAGTTTTTCAATGTCTGTTTACATGCATCTAACACTGATGAAATTTCGGGGAAGACATTAGCATAAAGTACAAAAAAGGAACATTGTCTCTGCTCTTTCTACATCATCATAACCCCACCCCAAATCCAAGCACCACATGGCAGCCAAAGGGGCATTTTACAAATACCATCTAGACTTGTGTAATGGACTGAGTTGTGTTTCCCCAAATTTACATGTTGAAGTTCTAATGTCTGATGTCTATATTTAAAGACAGGCCTTTCCAAAAGTAATCAAAGTTAAATGAAGTCATTAGGAGGCATCCTAATCTAATAGGATTCCTTACAAGAAGAGGAAGAGATACCAGGAGTGTGCATGCACAGAGGAAAGGCCAGGTGAGGATGCAGCCATAAGGCAGTCATCTGCAAGGCAGGGAGAGAGGCCTTACCAGAAACCAGTCCTGCTGCCACCTTGATCTTGGACTTCTCAGCCTCCAGAACTGTGGAAAAATAAAATTTGGTTGTATAAGTCACCCAGACTGTGATATTCTCTTGTGGCAGCCTTAACAAATGTAAAAACCTTCTTAAAAGTCTCTATTACTCCCCTTTTAGTTCCGAATAAAATAGAGTCTTCTTAACATGACCTCTGAAACCTTGTATCTGGCCTTTCCACTTTTCCAAATTTATCTCCTGCTCTTTTCCCCTACTACATGCCATCACAGGGACTTGAATTCCTTTGACAGACAAAGTTTGTTGGGAAAAAAAGTAATTATCAAGGTTCTTACATGTGAAACTTGTTTATCTGGAACTCTGTTTCCCTGACAGTTTGCACGGCTTCTTCTCTTTATTCAGGTCTCATTTGAAATGCCTTCTCATCAGAGAGGTTATATCTGAGCATTCCATCTCAAGTATCTCTCCTTCTCCCCTACCCTCAGTACTTTTGATCATCTTATTTTATTCCCTTATCACTAATTATCACTATCAGACTTTATCTTCTTTATTTACCATCTATGTGTTTACTGTATGTACTTTATCACTAAAATGAAAGCTCCCAGAGTGAGGAACCTGTGTATGTTGGTGAATGTCTGTTCTCTATCTCATTGTCCAGCAGAGAGCTTGATATATGAGCTGCTCAGTATGTGCATGTTGGATGTTGAATGAATGCATGCTTTTCTTCTTTCTGTTCCCTATTTTCCATTTCCCATTACACTCTATGCCTTTCTCATAGCTCATGTCTTCAGATGTCTGCTTCATGTTTTCAGATATCTGCTCTAATTAACTACAAGCTCTTATCAAATTAAGATAATTCTTTCACAGGTAAAGTTGTATTTCCCTTGAAATTGGACTTCTTATGTTGGAAATTTAGTCAAAAGCAAAAATATTACCATGACTTTTTCAGTGCCCCTCAAGTTTAGATCACCATCAATAGCCTTTTATTCTCTCATCCTAAAGGTCTTGCAGGGTCTTTAGATCTATAAGAGATAATAATCTTATATGAGGTAGAACACTGGCTCGTTCTGAAGGTCTTTCACTGCACCAGGGCTTCAACAAAAGAGAATTCCTTCTGCCCTGGAGGTATGAGCGGGAGAAAATGTGGGAATGTGTTGGTCACAAATACAGAAAAGCTCTATAACCTGATGACATTGAAAATCTGTAGTGCATAGTATAAACCACTAAAGTATGGCTAGATTGACTCACAGCAACTATACCACTTCACATGCTGATAAGACAAAAAAGTAATGTGCTTAAAACCAAATAGAATTCTTAATCACTAGTTTCCTCATTTTAAGATGCCCCCAATCTATTACCAAACCGTTTATCTCCATCTGTTCCTGCAAATTGTTCTAACTGAAGCCTTCTGATTAATGCTGTGATCTTTCTTGTCATTTTTCATTACAAGTGTTTGTATAGGAAATATTATCCCGCCTTCACGGAGGAAGACTCGAAGTTCATCTCCTTCTTCACTTCATTATGCTGAGTCTAAGCTCAGTTTCAATATCAAACACTGAGAGAATGATCTGAATCTAATAGAGTAGAGATTGGTTACAGAGAAGAACTGAGCAGGCCCCTACAAATAAACATGGTTTCTCAATGAATGTCTTGCTAACAGCTCCTTCCCCCTGTTTTATTAAAATAGCTTGACTAATTGGAATGGGGTTCCAGATTTTTTTTCCCATTGGCATCTAATGCATAATTTCAGCAATTTGCAGATAAAGATTGTATTAGCATTGAATATATAGTTATTTTCCTCCAATTGTGTATAATATAAAAAGGCTACTTTAGTTCACAGAATTCTTAGCACGTAGATGGCTTACCAGTTCATTGAACAGCCCTAATAAAAACAGGCCAAACAGGTCTCTGTAAGTTTAAATGCTACCTTCAATCTATCCTGTTTAGCTTATCCCGATTGCCTATGCATGTAGAACTGTGTCCCTATTTTGCTTTAAACTTGATTTGATTAAAGAGAAGCTGCTTGTATTTCCTTTGCCACAAATATAAAGAGCAAAGGCAAATCCTAGAAACATCCCTCACCTTTAACAGGAGAGAAAAATAACCATGACATCAGATCAGCTCAGAGGGCTGATGAGACAACTTGCAGCTGAAAAGAGAAGTGAGGATAAGGAAAAAAATAAAACCTTTAAAATTATACTAGACTGGGAGATGAAATATATTACCTTCATGCCCTGGCAATGATTTCTGCTGAGAAGGGCATAGTCTTTTTTCCCCCCGCTTTTCCCCTTAAGAAACAATTTCCTAGGAATGTGAAGTGTTTTTTTCCCTATTAAATGGAAAATCATTACAGTTCTGCAGTAATACTAAAAAAACTAATAAGAGAATACATTCTATTTGTAAATATATTATCCTGTTGGCAGACTTACAAGAACAAACCAGCAGCGATGTTTGGTCTGGCATTTATTTCTACTTATAGGAACTGTCCCTAAAGTAAGTTGCTGATAACATTCAGTACAGCTTATTAAAATAGATGGCAAGACTTTTAAAGGACTTGCATCTTCTTTGCTTGTAAAGAAAGAAAAAGTTCTAGTAAATAAAACTTCTAATGTTTATACAATCATATGCTATGGATTAGCCATTTAAATATATGGGATATAAGATGAAGCGTGAATGCATATTGTCAATATTTTTATGATCGCTTTTGTTGTTCTTCACAAATCGCAATGTTATTATTCACTGTGCCAACCTTTCTCCAATTCACAAATAAGAAAGATGAAAAACTCTGCAATCACTTATGTACATAATCTTTTTCTTGATAAGCTAAGTTAGTTGGCATGATATTTTCACCTTGTGATCAGATTCAATTTCAAACCTACTCAGTATCATGGTATTTCCCCTAATATGACTGCAGAGTTATTTAGCTGGATGTATCATAATAATAATGTTTGTTAGGGTAGTAAAATAATAAAATAAAAAGAACTAACCCTACTCCAGTATGCCTATTTTCTAATTTAGCTCATTTTAAAAAACAATTTTTAATTTCACCCTTAGATATTCTATATTTTGTTTCTCATGTATTGTATATTTTATTTAAATGAAAGTGTAGTGGGATACAAGGTTTTTTTTTTATCTTCATTTCCTGCATATCTTGATCATTGTTACTTGTCTTGCCTTTTACGAACAGCAGTCTTCCTGAGGACTGCTTCTAGAATGCAGTAGTAGTAGTTCTGGCCCTCTGAAAACTCTGAATCACTGTTTGGCTCTATAAAAGTTTATGTTTATTTTTATTATAGTGATTGTTGTATTTAGAAAAAAACACCACTTTTACCTCCACAATTTATTTAATAATAGGTAACCTTTATTTAATAGATACTGCCTGATGGACACTGTTCTAAGTGTGTGGGAAACCAAAAGAAAAGAGATGGCATATTCAAAACGGAGTATTTGGGAGTTTAATTAAGGGGCTATTCACAAAAACACGGGCAGGATTAAGGTAAACCAATAGAAGGTGGTGAGGTACCTCGAAACTAGAAGGAGCAAAAGGTGGCAGAGGTTAACAGCACTTGGCAAAACTGTAGATGTGCAAGAATGCCACTCAATGTCTGCCACTCGATACTTCAGTTTTGGTAGACAACTGCAGCACTCTCTATCTGTGGCCTGGCAGGGAGCTGGCCCATAGGGAAAAGTACACAGACTTTATTTTCCTCCGGCCCTCCGATTTCCTGCAGTGTCTTGCATTTGCTAAACCTGTTGGGAAGCCAGAAGAGAAGGAGACTTTATCGCAACAGAGTACACAAGCCTGCCCCCCAGACACCAAAATGAGGGGAGAAAAGTGGAGTGTAAACCCATGGAGGCTAGTGGAAACCCTCCAGCCCAAAGTGATTCCTGTAGATAACTGATTCAATCCTCACAATGACTATACCATACCGATAAATAACATTAGTCCTATTTTACAGGTGAGGCAACTGATTCAGGCAATCTGCCGGTAAGTCATACATTTCATGAGCAGCAGAGGAAAGATTTGAACCCAGAGAGTCTTTTCACACAAACAATACTCTGACTCACTACAATGTGCTACCCAAGGACTAGCTTTCTGCCTGCTCCAAGGACAAAACCCAAGACACAGAATATGTCTCTCTTCCTGGAGAATTTCTTCCTTTTCGTGCTCTCCCATTTTTGTGTCTACATATTTAATTTGAGAACCATAGTAGCCATGGGATAGTGTGATATCTGAGATATCATTTGAGACATTTTCTCAGGATAGTTATATTTTTTGAATCAGTAAACTATTTTAAGAAAATAGTCCCAGGGCTTCCTAGAATTATTTTTAAATTGCCAGATAGGAGTGAGACACAGGAAAGGGTGATAAAAAGTATATGGAGAAAGAAACTAAATGTTGACTATATGATATGCTAGGTATTTTATGTAGTAATATTAAATAATATAGTAATAATAGAAAATGTCATAATAGAAAACATTTATTGAACATTTACCATGTATCATTCCCTAGATCTAATTTTTGCATATTATGTTACTTAATCATCATAACAAATGAATGGGATAGGAATTAGAATGTTCTTGTTATACATAAGAAGTTGAGGTTTTATGAAGTTAAGATCGTCACATAGACACAAAAGATAGAGCTCTAAATCCAACATAGGATTGTCTGATGTCAAAAGTCCTGATCCTAACCAATGTGTATCCTTACTGTTAACCTTTGCCAGATGATCATTATTCAACTAGCTTGTTTAGGTGCTTAAGAGACTTTTATAGTTCATCAAGTTTTCCAAAGTCAATAAAGGACAAAGCTGGAATTGGAACCTATCAATAGGACTTCAGTACCACTTCTAATAAGAAGCACACAGAGGCATCAATTGTGTAATTTTATCTACTAGCACAATGAAGTCTCCTAGAAAAAGTGAACTGCTATTTTCATTGTGCTCACTTTAATAATTCATAAAGGTTTAGGGTATATCTTCTGTAATAAGTCCACTTATGACAAATCAAATGTGACATCAATGGAATCAATTGAGTGAGTGGACACTTAACTGGACAATTTATTTCTTTTGTCACTTAGTCACTGTAGTCATTTACAAACCATCTAACCAGGCCTAGAGATTTAGTTTTCAAATTAGTTATTGATCTAAACTCTAGGAAGCACAGTTTTTTTTTCCCCCCAGATTCAGAGGAATCCACAAAAGAAAAGCTTCAGGGTTATGATGAACAAATATCTCCTTTTTAAAGAACTTTCTTGTAGTTCTAAATGTTTACCTCAAAGAGATAACACATTGGTGTTTTCCATAAGGAGTGACTCAAGAAAACATAATGAGGGAGGATCTTAACCTAGTCATCTTTTTTTTTTTTTTTTTTTTTTTTTTCCTTTTCTTCTTGAGACGGAGTTTCGCTCTGTTGCCCAGGCTGGAGCGCAATGGTGTGATCTTGGCTCACTGCAACCTCTGCCTCCCATTAACCCTAGTACTGTTTATCATAGCCCTCTGCAATGCAATGACTTAGGTCACAAATTATAATATTCTGATATAATTATATTATAATATAATTCTGATATTATAATATTCTGATATTATAATTTGAATGGTTTATTCTTATATGTATTAGTCTTCTATTACTGCATAACAAGTTATCAAACACTTAGAAGCATAAAACAACACACATTCATTATCTCACAGTTCTGTGAGTTAGGAGTCTTGGTAAAGCTTAGCTAGATTCTCTGCTCAGGGTCTCGTATCTCTGTAATCAAAGTGCATCCAAGCTGGATTCTCATCTGGAGGCTGGATTGAAGAGAAGTCTGCTTCTAAGCCTACTCAGGTCAGTGGCAGAATGCATTTCCTTGAGGCTAAAAGGTGTATGTTCTTGGCTTCTTGCTGACTGTTGTCCAGGGGTTGCTGTCAGCAATAAGAGGACAATTGCAAATCTGTCACATTACCCTCCCTACAGGCCCTCCTGTAACACAGTAGCTTACTTTTTCAAGGCAAGAAACAGAGAGGAAGAGACTTTAGCAATACCTACACAGGTACTAGAGACTTACATAATCACCATAATATTTGCTATACTAAGATTAGAAGCAAGTCCTAGATCCCACCCCCAACTCAAGGTAAGACATTTCACAAAGGTATGAATGATAGGAGTGAGGAACCATGAAGGCCACCTTAAAATCTGTCCTACACTGTGCTAACATGGAAACAAGCTCTTTCTGGAAAGCTGCATTGAATAGCTCCAAACATATTGTATCATTCAAAAGGCCAAAGTCTAGAATTTTCTGAGAGATAACCTTTAGCCATGTGTAGTAAATAGATTTTTAGGAATCTTATTGTCTTGTAAGTATTAGAATCCTATTAAATCTAAGTTAAACTATAAAAAATAATTAGTAGACAAGAAGCTACCTGTCTCACAATATCTGGACTTTAGGCACAGTTTGGAATCATGAATCATGTAGTTGTAGGGAAGCAGAATTTCTCTATTTCCATCTCTTGTTTTTGTTTCATTTTGACCTGTTGTATTCTCCTTTCATATTATAGACAAGTTTCTCTTTTTGTATTGGCCCATGTGCAGGAAAATGTTTGGAATGGAAGAAAGGCTTGAAAGAATTTTCCATTTATGCACTTTGGGCCAAGAACTTAACTATGAATTATACATTCATGACCAAGGGGCAAAAATATGTAGCTTACCTCAACCATGGTGTACTTGGAGGTGGCAGAATTTCTAGAATAGTGATAAATGATAGAGTTGGAGTCTTTTCTGAATTATTTAATGTCTAGGAAATCTCTCTCTCTCTCTCGTTCTCCTTCTCGTTCTCTGTCTTATTTTTCTATTGAGTGAGTGAGACATCAGACTGTGCTTTTCAAGAACTTGAGTCTTAAGGTCCTGAATGACTGGCATTTTTTAGCACAGTGATTTATAAATTTAAATGTTCAATAAATGCTGAGTTTAATCTGTTGTGCTGAGTTTAATCTGTTCTATTTTCAATGACAGCAAGTCAGAATTTTACTCTGCTGCTTAAAGCCTTCCAAAGGCTTCCTATTTTCTTCAGAACTTTCAAAGTTCTTAGGATGGGTTATGTGGCTTATAGGATGAGGCCACTCTTTCTTCTCTGACCTCATGTCCACCTACTTTTCCACTCACTCACTGGGCTTTAACCACACTGGCCTTCTTTCTGAACCTGGAAAGCACTAACTAACTTTTGGCTCAGGCCTTTATGCTTGCTGTCTCTTCCCTTTAGCATAGTTTCCATTTGAATCGCTGAATATCTCCTCTGTCTTCCTCTCCCTTCCTCTCTCCCAATCAAGTCTGTTTTTTAAATGTTGCTTTCTTAGGAGTCCCTTGACTACCCCCGCATTTTTTTTTTTTTTTTTTTTTTAATGAAGTCTCACTCTGTTGCCAGGCTGGAGTGCGGTGGCTCAGTCCTGGTTCTCTGCAACTTCCGCTTCCCTGTTTCAAGCGATTCTCCTGCCTTAGCCTTCCGGGTACCTGGGATTACAGGTGCGCACCCCCATGCCCAGCTAATTTTTGTATTTTTAGCAGAGACAAGGTTTCACTGTGTTGGCCAGGACGGTCTCAATCTCTTGACCTCATGATCTGCCCACCTCAGCCTCCCAAAGTGCTGGGATTACAGGTGTGAGCCACCATGCCTGGCTGATCACCACTTTTAGAATTGCAAACGCTCTTCCTTTTTCCTTCATTCCCTACTGGCATTCCCTAATTTATTGCATCTAGAGCATTGATCATCAACCAGCATACCATATACTCTGTTTTACTTGCTCCCGTGTTTAGTACATATTTCCACATCTAACATGTAATCTTCATGTGGGCAGGCATTTTTGTCAGTTTAATTCAATGTTATGTTGCTTGTGATCAGGACTTGGTACACAGTAACCTTTAAATATGTATGTATTTATCACAATAATTGACTTTATGACCACCCATATTATTTGTTTAGATTGAGACTGTGGGAAAATTTCTTTGGGTCATTCCTTCCAGCAGTGTGTAAAAGGCATATTCTAGGACATGCATAGGATGCCACGTGGAAGTAGGAGGCATGGGGGAGTGTGAAAGGAGGATATCTGAGCTGCAGTTCGGAGTAGTTCTATGGCCTCTGAAATTCTTTGTTTTATACATCATTATTTATACATACTTTATAATTTAGTGCCTCTTAGTTTTCTGGTCATTGAGAGCTATGCTCTTTGCGTTGTTTCTGCAGCTTTTTAAATTTAAACATTGAGTAGAATATTTATATCACTAGAAAATAAAAAAGAATGTTGTCAATGTCAAAATCATATGCAGTAAAAATGACTGTAAAATAGCAGTCTTTTGGTTGTGCAACTGATGTCATACCTTGTTTTATTAGCCCTGGCAGAATTTTGTAAATTGGATTTATATTTCCTAATTTCTATCAGTTTGGCTTTTTCATTACTTTCAGCTTGGACAATCAAAATAAGGCATTCATTATGTTTCTCTGCTGTGTTTGCACTTCTATCCAGGCAATAAACAGGAAGATGCCTGCATATACAAATCAGATGGAGAAGAAACTCTGCTTACAAATTGAAGACTTTATAGCTGATCTCATGGCCTTTCTCATTCACCAGGAAGACTGGGGCAAATTCAATCCTTTGATTAGGGGGAGTAATATAAAATAGTTTGGGTGACTAAGACAAATGATTTCAGTGATTAGGGAGAACATAGTATGTCATAAATGCATTAACTTGTTCCCAATCTTATTCACTGCATCAGGCACTGTTCATGCACCACTGCATAGCCTCTCAGTTTTACCTGAGTCTTACTTCAGCAGAGGTTGCAGTGATGCACTCTGAAAGGATTCTGACCAGCTTCACTCAGGTTCAACCTGCCAGTGTCTGCCTCATACCTGTGCCATGTACTTCTTGCCTCCCGCCCTGGTTCTTCTGTGTTGAAACAGGGCTTTGCATGTGGTGGACATTCCTCTGTGACTATAATAGTGAAACCTGCTTCCTTCTTCACTTTCCTGACCTTTATCCTGCTCTTAGGATGCCATTCCTGAATAAAGCAGTACATTATACATCTTTGCATTGTACTCTGCTTTGTAGCAGAAGGCAAAGTAAGACAGTTGGTATGGGGGTGGGGAGGAGGCAGCAGAGCTCTAGAAAGAAGATGAAAATTTGGAACTTGATGACTCTTTGATCTGGTGACAATAAGATCATTACTGGTGATAATTGGGGTGGTTGTAACCATCCAGGCTTTCAATTGTGAATAATCAGAACAAAGGGCAGGTAGAAGGTGAACCACTGGTTTTGCAGTGGCTGAGGGTTTGGATGATGTGGGGGAAATGATAATCGTAAGAAATGTGATTTTGTTCTATTCTTTTTTGGAAAACTTGAAATGAGAACATGATAGGCTTAGGGCAGCCAACCGCTAACTCTAAGCACACTATAAAGCCAAAGAGCCTCTGGGACAGCTATGAAGGGTACTTTCATTTTCTGAAGCCATAGCACAGAATGCACTGAAAGCCAGGCTCATTGTAAGAGTGACCCCTCCATGCGGCATCCTTCCTGCAGAAGACCGGCCAGTCCCGTGGTGGCAGGTCAATTAATTTGGATCCCTTCCACTAAGAAGGCAAAGTGTTCCTTCTTACAGGAAACAACACCTACTCCAAATATGGGTCTTCCTTCCCTACCCGCTGTGTTTTCACCATCACAACTTAAGGACTTAAAAATGCCTGACCTATTGTCATGGTAGCCCACACATTATTTTGAAACAAAGGATTCTTGTACAGCAAAGGAGCTATGAAAAACGTTGCATGATAACAGATGCATTGTTCTTACCATAAACCCCATCAACCAGAATAAGCATTGTTAAAGGATTAGCTAAAAAGGTAGGGAGGGAACAACATCCTGAGACACTGAGGTACTACTCACCAGAATACAGTCTGTGCTGGACCAAAAGTGTTCACAATAACTGGTATACATAAGCCTGGGAACCAAGGAGTAGAAGTAGGGCTGGCTTTTTTTTTTAACCTTACCCCAATGATCTGCTTGTGGAATTTGTGTTTTCTGTCCTCCTGACTGTAGGCTTTGTCAAGTTAGTGGTCATAGATCCTGAGAGAAAGAATACTTCTCTTAGAGACACTAATGTTTCTGTTGAATTTTAGGCTTTAGCTACTTTCTGGTTGCTTTGGGATTCTTAAGTTAGTGAATAGGTGTTTAAAAAAAAAAAAAAAAGAGTTTGACTAGACTTAGGAGTAGCAGACCCTGATTACCACGATGAGCTAAGGTTGGTTCTACATAGTTGGGGATGAGAAGAAGGTATGTTTTGAATGCACAGGGTTCACTGTGGTACCTTGTGTTTCTGTACCCATGATAAGAATAAACTCTTGATAAATGTTGACTTAAAAAAAGTAGAACAATTGAAAACACAGATCTGGAAGGGATAAGTGCCTGGGTCACCCCACCAGATAAGCCATCCAGATAAACTGAAGTGCTAACCAAAAGTGAGGGAAATTGAGAATAGATGATGGAACCAGATATGATAAATACCAAAGATAGTCTTGGCGCAAACTGTAGCAGTGTGGATTGTAGCTTTTTCACTAGCCTTCTAGGCTTACATATTTTCAGATATTGTGTCTGTTCTTACCTTGAATAGGATTCTATGATAGATGGGGTTTGTAATTCACCTTTCAAGGAAAAACAAAGCATGCTGTCCCTACTACAAATGGGAATTTCACCTTACAGTGTTGGAGCTGGATAAAATGAAGAGCATACAATCAGACATAGTTTCCATGACATCTTGGAGGATGATCACAGATGGAGCAATCGCTTGCGCTTTGGAGCTGTGAGCTCTATAGCACATCCTTGTCACAGGCTGACCCTCCTTTCCTGCTCTGCAATCCTAGTCCCTCACTCCTGTTCCTTGGGATTGCACTCCAAAATAACAAAGCAACTCAGTAAGATTTTGCTTTGTTTCTGCTTCTGTGGGAGTATAAACTGAGATATCTACTATATATTTTAATAATTTAATAATTTTATCAATAGTGTTTTGTTATTTTAGCTTCAGACTGCAGAGTTTAAAATCACATTACTTATCAGTTGGGTGATGTTGGGCATGTGGCTTAACCTCTCTGAATTGTTGCTGCTTGTATAGGTTGTTGTCATATCAAGAAAAGGTTTTTGTAATATCAAGAAAATATCTTCAAAGCATATTAAATATTTAATAATGGTAATTGTTATTGTTGTATTACAAATTCCTTGTTCATGGTTGAGCTGACAAGTAAAAAGGAGATTATTTCCCTGGATTATGTGGACGGTATGCTAGAATGCATCCAAATCTGTGGATCCACCAGGATTTCCTTTCTATGGTATCGTCCTAGAAAAAGGAATCAATCCCAACCATTCTATAAAGGTGTAAGCATCTGAATTGACACCACTTGGCATTCCATAGGGGATTGTCTGGGCTCTACTGGCTGAGATGACCATGGATGGCTTCCTGGAAGAAGCACCCCTTAGATTTTTCCTTGAAAGCTGAATGGGTTTTTGTCTCCAACTTAGTAGCTTATTTACATTTACTTCACTCATGTCATTTATAATAATTACCTCTTGCTACTTTTCTTTCATGGTTTTAAGATGAATCACAGATGCATATCCTAAGATAATCAGTAGAATGACAAGGTTTGGGCCTGAAAAATCAAACTCTAAAAGGACTGGGTAGCTCTTCTTAAATAGCTGAAGGGCTAAGGAAGAACTATTCTGTCTTTCTGTATAGGTCCAAATGAGAGAACTGGGACCAGTAGATATACATTTAAGGGAGACATACTGTAGAGTTCCAATGATAAGACATTTAGTAAAAGGCAAAACAGTGAAAAGATCAGTAGTTGCCAGAGGTTGGGGAGGTGGATGGAGAGATAAGTAAGCAGAGCTTAGAGATTTTTTAGAGCACTGAAACTGTTCTCTATGATACTATAATAGTGGATACATGTCATTATACATTTGTCAAAACCCATAGAATGTAAAACACCAAGATGGAATCCTAGTGTCAACTATAGACTATATATGATAATTATATGTCATGGCAGGCTCATCAATTGTAACAAATGTACCACTCTCATGGGAGATGTTGATGGTGGGAAAGGCTGGCGGAGTAGAGGAGGGGGAAATACACAGGAACTCTTTGTACTTTCTGTTCAATTTTGCTGTGACTATACATTTCATATATGTATACATATATATGCACATATATATAAGAAACAAAACAAAATATAACAAAAACAAGTTGAGAGTCAGAGGCACTTAAAAATGGAATGGGCTGCCTTTGTCAATAGTAAGTTTCCCATCATTAGCATTTTTCAGCATAGAGTGACTGAGGGGTCAGGTATTTCAACATTTAGCATGTCTTCTCATCCTGAGACTCCATACCTCAAGACATCCAAAGATTCAAGTTTATTTTCGAAATCAATTTAGCATCTGCCTGTTTTGTATTCATTGCCTGATTCCATTTGGATACTGTTTTTAATTATCCTGATAAATAGATGGCAACTACTTCCTTGATTCCCCTACAGAAACTTGTTCTTCGTGATATATCAGGTGCACAGAAAACAAGAAAAACAAAGTTCTCAAGTAATGCCTAAGATGATAATTGGATGATGATTAACTCTCAGGTTAAAAAATACATACACTTCACATACAGCAAGCTGGTGTTTAAGCAAAAGCCTTTTCATAAGAAGTGCAGATAAGGAGCTGTTTGTTATTTCTTTAGAGTAAAAGAAAAAAACACCTTAATCATCGAAGGGAAGAAGCCAACCAGATAGGCTAATAAGATGTTGGGCCTCGATAAAGGAGGATCCAGGAAGGAAGTATTGCCAAGATCAGGTTTTGCTGCATTGCCATGTTAGGAAGTCACAGAGCAAAGAGCAGAGGAAGAAAAGTTGAACTTCAGGTGCTCGGCAGGAATTATAGGGGGTGTGGACTAGTGGACTATAAGACGGTGTGGCAGCAATTCTGCTCCACGCTATTCTGCTCTAAGATCTTTTTTTTTTTTTTTTTTTTTGAGATAGAGTCTTGCCCTGTCCCCTAGGCTAGAGTGCAGTGGCATGATCTCGGCACACTACAACCTCTGCCTCCAGGGTTCAAGCAATTCTCCTTTCTCAGCCTCTTGAGTAGCTGGGACTACAGGCGCTACCATGCCCGGCTAATTTTTGTACTTTTAGTAGACATGGGGTTTCACTATGTTGTCTAGGCTGGTCTCCAACTCTTGACCTCCAGTGATCTGCATGTCTCAGCCTCCCAAAGTGCTGGCATTATAGGTGTGAGCAACTGCGCCCGGCCCAAGATCTTTTTAAGCAGGAGTGATCCTCAAGGTTTGCTATGTGGGCTTGAACAAATCATTTATCTTTTTAGAATTTAGAATCATTTGCTATAAAATAAATGACAATAATTTATTTATAATACTCTAATTAGACAATATTATTAGCCTGTTCTATTGCCTATAAGATGAAAATTAATACCAGAATTATTATCTATTATTCCTATTTTGAAATGGGATTTTTTTTTTATTCTTGAAAATTTGCAGCCTTCACTAGTCACTAGTTTCTCCTCCTTGTCCCAAGAAAATAAGACATTCATCCCAATAACCCATCAAACTCTGCTCTGACTTATAGTACCTTTATTTTCTTGGATGTGATCTTCAAAACAACTGCCAAGGATTCTCGTAGAAGATATTTGAAAGTAGTCATTAAGGCTTGAGTGGAGTGGAAATGTCTCATTAAAACGATACTGCTGTCTTGTGACTATAACACACAGCACACAGCTTCAAGTAAGTATTAAGACTGTTGAAGATGCTGTACAAGACATAGCATAGAGAAAAAGGCTATTTGTTAGAAGAATACCAGGAGTGAGATCTAAGAGGAAGAGATTGAGTCTTACCTGGCAGATACAGACCTTCCTCAGTGACCTGCCACTGGTTTAAGCCGGCAATGGCTTTGTGGGTTTGATTTCAGAATCTCAGTGCCCAGCAGAAAAAGGGATTTTTTTTCCAGATAGATTTTGGGGAATTATACACACGAGGCTGGTGATAGAAAGTATGAGTTGCATATAAAATTATCTGAGAACCTAAACATATCTTTGATTAGTTGGAAATTGCAATTATTTTATAATAATACTTTAAAAGTAGCTTCTAAGAAAAAAATGTGAACTTTTCCCTCCCATTTGAAAACATTTATTTGAGATTAGCAGAAAGTATTAGAGAAATATCTGCTTCTTCTGAATCTAATCCTTCAAAGACAGGATGGCTGGATGTTTAGACAACTTCATCAAAGTAATTATAGCACTCTTTGAAAAGCTGGGCTTATTTAGATGTTCTGAGCCAATTATAGGGCTCCCCCATTTTTCTTGGTTATACTACAAAATTCAAGTCAAATTTTCCACCTGAAAAATGCAGATGAATTGTTGTATCTGGCAGTGGCAATAATATCTACTTCTCATGGAATGATCAGTGAAGATTCAAATTACATATATAAAGCATTTTCTTAACTATCAAATAAAGCCTAATTTTATTATTGTTCTTACCTATTCATTTGTTTCTTAAATGCAAAATATAGTTGGTAAAAATTATGAATTTGTTTCTTTTTCTGAAGCTGGCCAGGAGTCAATCATCATTGTGAAAACTTTGTTTTGTTAGACCCTAAATATGGTCTATACATTCTGTATTCTTATTCAACAATGTTGAACCATGAAGAGAGACATCAACCCCTGCCCCAAGGAAAAAATGGAAGGACAAATGGTAACAATGTGGTCTTAGTATGTTAGAGTCAA
>NC_045442.1:27403561-27406091 GCF_002776525.5 Piliocolobus tephrosceles
TGGAGAGGATGTGGAGAAATAGGAACACTTTTACACTGTTGGTGGGATTGTAAACTAGTTCAACCATTGTGGAAAACAGTATGGCAATTCCTCAAGGATCTAGAACTAGATGTACCATATGACCCAGCCATCCCATTACTGGGTATATACCCAAAAGATTATAAATCATGCTGCTATAAAGACACATACACACGTATGTTTATTGCAGCACTATTTACAATAGCAAGGACTTGGAATCAACCCAAATGTCCATCTGTGACAGACTGGATTAAGAAAATGTGGCACATATACACCATGGAATATTATGCAGCCATAAAAAAGGATGAGTTTGTGTCCTTTGTAGGGACATGGATGCAGCCGGAAACCATCATTCTTAGCAAACTATCACAAGAACAGAAAACCAAACACCGCATGTTCTCACTCATAGGTGGGAACTGAACAATGACATCACTTGGACTCGGGAAGGGGAACATCACACATCGGGGCCTATCATGGGGAGGGAGAAGGGGGGAGGGATTGCATTGGGAGTTATACCTGATATAAATGATGAATTGATGGGTGCTGACGAGTTGATGGGTGCAGCACACCAACGTGGCACAAGTAAACATATGTAACAAACCTGCACATTATGCACGTGTACTCTAGAACTTAAAGTATAATAATAAAAAAAAATAATGACCACAAAAATATAAAATACTTAAAAATGAATTTAATAAGATAGACATATACATATATATATATATGGTACCAATATAAATAAATATAAAAAATGCTATAGAAGAGCACAAAATAAGATCTTGATAAGTGGAGTAACAGATCATTTTACTACATGGTATGAATTAACATGAAAATGACATTTCCTATCAAACATATTAACATTAGATTATATAATTATGCTTTTAAAAATATACTTTGAATCATATCACCAGCTGACATTTTTTGCAAAGAGAAGAAAATGTAGGCCCACATGTAATTATACATAGAGGAATAAATATATGGAAATAAGAAAAGGAACAAAAATGTGGTCAATAGTGATAAAACATTTGTATCTACCTCACATTAGAAAGTTCCTTTCATGTTAATGGTGTGTGATTAGAATAAGGATAGGGAAGTGGATAAGCAGAAGAAAACAAAGTTCAGGAAACATTTTTATTTAATAAAGTAATTTAATATATGTAAAAGATGGCCATTAAATTTAGTGGAAAGGGGCAGATAATTTAATCATTGAAGAATAACTACATACTTTCCATTTATCCCTCTGTATTGCTGCTATAAGTCACATATGCAATTTCAAAGTGGTAGCCACAATTATAAGTAAAAAGAGACAGATGAAATTCATTTTAATATATTTCATTTAATCTAATATATTACCATTTCAGTGCAATGAATATAAACAATTATAAGTGAGTATTGCATATTCATTTTCTTTGTTTTTCCTACTAATTCTTTGAAATCCAGTACTTATTTCCTACATACAGAACATCTACAGACTGGCCACATTTCAAATACTCAGAAGTTGCCTGTAACTAATGCCTGCCATATTGGATCCTGTCTCTAACCCTCACCAGTCACTGAGACCAAAGCTGTGGACTATACTGATCAGTCCCCTTGTTATCTGGTTTCTTATTAAATTCTGTCAAGGACAGACATCAAAGAGATGAATGTAGAGAATAAAAGGAGGCTGATGTTGTGTATGTATTCCTCCATATACCTCTCTGTTGGACTGTGAGTTTGTTTCATTGCTCTCCTGGGGCAATAAATTCATTTAGGTGGCCGTCTCCTGCAAGTTCCTGGTAACACATCTATCCTCCTCTTACCTCTCCAAGTCTAATGAAGGAGAAGGATGCTTCACTATTTCTTGGTTTCCCTCAACATTGCCCTCTCCCTTATAAATTATCCCTTTATTAAGTTGTCTACTTTTACCCTGTTTGATATTTTTCATACCAGGATCCTGATTGATATAACTATTCCATTAGAAGAATATAAAAGTATACCTCATCTCATATCACATGCACCACACACACACACACACACATACACACACACACACAAACACACACATACTAGATGAGTTCTAGCTTTAAATATAATATATAAAAGACAAAACTTTTGAAGAAAATATTTGTGTAATTTTGTGGAGAGAAACAAAAAAGCCAAGAAGCCATAAAGTTATAAGTAAAACAAACAAACAACCCCGACAGATTAGATAACACTGTACTTAAAATTTTTATATGGCTCAATTTGGGCTCACGCCTGTAATCTCAGCACTTTGGGAGGCCAAGGTGGGTGGATCACGAGGTCAGGAGATGGAGACCATCCTGGCTAACATGGTGAAACCCCAGCTCTATTAAAAATAAAAAAAAAAGTTAGCTGGGCTTGGTGGCAGGCACCTGTAGTCCCAGCTACTCGGGAGCTGAGGCAGGAGAATCACTTGAACTCTGGAGGTGAAGCTTTCAGTGAGCTGAGATCGCGCCGCTGCACTTCAGCCTGGATGACAGAGAGAGACTCCATCTCAAAAAAAAAAAAAAAA
>NC_045442.1:27406191-27409038 GCF_002776525.5 Piliocolobus tephrosceles
GACATCACAAAAAATGGACAAAATGTTAATTTCTTTAATATAAAAAGACCTATCAATTGTTTTTAAAAAGAACAGCAGAAGGAACATTGACAATAAATTTCAGTAGGAAATTCACAAGAAATTAAATGCAAACATCAAATAAGCCCATGAAAAGACATCCAACTTCAGTAGTAGATGGATAACTGCAAATTAAAACAGCAATATGCCATTTTTTTCTATTGGAGAAATGGAAAGGATTATTTTCAGTTGGTGCTAAAAAAAAAAAGCTTAGGAATAGCTGCATTCTCATAGATGATGTGAGTGTAAATTTAAACAACCATTTACTATCCTTCTTGGATAGTAAACTGAATGATTATTCACCATGATGAAGTAAACATATAAGTTAACCTTATCAAACAAAGAAGAAAATAATAAAGGAAAAACACTTGCATTTATATGTATATAGAAAATTATGAATGGATAGGTATAATATTAAACAATTATATCAATAAGTTGGAATTGAAGAGGGAGAAGTCACAGTATTACAGTTACGTAGAGAAAAATACATAATTGTTCATTATAAAGAGTGAATACTTTGAAATAAGAATAAAGAACAACAAAGGAAAACTTTAAAAAACATTATTTAGTCTTTAAAAAATATATAACAACAATGTTCTGTTAACATCCTAAAGTCAGATTCTGGACTCAATTTGGGTACCTGAACCTTGCAAAAAGAGAAGGTGTCCACTCATACATACAGAACCAGATTCCTGTAAGACTGACCTACTGTCAAACCTTCTGTGCATAGGGATCAGTTACCAGTTTAGCTCCTTATGATCATTGTATACCTATGAATTCACTAACTAATATTAATTTGTTATAATTTAAATATTAATTTGACAGTTTTGGCAATAGATCTGTCCAAGTTTAATTCAGAAAAAAGAAAGTCTGAATTGGGAAGTGTGCTTTCGCTGAGTCTTATCTCATTGAGTTTCTATATCAACACTTTTTTCTGTATTAGGGGTACATAGTCAATTTTATACATCTTAACCTAAAATGGTTTTGTAGCATCTGAGGAAGTTGAATGAAATCTATATGTCATGTGTTATTAGAATTTTTAATATTTAGTAATCCATATTCTTGTTCTTAGCTATTTAGTAAAGATTTTACTATTTTATTGTAAATGATAATTTCTTTGTTAATTTGTTTTCTCTACAGATATCTGTACTTAATCTGATTTTATAGTATTATTGGTATAAGAGTTTATGAGGGCAAGAAAGAAAACTACAAATTCCTGCTATTCTAAAATAAATGTCTGTTGGCAAATGGCCAACAGGTACAAGAACGTGTGTGCTCAACAGCATTAGTCATCAGGAAAATACAATCAAGACCATAATGAGATCTCTCTCACCTCTTAGGATGGCTGTATCAAAAGGACAAGGGGAAAGTGTTAGGAGGATTTGAAGAAAAGGGAACCTTTGTATATTGTTTGTGGAAATATAAATTAATACAGCAATTACGGAAAACAGTATGTTTGTTCCTCAAAAAAAAAAAAAGTAAAAATAAAAAATAGAACTATTGCATGATTCAGCAATCCCACTTCTGGGTATATTTTCAAAGAAAGTGAGGTCACTATTTGGTAAAGTTCTCCTCACCCCTATGCTTATTGCAGCATTATCCACAATAGCCAAGATATGAAAGGAACTTAAGTACTTGTTCATTGTTAAATGGATTTTTAAAATGTGATAACCGGCCGGACGCGGTGGCTCAAGCCTGTAATCCCAGCACTTTGGGAGGCCGAGACGGGCGGATCACGAGGTCAGGAGATCGAGACCATCCTGGCTAACACGGCGAAACCCCGTCTCTACTAAAAATACAAAAAAACTAGCCGGGCGAGGTGGCGGGCGCCTGTAGTCCCAGCTACTCGGGAGGCTGAGGCAGGAGAATGGCGTAAACCCGGGAGGCGGAGCTTGCAGTGAGCTGAGATCCCGCCACTGCACTCCAGCCTGGGCGACAGAGAAAGACTCTGTCTCAAAAAAAAAAAATAAATAAATAAATAAAATGTGATAACCACACACACTGGAATATTATTCATTTTTTAAAAATAAGGAAACCTGACATTTGTGACAACATGGAAGAATCTGGAAGACATCATGCTGAGTGAAATAAACCAGAGGCAGAAAGATAATTACTTAATTGTCTCTCTTACATGTGGAATGTACTCTCAGAGACTGACAGAAAGAAAAATGCTACCAGGGATTGAGGACCAGGTGAGGCGTAAAAAATGGAAAGATGTTAGTTAAAAGTACAAGCTTTCAGCTTTAAGAGGAGTAAGTTCTGGAGACCTAAAGTACAGCATGGTGACTATAGCAAATAGTAAAACAGTGTATTCATGAAATTTGTTAGGAAAGTAGATCTTAAATATACCTACCACAAAAAACAAAATGATAACTATGTGAGCTGGCAGACATGTTAATTAGCTTGATTGTGGTTATCACAATGTTTATGCATATCAAAATATCACATTGTACACAGTAAATAATACAATTTTTATTTGTCAATTATACCTTAGTAAAACTTGGGGGAAAAAAGATGCATCCATTTGGAACTCAAGACAAAAAAAAATTAAAGTTCTTGAATATAACCAAAAGCAAATAAATAACTACAAACAATCAAAATGTGCTGCCAAACAAAACTTACCCTCTGTGTTTTTTAGGGCTCTCTCTCTCTCTCTCTCTCTCTCTCTCCCCCCTTCTCTCTCTCTCCTTCTCTCTTTTTCTCTCTCCTTCTCTCTCTCTTTATATAGATAGATACCTCTAATTATCTATCTATCTATCTATCTATCTATCTATCTATCTATCTATCTAT
>NC_045442.1:27710527-27732651 GCF_002776525.5 Piliocolobus tephrosceles
TCTCCCATTTCTGTTTCTGTTACCACACCTTCTTCTCTGATACCTGCATAATTCAAGTTTATCCTCCCATCTCAAGACCTTTACTGCAATCACATTTGCAGATTCTTTTTTTCTATGTAAAGTAACCCATTGACAGGTTCTGGAGATTAGGACATAGACATCTTTGCAAGGGGTACAGTATCCTCTCTGCCACAATTACATTGCACATCTTTGCATTATATGGAAGATTTAACACACACATTTTTGTATACGACTCTGCTAATGAAACAATAGAAAGGGACAAACACATTTTAGTTAAAGCTATGAACCCCACGCATCTAATGGAATGGGAGAGTAGACCACAGCAATTAAGCAATTTAGAGAGTTTTAGGTAGATGGGAAAAATGCAAAATGATTAAACAGAAAGGAGAAAGTTGAAACATAAGTGCCTACTGTGGAACGGTGTCAACAAAATGAAGCTTAATCATGCTCAGTATCCAGGAAAAGTCCTGGATACAGTAGTGTTTGGAAACTCTTAAAAATGTGACGAAAACAAAATGAACTCCTAAAAGATTATAAGAGAAGCTATTAAACTACCAGAGATACCCTCTTTCTCTTCAGTTAGGCAAACATACCTACTCTTTCCAGGCTGGTGAGAATTCCCTGGAGAATAATAACTGGAAAGTCTTTGAAGATACATGGAAGCCCAGCACTGGAGGACAGAGTGACATAGTTCACTGACAATTAGGGATTAGCTAACACTCCGTATATAAATAAGTATGACCTCCATTCTCCTTCTTTTGTTCAATCTACAGAATACTGGTTCTGAGGCAGTAAGATGTCTCTGGTAAGAGGATTACAGAATTGTCCTCTGGAGTAAGTGATTAGTCCCCTCAAAAATATTCCACCCAACGTCATTCAGGTTTCTCCAATAAAATGGCTCCCTGATCAGCCAACAATCAGACCTACTATCAACAAATATGGATCTTCCAATCAGCTTTTCAGTGACTTACTGTACTATGAATAGACACTAAATCACAGCAGATATTTGAGTGAGGAAGAAAGATACAAAATAACCAATTAAAAAGAAACAAATGGTCATTGGATAAATAAAAGGTAAGTTCTAAAATAAGATAATTGTTAATAATGTATTGTGTATTTCAAAATTGCTAGAAGAGATAATTTTATCCAAATGATATCTTTAATTTTATATACTTTAGTGATGAGTATTTTCATCAGAAATGGCAAGTAGTTGAGTTGATAGATACATTCATTTCCCTGATTTGATCATTATGCAATGTATACATGTGTTGAAACATAACAGTGTACTCCATAAACAGGTACAATTATTAAGCATCATTTAAAAACAAAATGAATCTATAAATTACTTTGAGCAGTATGGCTATTTTCACGATATTGATTCTTTTGAGGATGGAATGTTTCTCCATTTGTTCGTGTCCTCTCTTATTTCCTTGAGCGGTGGTTTGTAGTTCTCCTTGAAGAGGTCCTTCACGTCCCTTGTAAGCTGTATTCCTAGGTATTTTATTCTCTTTGCAGCATTTGTGAATGGAAGCTCACTCATGATTTGGCTCTCTGTCTATTATTGGTATATAGGAATGCTGGTGATATTTGCATATTGATTTTGTATCCTGAGACTTTGCTGAAGTTGCTTATCACCTCAAGGAGTTTTGGGGCTAAGACGATGGGATTTTATAATATATACAATCATGTCATCTGCAAACAGAGACAATTTGACCTTTTCTCTTCCTATTTGAATACACTTTATTGCTTTCTTTTGCCTGATAGCCCTAGCCAGAACTTCTAATACTATGTTGAATAGGAGTGGTGAGAGAGGTCATCCTTGTCTTGTGCCGGCTTTCAAAAGGAATGCTTCCAGCTTTTGCCCATTCAGTATGATATTGGCTATAGGTTTGTCATAGACAGTTCTTATTAGTTTGAGATATGTTCCATCAATACCTAATTTATTGGGAGTTTTTAGTATGAAGGATGTTGAATTTGATCAAGGCCTTTTCTGCATCTATTGAGATAATCATGTGGTTTTTGTCATTGGTTCTGTTTATATGCTGGATTATGTTTATTGATCAGCATATGTTGAACCAGCCTTGCATCCCAGGGATGAAGCCCACTTGACTGTGGTGGATAAGCTTTCTGATGTGCTGCTGGATTCATTTTGCCAATATTATATTGAGGATTTTCGCATCTATGTTCGTCAGGAATCTTTTCTTGTTGTATCTCTGCCAGATTTTGGTATCAGGATGATGCTGGCCTCATAAAATGAATTAGGGAGGAGTCCCTCTTTTTCTACTGTTTGGAATAGTCTCCAGCTGTGAATCCATCTGGTCGTGAGGTTTTTTTGTTTGTTTGTTTGTTTTGTTTTGTTTTTGGTTCATAGGCTATTAACTACTGCCTCAATTTCAGAACTTATTATTGTTAATAATGTTAACAATTTGACTTCTTCCTGGTTTAGTCTTGGGAGGGTGTATGTGTCTAGGAATTTATCCATTTCTTCTAGATTTTCTAGTTTATTTGTGTAGAGGTGTTTATAGTATTCTCTGATGGTAGTTTGTATTCCTTTGGGATCAGTGGAGATACCCCTTTATCATTTATATTGTGTCTATTTGATTCCTCTCTCTTTTCTTCTTTATTAGTCTGGCTAGCAGTCTATCTATTTTGTTAATCTTTTCAAAAAACCACCTCCTGGATTCATTGATTTTTTGAAGGGTTTTTCACTTCTCTATCTCCTTCAGTTCTGTTCTGATCCTAGTTATTTCTTGTCTTCTGCTAGCCTTTGAATTTGTTTGCTCTTGCTTCTCTAGTTCTTTTCATTGTGATGTTAGGGTGTTGATTTCATATCTTTCCCATTTCCTGCTGTGGGCATTTAGTGCCATAAATTTCCCTCTAAACACTGCTTTAAATGTGTCCCAGAGACTCTGGTACGTTGTGTTGTGTCATCATTCTCATTGGTTTCAAAGAACTTCTTTATTTCTGCCTTCATTTTGTTATTCACCCAATAGTCATTCAGGAGCAGATTGCTCAGTTTCCATGTAGTTGTGCAGTTTTGAGTGAGTTTCTTAATCCTGACTTCTAATTTGATTGCACTGTGGTCTGAGAGACTGTTTGTTATGATTTCCATTCTTTTGCATTTGCTGAGGAGTGTTTTACTTCAAATTATATGGTCAATTTTAGAATAAGTGTGATGTGGTGTTGAGAACATATATTCTGTTGATTTGGGGTGAAGAGTTCTGTAGACGTCTGTTAGGTCCACTTGGTCCAGAACTGAGTTCAAGCCTGAATATCTTGTCAATTTTCTGTCTCTTTGATCTGTCTAATATTGACAGTGGAGTATTAAAGTCTCCCACTATTATTGTGTGGGAGTCTAATCTCTTTGTAGGTCTCTAAGAACTTGTTTTATGAATGTAGGTGCTCCTGTATTGGGTGCATATATATTTAGGATAGTTAGCTCTTCTTGTAGCATTGATCTCTTTACTGTTATGGAATGCCCTTCTTTCTCTTTTTTCATCTTTGTTGGTTTAAAGTCTGTTTTAACAGAGATGAAGATTGAAAGCAACCCCTGTTTTCTTTTGTTTTTTTTCTTTCCATTTGCTTTGTGAATATTCCTCCATCCCTTAATTTTGAGTCTATGTGTTCCTTTGCACATGAGATGGGTTTCCTGAATATAGCACACTGATGGGTCTTGACTCTTTATCCAATTTGCCCGTCTGTGTCTTTTAATTGGGACATTTAGCCCATTTACATTTAAGGTTAATATTGTTATGTGTGAATTTGATCCTGTCATCAGGATAATAGCTGGTTATTTTGCATAATAGTTGATGCAGTTTCTTCATAGTGTCATTGGTCTTTATACTTTGGTGGGGATTTTCAGTGGCTGGTACTGGTTTTTCCTTTACATATTTAGTGCTTCCTTCAGGAACTTTTGTAAGGCAGGTCTAGTGGTGACAAAATCTCTCACCATTTGCTTGTATGTAAAGGATTTTGTTTCTCCTTTGTTTTTGAAGCTTAGTTTGGCTGGATATGAAATTCTGGGTTGAAAATTCTTTTCTTTAAGAATGTTAAATATTGGCCCTGAGTCTTTTCTGGTTGTAGGGTTTCTGCAGAGAGATCCACTGTTAGTCTGATGGGCTTCCCTTTGTAGGTAACCTGACCTTTCTTTCTGGCTGCCCTTAACATTTTCTCCTTCGTTGAAACCTTGGTGAATCTGACAATTATGTGTCTTGGGGTTGCTCCTCTCGAGGAGTATCTTAGTGGTGTTTCTGTGTTTCCTGAATTTGAATGTTGGCCTGTCTTGCTAGGTTGGGGAAGTTCTGGATGATATCCCAAAGTTTCAGCTTGGTTCCATTCTCCCCATCACTTTCAGGGACCCCAATCCATCGTAGGTTTGGTTTTCTCACATAGCCCCATATTTCTTGGAGGCTTTGTTTGTGCCTTTGTATTCTTTTTTCTCTAATCTTATCTTCACACCTTATTTCAGTAATTTGATCTTCAATCTCTCACATCATTTCTTCTGCTTGATTGATTTGGCTATTGATACTTGTGTATGCTTCATGAAGTTCTCGTGCTGTGCTTTTCAGCTCCATCAGGTCATTTATGTTCTTCTCTAAACCGATTATTCTAATTAGTAGTTCTTATAACCTCTTATCAAGGCTCTTAGCTTCCCTACATTGGGTTAGAATGTGCATCTTTAGCTCAGAGGAGTTTGTTATTACCCACCTTCTGAAGCCTACTTCTGTCAATTCATCAAACTCATTCTCCATCCAGTTTTGTGTCCTTGCTAGAGAGGAGTTGCGATCACTTGGAGAAGAGGCATTCTGGTTTTTGGAATTTTCAGCATTTTTGTGCTGGTTTTTCATCTTCTTTGTGGATTTATCTACCTTTGATCTGTGAGGCTGATGACCTTCGGATGGGGTTTTTGTGTGCGGGTGTCCTTTTTATTGATGTTGACATTATTGTTTTCTGTTTGTTAATTTTTCTTCTAACATTCAGGCCCCTCTTCTGCAGGTCTGCTGCAGTTTGCTGGAGGTCCATTCCAGACCCTGTTTGCCTGGGTATCACCAGTGGAGGTTGCCAAACAGCAAAAATTGCTGCCTGCTCCTTCCTCTGGAAGCTTTGTCCCAGAACATCACTGGCCTGATGCCAGCTGGAGCTCTCCTGTATGAGGTGTCTGTCGACCCCTGCTGGGATGTCTCTCCCAGTCAGGAGGCACGGGGGTCAGGGACCAACTTAAGGATGCAGTCTGTCCCTTAGCAGAGCTCGAGCTCTGTACTGGGAGAATCCTCCTTGTCAGTATCCACTGCTCTCTTCAGAGCCAGCAAGCAGGAATGTTTAAGACCATGGAAGCTACGCCCATATCCAACCTTTCCCCCAGGTGCTGTGTCCCAGGGAGATGGGAGTTTTATCTATCAGCCCCTGACTGATGCTGCTGCCTTTCTTTCAGAGATGCCCTGCCCAGTGAGGAGGCATCTAGACAGGCAGTCTGGCCACAGTTGCTTTGCCATGCTGTGGTAAGTTCTGCCCAGTCCAAACTTCCAGACCTCCTTAGCACTGTCATGGGAAAATGACCTATTCAAGCCTCAGTAATGATGGGTGCCCCTCCCCCACCAAGCTCAATCATACCAGGTCGACTTCAGACTGCTATGCTAGCAGTGAGAATTTCAAGTCAGTGGTTCTTAGCTTTCTGGGCTCCATGGGAGTGGGCCCTGCTGAGCGAGACCACTTGGCTCCCTGGCTTCAGCCCCCTTTTCAGGGGAGTGAATGGTTCTGTTTCACTGGGGTTCCAGGCTGTTCTATCAAGCTACTATTGGATTTCTTCACAGAATTAGAAAAAACTACTTTAAATTTCATATGAAACCAAAAAAGAGCCCTATAGCCAAGACAATCCTAAGCAAAAAGAACAAAGCTGGAGGCATCACACTACCTGACTTCAAACTATACTACAAGGCTACAGTAACCAAAACAGCATGGTACTGGTACCAAGACAGATATCTAGACCATTGAAACAGAACAGAGGCCTCAGAAATAACACCACACATCTGCAATCATCTGATCTTTAACAAACCTGACAAAAACAAGCAATGGGGAAAAGATTCCCTAATATTGCTGGGAAAATGGGCTAGCCATATGCAGAAAACAGAAACTGGACCCCTTCCTTACACCATATAGAAAAATTAACACAAGATGGATTAAAGACTTAAGTGTAAAACCTAAAACCATAAAAACCATAGAAGGAAACCTAGGGAATACCATTCAGAACATAGACAAGGGCAAATGACTAAAACACCAAAAGCAATTGCAGCAGCCAAAATTGACAATGGGATCTAATTGAATTAAAGATCTTCTGCACAGCAAAAGAAACTATCATCAGAGTAAAGAGTAACCAACAGAATGGGAAAAAATTTTTGCCATTTATCCATCTGAGAAAGGTCTAATACACAGAATCTACAAGGAACTTAAACAAATGTACTTAAAAAAAATAAAAATAACCCCATCAAAAAGTGGGTAAAGTATGTGAACAGACACTTCTTAAAAGAAGACATTTATGTGGCCAACAAACATATGAAAAAAAGCTCATCATTACTGGTCATTAGAGAAATGCAAATCAAACCTGCAATGATATACCATCTCACACCAGTTAGAATGGCGAATATTAAAAAAAATATTCAGGCTGGGCATCATGGTTTATGCCTGTGGTCCCAGCACTTTGGGAGGCCGAGGTGGGCAGATCATGAGGTCAGGAGATTGAGACCATCCTAGCCAAGGTGGTGAAGCCTCGTCTCTACTAGAAATGCAAAAATTGGCTGCGCATGGTGGCATATACCTGTGGTCCTGGCTGTTTGAGGGGCTGGGGCAGGAGAGTCTCTTGAACCTGGAAGGGGGATGTTGCGGTGAACCAAGATCATGCCACTGCACTCTAACCTGGCAACAGACTGAGACTCCATTTCAAAAACAACAACAATAATAATAATGATAATAATAATTCAACTAGGAAGGTAGATGTTATAAGTAGGAGGGTCTTTCTTCTCTAGGGAGCACCACTCATTCTCTTCCTGAGAATGTTAGTTTTACATGGATTTTCTTTAAGCATCGCTTGGAAACACAGCGATGTGTTTAAGCAATGCAGCTACGTGTTTAAGCAATTAGGAAATAGGAATGTTTTAAATACAGAGTTTTGTACTGCAAAGTACAAAACTGGGATTATATGTGGACACCATACCTGGCTAATGTTTTGTAATTTAGTAGTGATGGGGTTTCACCATGTTGGCCAGGCTAGTCTTGAACTCCTGACCTCAAGTGATCCACCCACCTCAGCCTCCCAAAGTGCTGGGATTACAGGTGTGAACAGCTACACCTGGCCTTGCCTGTCTCTTAATAGGATATTTGTCACTGAATTTATGACTCACCTGGATAATCCAAGATAATCTCATCTTGAAATCTTGCACTTAATTGCATCTGTGAAGAGCCTTTTTTCAAATACGGTCATACTTCTAGGTTTTGAAGATTATGATATGGACATACCTTTTTAAAGGCCACCATTAAACCCACCACAGGGAGAAACAGGGTACAGTAGAAAAGGATACAAGAAAATTAGGAGATCAATTTAAGAGGCTTAACATCTGGGTATAAAAGAAATTCCAGGAAAATAGGAAATAGAAGGTAAGAAATTGTCAAATGTTACACAAAATTCTCAGAACTAATGGGCATGACTTCTCAAATGAAAAATGCTACTTCCAGTTTTAGTTTTAACATGGAAAGAATTTAAAAGTCATTGTTCCCATGCTAACATCAAGAAAAAAGCTGCACAAATTTAAAATTAATGGTTTTTTTTTTTTTTTTTTGTCCATCAGACACCTAAGTTTGCAGGGTGAGCTGCCTCCTAAAACTCTGGAGAAGCAGGCAAATCAAAATCAAAATGTCACAGATGGGATCTGTTCACCTGGAGCAGAAGCTACTGGAAGCATTAACTGGTGGACACAAGGAATGGCAATTGTGATGAATTGCTGAAGTCTGAACATAGACTAGACTGAGTCAGAAACTCCTGGGAGCCTCAATCTTAGGAAAAGCATCCACACTTCCATGGTCTTTACCTTTAACAACCTCACTAGATTCCTAAGAATGATGATCTCATAAAGATACTTTACTGGCTTAATAGGGAAAGATAAATATTTATATACCAAAACCAAGGGAAATTTATTACATATATGCAAAGATGGTTTTTCATTAGAAAGCCAATGAAATACATCAAAGGAACAGATTAAGGAAGAAAAATTATGTGATTATATCAATTGATGCAGAAAAGGCATTTTTAAAAATCCCAAAAATACTCATTTATTTAAAAAAAAAAAAACTCAGCAAACTTGGAAGACAAGAGATTTCCTCTACTTGGTTAAGAACATCTATATAAAATCTGCATTTTATATTATATTCAATGAGAAGACTCTAGACACTGTCTTTCTAAGATTGGTAACTAGGAAAGGATGTTCTCTCTCACTCTTCTATTCAATATCATAGTAGAAGTCCTAGACAGTGTAATAAGAAAAGAAAATAAAGGCATAAATATTGGGAAGAAACAAAACTGTCTCTTTTCTTAATTGTAAAAACAAATCCCAAATAACTGACCAAAAACATCTGGAATTAATAAGTATGGCAAGGTCATAGGACACAAGACTAGAACACAAAATCTAAATACTAGTAATGTAAAAGTAGAACTTTAAATTTAAAAAGCTAGAGCATTTATAATAGCACCAAATCCATAAAGCATTTATGTGTATTATGTGAGTAGAATATAGGTATAACTCTAACAAAAATTCATATGTAAAAATCTACAAAACTTTAATAAAACATTTACATAAATGAGAGATATTCCACATTTATAGATTATAAGACTCAATATTTTAAGTTATCAATTTTTCCTAGTTTGATCTATGTGTGGAACATGATCTCGGTCAAAATCTCAGCAAGGATATCAACAAACTAATTCTGAAGTTTTTTAAAAAAGGCAAAATTCTAGAATAGCCAACACAATACTGAAGAAAAAAATGTTAGAGGATTCAATACTACCTGATTTATTACATACTATTATATAGTAATGCAGACAGTGTGATGTTGGCAAAAGAATAGACACATATATAAGTGGAACAGTGTAAGGGTCCAGAAATGGACCCACACAATGTTGTCGGCAACTCTTTGACAAAGGAGCAAAGAGCAAAGTCAATTCGATGGAGAAGAGATAGTTTTTTTCAACAGTTGGAAGAATCCATATGCAAACAAAGAAGAAATGGAACCTGGAGACAGACTCTCTAGCTTACACAAAAATTAACTAAAAATGAATCATAGACCTAAATGTAAAATGCAAAACTATAAAACTTAAAAAAAATAGGAGAAAATCACCTACAGCTTCGGTTTGGAGATAAGCTGTTATATATAATACCAACAATGCAATTCATGAAAAACTTGATACATTTAACTTTATTAAAATAAAAACATAGTAAAGAGGATGAAAATGCAAACCGTAGATGGGTAGAAATATTTGCAAAATATATATCTGATAAAGGACTTATATTAAAATTTATGTATAAAACTGAACAAGAAGAAAATAACCACCCAATTGAAAATGGGCATAAGATCTGAGCGATAACTCACCAGAGAAGATTTACAGACCAGATATTCATATGAAAATATACTCAACATCATTTGTCATTAGGAAATTGTAAATTAAAATAACAGTGAGGTATTACAAAACATCTGTTAGAATGGCTAAAATCCAACATCACCAAATGCTGTAGAGCAACAGGAATTCATTCACTGCTGATGAGAATGCAACTGGTGTAGCCACTGTAGAAGACATCTGTCAATTTCTTATAAATCTAAATGAAATATTTCCATATAATCTATAATTTTGCTCATATGTTTACCTACATTATTTGAAACCTTACGTCCACGTAGAAACTTGCTTGTGCATGTTTATTTTAGCTGTATGCACAATGGCCAAAATCTAGAAGCAACCAAGGTGTCCTCAAGAGGAAAATGAATATATAAAATATGGCACATCCACACAACGAAAAATAATTTAATAATTTTAAAAAACGAGCTCTCAGCCATGAAGAGACGTAGATGAATCATAAATACATATTGCTAAGTTAAGGAAGCTAGCATGAAAAGGCTTACATACCACATGATTTCAATTGCTTGATATTCTGGAAAAGGCATAGAGATGGGGGATGGGAGGGAGGGTCGAGTAGCTGCAGCACAAGAGAATCTTTAACGTAGTGAAACTACTATGTATGAAACCAAAATGGTGCATATGAGTTATTTTGCATTTGTCAAACTGTGTATGTCAAACTGTACAACACAAATAGTGAATCTTAATATATATACATTAAAAACATACATATTTGGAGATCAAGGAATCCCAGAATGGAAGGAAGAATGTGATAAAAGAATCTAATGTGATTACATATATATCAAACAACCTCACTAGGGTGGATAGGGCAATAAGCTACTGGCTTAAGTACTTCAGAAATATTTGGATTCTGGACGACAAACGGTACGGTGGCTCATTCCTGTAATCCCAGCACTTTGGGAGGCCGAGGCAGGTGGATCATGAGGTCAAGAGATTGAGACCATCCTGGCCAACATGGTGAAACCCCATCTCTATTAAAAAAATACAAAAAATTAGCTGGGTGTGGTGGTGTACACCTGTAGTCCCAGCTACTTGGGTGGCTAAGACACGAAAATTGCTTGAACTCAGGAGGCAGAGGTTGCAGTGAGCTGAGATAGTGTCACTGCACTCCAGCCTGGAGACAGAGCAAGGCTCCGTCTCAAAAAAAAAAAAAAAAAGAGAGAGAGAAGAAAGAAAAGAAAAGGTAAAAGAAACTATATGTAAGTACTGTACTCTCATTGATAAAGTCCTCCCCCTCCCCGGAGACACAGGTTAATAATTCTGAAATCACTATACACAGGTATTGGAATTAACCATTTCATAAATAAATGATAGATGATAAGAGCCAGGTTTCTCACTTTTGAAATGGAAACTTACAGATAAGCAAGAGCAAGGGACTCAAATGATCATTGTAGTAATGGTAATGGCTTAGGGTTAGAAACATCATTATAAACTCATGTATAGTTAAATATAAATATCAATAGTGAGATAAGTGTGTGTTTGTGCATGTGCACACATGTGTATATGCAGGTTTAGAACCCACACATCTATCTTCATGCTCTGTTAGCTGAGAGTGCCTAGAAACAACCTTACACTAGTACAACAAACATATCTAGTGCCTAGATCTTGGTTTCTAATAGCATTCATTAGAAAGAAGAACAAGGGCTCTTTGAAAAAAATGGATTATTCTAGGTCTGGTGCCAGAAATATATAAAATGTGCCTGGACCATCATAGTGCCAGAAAGTAAGGAAGTGCTCAAACACACACACATGCACGTGTACACTCACAATGTTAAAGAGGGTATGTTAAAGGGAGTATGTTAAAGGGAGATAGAAGACAACTGAAAGAGATCCAGTGGCCAAACATTTTGAGCATCAAGAGAAAAAGAATATTGGGTTATAACCCCAATAATAAAATGAATATCAATTTTTTTCATATTTTCATATAAATGATTGAATAAATACATAAATATGGGAGAGTAGATAAATATTTCATACAAAGAGTTTAAATAATTTATATAAATACTCATTCTTAAGGAATTTGAATATAACTTTTCAGTTCTTAAATATGAGCTGGGCGTAGTGGCTTTATTCCAAAGAGTACAGTATGGAAAATGAGAAAAAAAAATCAAAAAGCTGTACAGTGAAGAAACCTGACAAATACTGTATCAAGCCATGTGATCACAGTTAACATCAACAATGATGAGACATGCTGCTAATATGAACCCTCAATATGATATGATAAAAATAGTATTTTATGTCTGTCTTCTTCCCCAAAACAAGAATAGCACCAGAAGGATCCCCACTTAGGATCAGTCAACAAAATATCTAACCAGCACTCTTCTCAAAATTGTCCATCACAAAAAACAAGAAATGCCTGAGAAATTATCACAGCTGAAAGAACTTTAAGATATGACTAGGTGTAATGTGAATTACATTAATGTGACTAGGTGAATGCAATCCTATCACAGAAAAAGGACTTTAGGGAAAAACTGAGAAAATCTGAAGAAAAAGCATGAACTTTAGTTAATAATAATGTATCAATATTATTTTATTAATTGATACAAACATACCATACTATTATATACTAATAATAGGGGCAACCGACTGTAGAATGTACAAGGGACTTCTGTACTACTTCATAATATTTCTGTAAATTTTACCTGGCATAAAATAAAAATTTTATTAAAAGAAAGATGCCATAAAGTAAATGTTCAACACAATGAGTGAAAAATACAGTAAAGCACATCTTTACACAACTTATAATACTGGGAAATTTCATCATACTCTTCAACAACAATACTGAAAATGTTATGAAAATGGAACAATGTTTTTTGACTTTCATTATGCTCTTTTCAATTAGAGAGTGTAAAAATAGCAGAGTGAAGGAGGGATAGTGCCCTGATTCATTTAGATCTCATAACTTACAGGGGAATTGATAATCTAATCCATCTTTATCTGATACCTAAACAAGTGTTTCCAAAAGCATGTTCTGCAAAGCAAATCATGTGTCAGGAGGTGTTTTCTAAAGAAAAGACTCCATGGTCAAATTAATTTGTAAAATGATGAGTAAAACAATGGTAAACTTTTGCTTTGTCTCCCTGCTTTGTGAAGCTCCAAAGGGAAAATCGGTGCAGTATTTCCCAGACATATGTGATAAGGGAGCCAGCTTTCCACAAAGCATCTGGAGGGCAGATCCTAGCATTTTGGGACATTCTGCTCTAACATTCTAAACAGTAAATATTAGGTACCAGAAATATATGTTTCTAAATATCATTTCTAGAGTAACTGAAAAATCTCAGTAATAATTCAAGAAAGGCCAGGAATTCTAAGTATTAGTTAAGACTTACAGAGGAGCAAAACATTACAATATTGGATGTGGGCACAGGAAGGAAGAAGGAAAAGAAGGGGGAGAAGATGGAGGAGACCTCTAAAGGAGTCACTTCAGGTCAGACATTCTTTTACCTGACCCTTCTACAAACCTTGTTTCATACCTTGCTTGGAGTTTTTTTCCCTTGTTTTTTTTTTTTTTTTTTTTTTTTCTTCCTTCCTCCCTCCCTCCCTCCCTCCCTCCCTCCCTCCCTCCCTCCCTTCCTTCCTTCCTTCCTTCTTCCTTTCCTTTCCTTTCCTTTCTTTTTTTCTTTTTCTTTTTCTTTTTCTTTTTTCTATGAGAGATAGGGTTTATCTCTGTTGCCCTGGCTGAACTGGCAGTCATAGCTCACCACAGCCTCACATTCCTGACTTGGCTCAAGCAATCCCCTCACCTCAGCCTCTCGATTAGCCAGGAATATAGGCATGCCACCATGCCCCACTTTTTTTTTTTTTTTTTTTTTTTGGTAGAGATGGGGTCTCACTATGCTGCCCAGGCTGATCTTGAACTTCTGAACTCAAGTAGTTTTTACTATTTCTAGAACAACCTAACCTGCAATGAACTGAAGCTGAAGAGATGAAATGTGATCTCAGAGTGCTACTGGAATTTCACTATAGCATATTCATTTCCATTTGCATTTTAGGAATCTTTGTCAGGAAGCCATTATTCTTCTGTCAAAATATTGCAACCTAATTTTGATCAGCCATTTCTGCACAACAGGGAAAGAGAAATGAAGTTAAAAGCTTAATTAGGTTCAAGGACTCCTTAGCCTCCGTGCTCACTATGGTCTTAAATATAGACTGACGTACTGTGTATTAGTACTTGCTCCTGGTTGGTCATGTTGATGCAGTTCGGAATTCTGGACCTAGTTTGAGTTTCACTTGCATTTTATTTTCTTTGCCTTTAAATATGTGAAAGGGAAATAACATTCAGTGTGCACCAGCTATATGTTTTGCCCTGTGCAAGAGATTTTTATCCACATCAATCATTTAATCAGCACAAAAAACCTGGAAGGCCATTGTAAAGGAACTTTAGTTTGGTCATCAGGAATGGTCTTTATTTGCTTATCACCATTTTCTATGTCCTGCAGGTAGAAGATTGGATAGCTTCTCTATATTAATGTGCTATAAGATTTTATCACTTTTGCTTTGAATGTGTTCTAGCAGGGTAAAGTATCTGCAGAATGCCAATCCTGACCTTAAACTCTCAGTCCTAGACTGCTTATAAAATGTCGTCCAATATCTACTTTGGTCTTATAGCTCTTGCGAGAAGAAAATCCTCTGCCTTCAATTTCAGTATCCAAAACACATATTCTTAGAAAATCTTATTATGTCTAATCCAGGGGTTCTCAAATATGAGTCTGCCATGGAATCAACTGAGGGATTTTTTTTTTTTTTAATTGGCAAGAGACTCCAATGCAACAGATCTAGGATATGGACCAGACTTCTGCACTTCTAAGACATTCCATCAGTGCTTCTGGGCCTCACTACCTAATAAAGCACTAATCTCATTATGCTTAGAACATAGGTCACATAAGTAAATTTTAGTAAAATTCTATCTATGACGCAGCACAGGTCTGGCTGACAAGCAGAATAATAGGAATAATATTACTATCTGTGGAAAAAGGAACAGAGCACCAGAACGAGCCTGTGAGACCATAGAAGCAGTCGAGTTTCAAACAGTGACATGTTGTTAAACATTTGATATATCTGAAATTGAGTAGGTTTCGCAATGTGAACTGATGCAGACTTCTGGGAGCATTTTACCCAAGCAATCTCACACTGGTACTTGAAATCTGCAGTGAAACTGGAATGGAAGGCTTTGTTTCGATCCATTCCAATATTTCCTGACATGCACATGAATCCCCATGTAGGATAAATTAACCAGAGAGAATAGGAGCTGAATGAGTAGGACTGGCAGGCAGTCTTTTAAAATCACATACCAGATCCATATTTACACTTCCGATTTGTAACTTCCCTCATAGAAATGGACTTATGTGTGAAACAGGAGAAACGTTGGTTAAACTGTACCTTAGAGATGATGACAAGAGAAGCAAGTGATGGATGGGTAGCACAGATGCCTACTTAGGCTCCATTACCAAACGAATAAGCATTCTTTTATGTACTGCATTTCTCTAGTAATTTGTGTTGATGATGATTTGGCAGCAAATTAAGATCAACTGATGCAAATTTCCTTTCTTACTGTTCTGAAAAGGTAGGAGAGGGATTGAAGCAGGGAACTTCCAACTCTGTGCTCTGTTAATTTATCTTCTGAGATTTAGTTACCTTTGTGCTACCCAGGTTCAGAACATGAAGCCATTCTTTTGCTTGTGGTGTTTCTATAGTACTCTGCTATCTAATATGTGCTCTGGTATCAGCAATATTAGTACCATGAGGGAGGTTGTTGTAAATATAGAGTCCCAGACTTCATTCCAGACCTATGGAATCAGAATTTGCATTTTACCAGCATCTCAGATGATTTAGGTATGAACCAAAGATGATATAGGTATAAACCATGTTATGGAGGAATTCATGGTCTGGCAAGCCATACTGATAGATAACTTCAGTACAATGAGGCTAGTGCTATGATATAAAAAACTATTCCAGGGATGTTGGAGAAGCACGAAAAAGGGGGCGGGGGCATTTGCCACATTTGGGGATTAATATGTGCATTATTACAGTTTGTGGAATACTGATCTAAAAGACACAAGTGATAATGTCCTGCTACATAGACCATGAACTTGAGGTTGTTACACTTAGTTAAATTACCCTGGGGCCAGGGTTTATTTCTTGTATTGAAGGCATGGTACTTTGATAATCAGCTGTTCCAGAAATGATTTGCACATGGTTTATGCTTCTCGGCCTGCAGCCCAGGATTTTTTAGCTTCAGATGCTCCTCCTGCTTTGACTCATGCTATTTCTTCAACATCCCTACATTGTCTCCATGACCAAATGTGGTAAATGCTCCCTTTTTTTGTGTTCCTCCAATGTCCCTGGAATAGTTTTTTATATCATAGCACTTGCCTCATTGCACTGAAGTTATCTATCAGTAGGGCCTTTGCCAGACCATAAATTCCTCCATAACATGTGTAAGGCACTAGCAGCAACAGTGTGTGAAACACTGTGGACACCAAGAGTACTCTTAATGAATACTGGTTTAAGTGAACAAATAACTTCATCAGCTGAAAAGGAGGCATAGGCTGGGTGACTGGGTGATATAATCACACAGGTGGCTGCCAAGTGAAAATGTACATATTCAGCAGCCTTGATGAACAAGTGATACCCAGGCAAAGGGAAATAATCATGTAGGCCTACCCTGCCCACATCTTTTTCATTAAGTTCAATTCTGAGTTTCAATCTCTAAGAATTTTCATATTATTATGAAATCTAACATTGTAAAAACCACTCCAATCTGGGCATCACTCCAGACCAGCTGAATTAAAAAGCCTTGGAGGTGGGGACTAAGGCTTTATTGTTTTTAAACCCCTAAAGAAATGTTCATAATCCACTTTTCTATGAGGATTGTCTAAAATCATTATAGGTAGAATAGAAACTGAGACACTGAAAGCTTTAGGAAATAAGAAATAGAATTATAAGCCAGATTATTGTGACCATCTTCATCCTGGAAAAGATACGATTCAGAAGAAGGATAAGTTTTCTTTAAGTTCTATAGGAGAGGAGCTATCATGTGGAAAATATTTTTAGTGACTCCAGAAGGTACAATAAATATAAGTAATGAGAAATTTAAGGGAGTTCAATTTAATTCAATACGTAGCAGCTGTAACATTTTTTCAAGATCCATATATATTTAGATGTACAAACAAACAAAAAGAATATATAATTAATATCTTCATTGTTTTATCTTTCTGAAACTCCATCTCTGTATTGAACTTCTACTTAATGTCATAACATGTGAATTTGATGTCAGAATGTATAATTTTTGTCACTTCTGGGTAAATCCAGGTGCTTCAGTGTCTTCTCAGTTATTTCAACTTCAGTTTGGTGAAATCAGCATTTTTCCCATCTCCCTTCTTTTCCTTATGTTCACAACTACATTTTGTGTGGTTTGTCCAGAATCTTGGGTTTTTGAGAGTCAGGGGGAAAGACGTGTTTCATCCTCTGTTCAAGGTAGCCATTTGCTGAGAATTAACTACTTTGGTCACTGAATGGGTATGTCCAGTAAAATGTTCGTATCTCCATTTTGTGCTCAGTTTTATGATCCACAGAACTTTTTAGCTCTTGTATACACCCTTCAGGATACATCAGCTCTCTCTCAGCCAGGCTTTGGCTGAACCTTTCTTAGGGACACAGGAAAATCTAGCTGTCTGTGAAATTATTTCAACACTGTGGGGCTTTTAGAGCTGCCTTTTCTGCATTGGCCTCACATTAAGTTAACGCTACTGCTTCCTTCCAGAGTTTCAGATGGAAACTTCGAAGTTTTCTTCCTCAAATATATTTGCGGATTCGTTTTTCCCAAAACACATCCAAGTGTAAAAATCATAAGGTAACACTTCAAAAGTATGATTAAATCATGGAAGGGAAGATCTTTTGTCAAGAGTATCTATCAAAAATAAAATGTACCAGATCAAAATGTATTCTATGTCCTATTACAGGAAATTTAAACAGTGTCTAAGTGACTGGTTTTATGGATATGGTTAAGGAAATCCAAGATTATTTTAGAGGGTTGGATTAAACCACTGATTCCTAAATATAGTTATGCAGTAGAATTCCCTAGAGATGTCAAAGCTTAAATTCTAAGGTCCTCTCCATTTTTGCTTATTCAGAAATTTGGAGAAGAAAGGGTATTTATTTTTCAATATAGCCTCACTACCATAACTGGAATAGCACTGTACGGTTTATATCCAGAGAATTTTCTCTCCCTGGTAAACATTCTGTGGCAGATCTGTTGACTTTATGTTAAGGAAAAAAACAAAGAGGGCCCAGTGAGCACTGCAGAGTCCTTGTGAGCCATGCCTGTGACCGGCTCCTGGTGTCACCCTCTTGGGTTTCCATGGCTTTAGACTCCTCTGCTTGTCTGAGTAAAATGAGTTGGTGAGTGAGGAAGATCCGGGTTACAACCCTTAAAATAGAAGCAGGAGGTCAATCAGTGTGGCTTTGCTGATGTACTTCTGCTGAGCTCCACTTCCAGAGAACAGCCATTCAGGAAACAACCTGGTTTTCTTTCGGGTAAAAGGCAACTTTCTCTCTTCTCAAGAGAAAAGAAAAAGGATGTATCAATACCAAATTCCCCTCACTTCTCTCAGGGAGATTTTGGATGTTCATGTTAGGCTATTTTTGAGGTATCTACACATGCTTGACAGATAAATGTGATGTGTGTGTCCGGTGTGAGCATATTCCTTGCCTCCTCCTAACCACAGGAACAGTTTTTCATTCAAGTGATTTTGCATTGCAGAGGTTATCTGAGAAAGATGACAGTAGATATATTTTTATATCTTAAGTGCAGCAGTAAACCAGACCATTCATACATAATCCAGTTTATTTTGTTTAACAACAGATATTATTAAATATTTCTCTCAAGTCAGGCTAGTCAACACTATTCCTTTCTGATACTTTCACCACCAACTAAATATGTCTTCTCCCTATTTGTTTGTTTTTAGGGTATGAGAATCTAAGGACAATTGCAGAGAAAAGACCGAAAAAATGAAAGAAAGGCTCATAACAAACATGATGCCCTGACTAGGGGTGCCCCTGGCCAGGCCAGAGACCTCCCAGAGTCTGTTTTTTTTTTTTTTTTTTTTTGAGATGGAGTGTCACTCTGCCACCCAGGCTGGAGTGCAGTGGCGCCATCTCCGCTCACTGCTGCACGCTCCGCCTCCCTGGTTCAAGCCACTCTCCTGCCTCAGCCTCCTGAGTAGCTGGGACTACAGGCGCCCACCAACACGCCCGGCTAATTTTTTTTTTTTTTTTTTTTTTTGGTATTTTTAGTAGAGATGAGGTTTCACTGTGGTAGCCAGGATGGTCTACATCTCCTGATAGCGTGACCCGCCCACCTCAGCCTCCCAAAGTGCTGGAATTACAGGCATGAACCATCCCACCCGGCCCAGAGTCTGGTTTTAATTCCTGAATTATGGAGTCTGGAGTTCTCCACCAGAGTTTCTCTTCCCTGTGACGACTACTCCCTCTGGGGACAATGATGTTTTCTCCATGCCCTTTGAACATCCCTGAGCCCCACTCATCCCATATCGAGGGTGCATGCTTGGTAAGGATGTACATCTTTACAAGTAGGAAGTTGAGAATAGTATACAACCAGTCCAAAATTGAAAACTGTACTTCTTTGTTTTTAGCTGCTTACATCTCCATAGAGATAAGTAGGATAGAAGGAAGTCCTGCCATTATTTCTGTTAAGTTATCACCCTTTAGTTAGAAAAGACCTTTAACAGGCCGGGCGTGGTGGCTCATGTCTGTAATCCCACTACTTTGGGAGGCCAAGGCGGGCAGATCACTTGAGGTCAGGAGTTTGACACCAGCCTGGCCAACATGGTGAAACCCTGTCTATACCAAAAATTCAGAAATTACTCAGACATGGTGGCAGACGCATCTGTAATCCCAGCTACTCGGGAGACTGAAGCAGTAGAATCACTTGAACCTGGGAGGCGGAGGTTGCTGTAAGCCAAGATTGTGCTGCTGCACTCCAGCCTGGGCCACAGAGCAAGACTTCCTCTCCAAAAGAAAAAGAAAAAGAGAGAAGAGAAAAAGATCTTTAACAAAAGAAAAGCATGGATAATAAGAGGCAGATAAGAGAAAATCAAAATGAATTATCTTCTACTGTGAGCACCTAATCACTTCAGTCACTACAGGCTCAAATCAAGAGTTAGTTTGTTGTCCCTGACAAAAAAAGGAGCTAGTTAGAAAAAAACAAAAAAGGAGAGAAAAGTGAAAGGAAAATAAAAGTCAGAAATGGCTAAAACAAAACCAAAGGAATCTATTCCAATTTTATGAACAATAAGGGAGAAACAAATAAATTTCCAAATAGTTTTGTTGTTTTTAATTTTCTTTGACCTTCTCATATTTAAATTACACAATACTGCTTGGTTTCCTTTTAGACCCAGAAAGGAAATGCTTTGTAATAGGACCAAAAATTTAAGTAATTTGGTCCAGGCAATACAATTAAGTGAGTGGACGGGTGGGTCAAGATTCAAACTCCAGTTTCAGCCTCAAAGTCCTCTTGTGCAAACTGGACAATTGTACTTATGTGATAGAATCATAGGATTAAATCTGATTACATACGGAAATTGTGTAGAGCAGACTTTATGATAGAGTAAGTCTTCAAAAGTTGATGCTTAACCATGATTATCATTATTATTATTGTTAACTAGCAGCTCAAAATACTGTTAGCTCATCAAACAGGTACTAACTTTCTTTTCATTTTTTTTGGAAAGAACTCAGAAGCAAAGATGAGGTTCCTATTAACAATGATAATAATAATAATATCAGAAAGAATAAGTTGGTTTAGGCTGCAGTAACAAAGAAAGCTCAAATCTCAGTGGATTAAAACAAAGACCCACTTCTTGAGAGTCAACTGGGAGCACTGTTCCACATCATTCTGTTCTGATTCTAGGTTGATGAACCATCCCCTTCTTTCAATGATGTGCTGATCACTGTGGCAGAGGATGAAAGACAGCAGGATTAAGCACACCCATGCCCTTAAAGATTCTACCTAGAAATAACAGGGCACTTCCACCTCTATTTCATTCACTGAAATAATCACCTGAGTGGGGAATTACAGTCCTCTGTGTGTCCAGATAGAAAGAGAACTAGAGTACCAGTGACAGCCCTACAGCAGCAGTCATACTGTCTGTATATTGAAGACCCAAAAGACAGGAATTATGATGTGATTTTTATACATTATCTCATCCTCACGATACTTTTCAATGAGGGCTGCTTTAATCCACAATTTAAAGATAAGGAAGCTGAAGTCCAGAGCATTTGGAAGAGTAACCCAAGTGCAAGGAACTAATAAATGACAGAGCCAAGATCTGAATTCAGATATTCTGCTATAGACAATACTGCCTCCCTTATCTACACATAGACTTGGGGATGGTTTAATCTGGATGCCTTCCTTGTTTGAGAGGTACTGTAGAAAAGAGGACACATTTTGAATATGGTGCCATAGCTTTAGTACCAAAGTGTAAACAAAAGTGCTCAGCAGTAATTTTTGTGTTTGTTTGTTTTTTAAAAAAAGGCCTCTGAATTATAATTCTGCTTCACCTTAATCTTCAATGTCATCATCATTCTTTTATATTAAAAACAATGTCAAGTTCTTGACAGAACAGAGCTGCCATGCACAATTTGGAAATTATAATGATTCAACTAATAGGAGCTGCTAAGGTGAGCTAGCAAATGTATTAACATCTTTATACATTAGCTCGGTTGGTCTTCCCAGCAACTCTTTGAGAAAGATACTATTATCTCCACTTTCATATAAGGAAACTGTGGCTGAGAGACATTTTGTACTTTGCCAACATACCACAGTCTGCTTAGTTTTGGCTGTGCCATCTTTAAATCCTATAGCCTGTGCTTTTACCCACCACATATTCTTACTTCCTTAGCCTCTGAACACTGTGAACATGTGCTTTTGAGATGTTTATCTTGGATACTCAATCCTGGTCTCTCTGTGTACATTTCTTTATCTTCAAGACATACTATGCTTTTTCCTTACCTGTTTGTGCTGCCTAAATAGGCTTTCTGAAAATTTTCCAGTTTTAGACACCCACATCTCACTGAACATTTAAAAGGCATGTCAAAAAAAAAAAATGAGAGTACATCAAACTTAAAAGCTTTTGCACTCCAAAGAAAACACTCAACAAAATAAAAAGAACAACCTTCAGATTGGGAAAAAATATTTGTAAACTATACATCTGATGAGGGGTTAATATCCAAAATTTATAAAGAATGCATGCAACTCAATAGTAAGAAAACATATAACCCAACTTTAAAAATGGGCAAAGGACCTGAATAAACATTACTTTAAAGAAGATATAAAAATGGTCAAGAGGTGTGTGTGTGTGTGTGTATATATATAAGGGGTGTGTGTGTGTGTGTATATATATATATATTGGGG
>NC_045442.1:27732661-27781229 GCF_002776525.5 Piliocolobus tephrosceles
GTGTGTGTGTGTGTGTGTGTATTAGGGGTGTGTGTGTGTGTGTATATATATATATGCTCAAAATTACTAATCATTAGGGAAATGCACATGAAAACCACTGTGAAATATCATCACATATCCATTATGATGACTATTACCAAAAAAGACAAGAAAGAGCAAGTGTTGGTGAGGCTGTGGAGGAAAGGAAACATTTGTGCCCCGTTGGTGGGAATGTAGTTTGGTGTAACCATTGTGAAAAATGCTATAGAGGTTCCTAAAGAAGTTATAAATTAAATTCCCATGTGATTCAACAGTCCCTCTCTTGAATATATGACAAAGGAAATACAATCATCACCTTGTAAAACTACATGTAGTCTAATGTTTAATGCAGCGTAATTCGCAATAGGCAAGGCAGGGAAACAATGTAAGTGTCCATTGATGGAAAAATGGATAAAGAATGTGTTATAGATAGATAGATAGATATATAGATAGATAGATAGATAGATAGATAGATAGATAGATAGATACATAGATAGATAGAGATCTAGATATATATGTAATGGAATACTATTTAGTCTTTTAAAAAGCTGGACATCATGCCATTTGCACACATGGATGAACGTGGAAGACATTATGCTAAGTAAAATAAGCGAGATGCAGAAAGAAACATATTGCATGAGGACTGTAGTTCATAAAGGCATACCTCATTTACAGCACTTCATAGATACTGCCTTTTTTTGCAAGTGGGAAATTTATTGCAACTCTGCATCATGTGAGTCTATTGGCACCGTTTTTTCAACAGCATGTGGTCACTTTGTTCTCTCTGTCTCAGTTTGTTATTCTCACAATAATTCAAACAATTTTATTATTTTTATATCTGTTATGATGATCTGCGATCAGTGATCTTTGATGTCACAGATTGTTTTGGGGCACAGAATACCTTGCCCACATATGACAGCAAATGTAATTGGTAAATGTTGTGTATGTTCTGACTTTTCTACCAACTGGCTGTTCCCTCATTTCTCTCCCTCTCCTGGGACTTCCCTGTATCTTGAGATACAACAGTATTGAAATTAAGCTAGTTTACACATTACAATGGCCTCTAAGTGTTCAAGTGAAAGGAGAGAATCACATGCCTCTCACTTTAAGTCAAAAACTGGAAATCATTAAGCTTAGTGAAGAAGGCATGTTGAAAGCTGAGACAGGCTAAAACTCTAGGCCTCTTATGCCACACAGTTAGCCAAGTCGTGAATGCAAAGAAGCAGTTCTTGGAGAAAATTAAAAGTGCTACTGCAGTGAATGCACATAAGAGAGTGGAACAATCTCATTGCTGATATGGAGAAAGTTTCAGTGCTCTGAATAGAAGATCAAACAGTCACAACATCTTCTTTCATGAGAGTCTGCTGTTGATGATTTCTTTTACTTTTTGTATGTTTTGTTTTGTATGTTTGAAAAGTCTTTATTGTATCAGGATTTTAAAAACCTATTTTCCTTTTTTAACTTTTAAGTTCAGTGGTACACGTGCAAATTTGTTATATAGGTAAACTTGTGTCTTGGGGGGCATTTGTTGTACAGATTATTTCATTACCCAGGTATTAAGCCTAGTACCCATTATTTTTTACTGATCCTCTTCCTCCTTACACTCTCTACTCTCTAGTTGGCACAACATTTTCTTAAGCGAGAACTTAATCCAGAGCAAGGCTCTAACTCTTTTCAGCTCTATGAAGGCTGAGAGAGGTAAGGAAAACGCAAAGAAAAGTGTAAAGTTAGCAGAGTTTGGTTCATAATGGCTAAGGAAAGAAGCCATCTCTACAACATAAAAGTGCAAACTGAAAGAGCACATGCTCAAGTAGAAGCTACAGCAAGTTATCTGGAAGATCCAGCTAATGTAATCAATTCAGGTGGCTACACTAAACAACAGATTTTCAATGGAGACTAAATAGCTATATATTGAAGAAAGATGCCATCTAGGACTTTTAGAGCTAAAGAGGAGAAGTCAATGCCTGGCTTCAAAGTTTCAAGGGACAGACTAACTCTTTTTGTAGGGACTAATGCAGCTGGTGACTTTAAGTTGATGCCAATGCTCATTTACCACTCCAAAAATGCTAGGACCCCAAAGAATTATGCTAAATCTACTTTGCCTGTACTCTATAAATGTGACAACATAGCCTGGATGACAGCACATCTGTTTGCAGCATGGTTTTGTGAATATTTTAAGCATACTTTTGAGACCTACTGCTCAGAGAGAAAAAAAAAAAGATGCTTTCAAAATATTATTGCTCATTGACAATACACCTAGTAACCCAAGAGCTCTAATAGAGATCTACAAGGAAATTTATGTTGTTTTCATGACTTCTAACACAACATCCCTCCTGTAGTCCAGGGATCAAGGAGTAGTTTCAACTTTCGAGTCTTATTTAAGAAATACATATTATAAGGCTGTGGCTGCAATAGGTAGTGATTCCTCTGATGGATCTTGTCAAAATAATTTGAAAACTTGCTGCAAAGGATTCACTCTTCTAGTTGCTATTAAGAACATCCATGACTTATGGACAGAGGTCAAAATATCGACATTAATAGGAGTTTGATATAAGTTAATTCCAATCCTTGTGGATGATTTTGAGGAGTTTAAGACTTCAGTGGAGGAAATAACTGTATATGTGGTAGAAATAGCAAGAGATATAGAATTAGAAGAGGAGCCTGAAGACGTCACTGAATTGCTGCAATCTCATGATAAAACTTTAATGGATGATGAATTGCTTTTTACGAATGATCAGAGAAAGTGGTTTCTTGAGGTGGAATCTACTCCTGGTAAAGATTATGTAAACATTGTCAAAATGACAACAAAGGATTTAGCATATTACATCAACTTAGTTCATAAAGTAGCAGCAGGCTTTGTGAGAATTGACTCCAATTGTGAAAAAAGTCCTACTGTGGATAAAAGGTCAACAAACAGCATCACATGCTACAGAGAAATCTCTTATGAAAAGACCAATCAATAGAGGCAGCAAACTTCATTGTCTTATTTTAAGAAATTGCCACAGTCACCCCAGTCTTCATCAGTCACCACCCTAATCAGTCAGCAGCTATCAACATCGAGGCAATTCTCTCCATATGGAAAAGATTACAATTCATTGAAAGTTCAGATGATCATTAGCAATAAAGCATTTTTAATTAAGATGTGTATATTGTTTTTCTAGACATAGTGCTAATGCACACTTAATATATTACAATATTCCAAAAACAACTTTTATATTCACTGAGAAACCAAAAAAAAAAAAAAAAAAAAAAGTGTAACTAGCTTTATTTCATTATTTGCTTTATTGTGGGTGGTATGGAACCAAATCAGTATCTCCAAAGTATGCCCGTAATAGTGTATCGGCATTCAGAATTTTTGATTAATGAATAGATTGCAGCTGCTCTTGCCACAGGGTAGGGAAATGGGTAATTATGGGAGATGATGTTTATGTGAATTTGTTTTACTATAGGAACTATTTTACTATGTATATTATATATTTATTAAGTATATAGTATAAGATCATGTTGTACACCTTAAATATACACAATAAAATGTATCTTTTAAAGTTGTATCATTAACCTCTTTTATGAGTAGCACATAAGGAACTTCAATAATAAATGTGACATCAGTGCCTGGCATAAAATAAGTGTTCAATGCATCTTTACCAGATAATACTGTAGGAAGGCATATGGAGACTAAGAAAGTTCAAATCCCCCATAAAAAAAAAAAAAAAAAAAAAAAAGGTGTTGACCACCTACTATGAGCCATTGTTCAGATAATATACAAAATACCTGAGCAGGCCTGGTGGCTCACGCCTGTAATCCCAGCATTTTGGGAGGCTGAGGAGGGCTTATCATTTGAGCCCAGGAGTTCAAGACCAGTCTAGACAACATGGCAAAACACTGTCTCTACAAAAAAAAAATACAAAAAAGTAGCAGGGCATGGTAGCACAAGCCTGTAGTCCCAGCTACCCAGGAGGCGGAGGTGGGAGGATCACTTGAGCCCAGTGGTCAAGGCTGCACTGAGCCACGATCTCGCCACTGCACTCCAGACTGGGCAAGAGAGCGAGACACTGTCTCAAACAAACAAATTTAAGTCGTAACTCATAAGAGTTCTCAATAAAGTACAGAAATTTAGAATATAGTTATATGTTTATTTTATCATACCACACATTTAATTTCCCAAAATATCTAGGAATGATGAGAACTATAATTTATTTAAGAAAATAATGTCCCATTTGGTTTTTTGCTATGCCTTTCACTAGCCTTGAGGGCTTTGTCTTCATTCATAAGCACCCATGTTTTAAGGAACAGAGCCAGATAGAATTGAAATTGCACAGCTATAGGTAGATTTCCAGTGCATTAAGGAATGATTTTCACTTGATCATTGTTTCCAATAAAATAGAAACTGAAGTATTCCCCTATAGCATTGTTTGGGGAGTGATGATTTTTTTCTATTGCTTTTATTGACTTGACTCTCTGGGTTTCTTCCCCAGAACATCATTGCCTTTAAATTGTTTAAGTTAAAATAAGTTAAAACCATAGTGATTACCTATTTGATGGAATTGGGAAAACAAGTGGAGGCAGATCAGGGCATTAATAATGAAAGGGCATTTTAAGGATGCACAAAGAGCACAGATGTTCTACAGAGTAACATCAAGTTTTCTCATCTATGAGGGGTTCATATGTGAAGTTGATAGAGATTGATTGTATCTCTCTCACATCCTTACCTGTATTAATCTACTTCACTTTAGAGTAGCCTGAAAACTGCTTATAGACAGCACTTGGCAGAGAACACCCCTTTCAGAGGTAGCTCAATATATTTAAACATTTGATGTTAGCAGCCTGCTAAAGTGAGTCAAACCACAGCCCAAAGTCTGGAGAGGTTAAGTATAGGTGAGTGGTTAAGAAGACCGGTTCTAGTACCACATTTCCTGGTTTTCGTCATGGCTTTATTACTTAACTATTATAATAACTCTGGACTTTTTCCCTATCTGTGCAATGGAGTTATAAGTGGTGTTAATCTTGTTGGGTTGTAATGAGAGTAAAATAACATAGTACAAGCAAAATGCCTATAAGAAGCAGTGCCTGGCAAAGAATCTGATAAATGTTATTTATTATTATAGTTCAAGGGCCTCCCAAATACATTTCTTGGTGACTAGGTGACACTCTGTGTATCCTGCTTTTTAATAGGTATTTGTGTGAAAGAAGAATTATTTCTACTTAGGATATGGGAAAAACGAAAAAATCACAAGTGCCTGTTAACAAGAGCTTGCATTAGAGTACAGACAGACTCTGGGGCCAAGTCTAAGGTCCAGCTTTCTCTCTTTTTGTTTTGTTTTTTTTTTTTTTTGTCTCTAATAACAATACAAAGAACTCTTTATTTCCCCTATGAACAAAATAGTAGGCTTAGCTAAGCCAAGTCCAAAGCTTTTGGGAGAGAAGGGCTGGGGGCAGGAGACCCATGAGTAGTTATGTTGTGTAATGCCAGAGAACTCAAGGAAGTATAGACTGTTGCAGTCTCAGAGCCCTCAGTAATGGTGCTGTCATCTAGACTTTAGTTAACTTCAGGGGCATTTGCAGAGCAAGGCCCTTATTACATTCATTGACAGTCTCATTTCTCCAGTCCCCAAATTTGGACCATACGGGGGCAATTGTAGATTCTTCACTCTCTTGGAGGAAGCTACTAATGGACACCCAGTACATCATCTTCATTCTAGAAAGGTGTGAACACTCTACCCTGTTTTGATGGATGTCTGAAGCATGATTTGGGTTTCATCACATTCACCTTTCCAAAACAGATATTTTGGGGAGAAAGAACTACATATTTTAAAATATGGAAGTGTGAAAAGTACACTGGTTTTCTATAAATATATGTCGATGGCTTTAGCTTATTGCTCCCATTGTCCTCAAACTACAACATTATTGCTCCCATTGTCCTCAAACTACAACATAAGTGTCACATGTTGACTGTGTCTTTAATTAAAGTGGGATATATAACTGATATAATGGTAAAATCCTCAGTTGATGGCCCAATTTTGTGTGCTTGAGACTTGACTTCACCACTTACCAATTTTGTCAATTTGAACAATTTGTTGGTTTCTGTAAGCCTCAGGGGTTGAACCTACTGGTCTAATAGCAAGACATTGATTATATCTATTTATTGGGTCGTTGGAAGGATTCAATGTGGTGATATATTCAAAGTGTTCAGCATAGTACATGGTTATGCTTAAATGCTCAAAGACTTTGGCTGTTAATTTCCAGGCTGTGAGTAGCAAACTAAACAGCATTTATAAAGCTGCTTTGACAAGTTGAAATAAAACACAAATAAAGATACAAATTCCTGTAAGATATTTTGCTTATACTGTTGAAAAATAGGTTCTACAGGGAAAAAATCAAAATATCTGCAAAGTTCTCTTAAAATGAGATTCTTAGAAACTGAATAATGTCCAAAAATATCTAGGAATGATTTGAACTATTTATGTTCATGTTCACCTTATTTTTATTTTTAATTGATATATAATACCTGTACATATTTTAGGGGTACATGTGATATTATGATACTTGTATACAGTGTATAATCATCAAATCAGGGTAATTGGGAAATCTATGACCTTAAACATTTATCTTTTTTTCATATTAGAGCATTATAATTCTTCTCTTCTAGCTATTTGAAATATATAGTAAATTATTGTTAACTCTAATTTCCCTACTGTACTATCAAATATTAGAATGTATTTTTAACTGGTAATTCAAATGTATTTTTTTCATTCAACTGTTAATTGAATGAAAATTCAATTAAAATTCAACAGTTAATTCAACTGTTGCTGAATATATTTTAGTAAATATTAAACTATGGGAAATTCTTTAGTCATTGTTAATTTGAACAGTGCTTTTGAAATTTGGATTATTATCTGAATTGTCCAGGGGCTTTTACATACAGATTCCTGGAATCTATCCTAAGAAATTATGAAATGTGAATCTATAAGTTACAGAAATGTTTTGAAAAACCTTCAGAATTGATTCCAGTGACTTGTGAGATTTTTGGGAAAAAAAAAAAAGAAACACTAAATTTCTTCATATGTTTCAGGTCAGGTCTGAAGTCTACACATTTATTTGCTTTACACTCATGAAGTCAAATATAGTTAATTATTTGTGTAAAATCTCTCTGACTTGTAATATTTTTTTCCTTTGGCCTGCATCTATCCTGGTCTAAATCATGATCTTAGTCTAAATCAGTACCTAAGCTATCACTGACGTAGCTTCACAGCTGTCACTCTACCTCTAGTGTCTCTGTACTCAAAGTCATCCTTCCCTAAGGACTCAGTAATTGCATTTTCATTTTCTTTACAAGTAGTGAAAATATATTTTGTAGCAAAGAAAGATAAGATGCAGTCAGGGGGTAAATATGAGATAGGTGACCACTATGGATCAAATAGCGTTCCCCCAAATTTTTAGAAACCCTAACCTAAAGTATGATTGTGTTTAAGCTTTTAGGAGGTAATTACAGTTAATGATGTCATAAGGATGGGGTCTTAATCTGATAGAATTGGTGGACTTGTAAGAAGAAGAGAGAAAGATCTATCTCTGTAGCCACCCACATGCACTGAACAAAGGCCACATGAAGACACAGCAAAAGTCATCTGTCTGCAAGCCAAGAAAGAGCCCACTCCAGAACCCAACCATGCTGGCACCCTGATCTCAGATTCCCATTGTCCAGAACAGATTAAAAAACAAATTTCTGTGGTTTAAGCCACCAAGTCTATGTTATTTTGTTACAACAGTCTGAACTGACTAATACAGTGATAAACAGTGAAATGATTATTTTGAGTATATACATATTAGATTTTCTAAGAACAGATAAGACAATATAATATGACAGCAAGGTAGAAATAAGTAAAGATGCCACTAGCATTGCTATGTAACATACATAATTCCATAAAATATATGAGAAAGGTCAATTGTTCATTGTTGCTACTAATCTTCCATATTGGAGCAGAAGCAGATTCCAGGTAAACATGAGAAGAATAGTGTTCTGCTGTATTCTGCAGAGGGCAGAAGTGTTGATGCCTAGAGCTAACAAAACCTCTCTTGAAAGCATCCAATCAACTCCTGTCCTTCATATGCAAACTCTATCCAAGAGACCATGTGGAATAAAGGATGCTTATGCTTCTTTCCCACCCTTCTTATTTTCTCTAGGACACATTTTGATAAGTGCAGATACCATGTGGCTTGATAATTGCAAAATAAATGCTGCTATTTTGACATGGAGAGGTGGATCAAGGAGGTGAAAAGACCTTGTGACTCAGAATATAAAATTTCATCTGTGTTAGAATCAAAATCTATTTACATATTTTGGTTTGCTTAATGTTGTTTTTCAAATATAAAGAAATAACTTTTTCTGAAAGTGCATTGATATCACTCTATTTCTTGGGAACTAGAAATGCATATCACATTTAAATGTAAAGTGTGTATTTTTTTATGTTTATGTTTTCTATCATCAAAGTTTCAAAAATCCAAAGATGAGTCTTTCAGCCTAGGCCTACATGCAGAATACAGCTTTGTGGGGTCATTTACAGTTGCTAGGTTCAGTGCAGTACCCAGGTTGTCATTTTTGAATTTTACCACTGGACATAAATGGAAGTTATTGATTTTCTGTCCCACTGAATAATATAATAAAAATTCATTTTAGGGGTTATTTTGTTGCTTCTCTGCAACTTGTAGCATGGTGTGTGGTAAAAGTTGAGGTGAATGAATGTCACAATATATATTAGAGAAATTTAAAGGAGAGAACAATAATGCAATGATCTAAGGACTCAAGGAGCCTACATGGAAAAGTGGGCTTGATAGTTGGGTATGGTTTGAATTTGCAGAGATTTCCAGTCAGGAAGAACAATGTATACATGGCATTGGAAGCAAACTCTAAACACGGTTTAAATTAACTGGTTTATATATTTGGTTTTGTGTTTGCTGCTTATTTTTTCTGTGTACATTTTAACTGAGGTATATTATGAAGTATACAACATGTTGTGTACTTCACAAGTATGTATATCATGAAGTACACATACTTGTGTAACTACTAAAGAGATGGATGATATAGGCATCTTCAGCACTCACGTTTGCTCCTTTATACCCCTTTCCAGGCAATATTCAAGCTCCCACCAAATATGATTACTTCAGTTACTTAGAATAATTTTCTTTCTGTCTCTCTCTCTCTCTTTCTTTCTTTCTTTTTGTTTTTGTTTTGAGGTGGAGTCTTGCTCTGTTGCCAGGCTGGAGTGCAGTCGTACGATCTCTGCTCACTGCAACCTCCATCTCCCGGGTTCAAGCAATTCTCCTGCCTCAGCCTTCTGAGTAGCTGGGACTACAGGAGCACACCATCACACCCGACTGATTTTGTATTTTTAGTAGAGACAGGATTTCTCCATGTTGGTCAGGATGGTCTCGAACTACTGACCTTGTGATCCGCCCACCTCGGCCTCCCAAAGTGCTGGGATTACAGGCATGAGCCGCTGTGCACAATCACTTGGAATAATTTTCTAATTCTTGATCTTCATAGACAGAAAATCACATAATACATACTCTTTTTCATCTTGCTTCTTTCAGGGCTTTGAGATGCACACATGTTGCTTCATGTAGCTCTGGACTTGCCAATTTAAGTGCTTTTTAGTGTTTCATTGTATGAATAAACCAAAATGTATTTATTCATTCTCTGTTGGATATTCAGATTGAGGTTTTTTTTCAGTTTTGATCTTCCGTGAACATTTTGGTAATTGTCTTTCAGCGAATATAGGCTTTCATATTTTCTGGAAATATGCCTAGGAGTACATATGCTGGTTCATAAAGCAGATATATGTTTTACTTCAGATGAAATTGCCAAACCGTTTCCAAACATGGTTATAACTATTTACTTTCCCAGCAGCAGTGTTTGAGAGGTCCAGTGTCCCACACCTTCATCAACATTTAGTATTGTCAGTCTTGTAATTTTTACTCTTGATGGGCAGATAGTATTTTGTGTAGTGTTAATTTTCATATTCCTCATGATTAATGCTGTTGAGATCCATTTTGTATGGTTTTTGGATATTGCATATCTCTTTGGTGAGGTATCTGTTGAATATTTTGCCCTTTTAATGATGCCCTTTTTGTATTGATTTATAAATGTGATTTATATATTCTAGATATTAGTTTTTGGTTAACTATATGTACCCAAATCTTTTACCAGTCTAAGATTTGTCTTTTCTCCCTCTTTATAGTGTCTTATGATGAAAGAAATACTTAGTAAAATGATTTTATTCTTTTTCAATATTTTAGTGTTTGTATCTATTTTATATTTTTTGAATGTTTTATTACAACAAATTTAGAATTATCTTTCCTGTAGACTGGTTTTTTCATTATGTAATATCTTTCTATAATTCTAGTAGTACTTACTGTGTTAAAGTTTATAATGTCTCATTTTAGTATAATTACCCAAGTTTTCTGTTGGTTAATGTTTATACCTTTTTTAATCCTTTTGTTCTCTGTTCTTTATTTCAATTGTGTCTCTTATAAGCACTAACGTTTTTATCCTGCTAAAAGTCTATATCCTTTAACTGAATTATTAATATTTAGATTTTCCACGTTTAATGCAATAGGTAGTATATTTGAGTTTATATTTACCATAATAATATTCATGTCTACATTTCTCATGTGTTTTTATTCTCTATTTTGTATTTTCTTACCTTTGTTTGCATTAATCAAATATTGTTATTATTGTTATCATCATTATCATATTCTCGTTTCTATTGAGAAGAGTACTATACTTTTGTTGTTGCTATTACTTTAGGGTTATCCTAGACCGTACAATCTGTATCATATAAACATTAACATTTTGATTCTGATATAAATTTTAGTACACCCTGGGCAATGCAAGAACGTCATAAATTTTAACTTCATTTATCCCCTTCATATTTATGTGCTACTGTTGTCCTTTATTTTATTTGTAAATTTTAATTATATAATACATTTTAATTAATTTACATACAACAAACATAATTTAAATTGACTCATATTTATACATGTATTGCTTTTGATTACCTCCCATATTATTGTCCTTCCAACTAATTTTTGCATAAAGAATTTGCTCTAGTATTTTGGATGAGGGTGAGATTGTTGACATAAAATTTATCTGCTTTTATTTGCCTGAAAATGTGTTGACTTTGCCTTAATTTTTGACGGATGTTACCGATGGATATAGAATTTTAGGCTGTCCACAATATTATTTTAGCCCATTTCAGATAACATTTTATTTCTTCCTATATCCAGTCTCATTCACAAATGAGTTGTCTATCTTTTGTTACTCTTTTAAGAGTAATAATGTTCTCTTTGGCTTATTTAAAGACTATGTCTTTATATTTGATCCTTAATAGTTATTTAATGTATTTTTCTAGTGTGCCTATGTGTATTTTTCTTTGATTACCCTGTTTGAGTGAATAGCTGGGATTACAGGCATGTGCCACCATTCCCAGCTAATTTTTGTATTTTTAGTAGAGACAGAGTTTCACTATATTGGCCAGGCTAGTCTCAAACTCCTGACCTCAGGTGATCAGCCCGCCTCAGCCTCCCAAAGTGCTGGGATTACAGGCATGAGCCACCATGCCCAGCCTTATTTTTTGTAAATGTAGCTCTTTGGTAAAATTTACTATCCTCTTAGTTTTTTCTTAAAAAATTAAATATCAGTTATTTTAAAATCTGTATCTGAAAACTACAGATCTGAGTCTATTTCTATTATATAGTTGGTTTTTATTGTGGTTTGGTTTGATATCTTGTTTGTTACTTTTCCCTCTTTTCTTATTGGATTGTTATTACTTGGTCCTGTCTCCAGGTATATCTGGTGTTCTTGTTTTAAGCTGAATTCTGACCCTGTGGACAAGAATTTTCAAAGACTCTAAGGTGTTATCTGTATCTAGAAAGGGTTTTGTGTTCTCCTTGTATATTCAATGTAAAGGAAGATGGCCTTAATCCAGTTAGCTTTTCAAGTGACTCAAGCCTGCAGCTCATTCTTTGTGAAGGTATCTGAAATGTGTGCGCTGTGTGGAGGTAGCATTTTTACATTCTCAACTGAAAATCTGGGTTTTACCAGGGCTTCAACTCCCTGTTGCTGTCTGCTCCAGTTTTCATTCTCTCAGTACTGTGAGATTACCAGAAGCTCAGCCTAGCTTTTCAAACTCTTACCTTTCCCTTTCTCCTGACTTCTGACCTTCTTGCCTCACAAAGGTTAGGAAGCAGCTAATGCCTTGTGGAGAAGTGATGCTGAACACCAGACTTCCTCGTACAGATTTCCTTTGCTCCAGGATTTTGGCCTTGGTAATACAATTTCTAGTTTTTATATCCCCAGCCCTATGAGATTGCTGAAAGCTCAGATCCCACAATTTTGATGACCATGTTATCCCAGTGTTTAGACATGACAACTGCCTTGAGGGAAAAAAATGACAGAGAAGTTATGGCTTACATCACTGTGACCAATCACTTAGGGCTCAAGATCCCTCAAATCCTGACCCTCTTGGTTGATTTCTGGTGCCTTCAAAAATCTGTTTTTATATTTCTTTAAACTTTTATAGCTTTTCTCTGTAGAAATGGTTTGATTAAAATTACTCTGCCTTACTGAAAAGCATTTTTCACTTGCAGTCTTTTTAATTTTGTCAAGTAATCAGGTATCAAGGTATTCAGTTTACAAAATGAGTTAAACTGAATATGACAATCAAACCTTTATTTACTGACTGATACAGTACTAGCAAGGGGCCAAATAAGCCCCCCTGTTCTGTTCCGTTGCTTCCCGGGGAAGGATACCAGGAAAGGGTCAGGTGGATGCCTAACAGACATAGGGGAATCATCCCACTTCTAGGGGTCCCTGAACAAAGTGATCTTGTCTCTTTATGGGCCTCTGGGCAGAAGCAAGGGCATAGGGAAGGCATAGGAGTGAAAAGGTACTGAATCAAACTGGAACAAAGTCCTTCAGCCAAAAGCCCCAAAAAGGTAAACTTGGTGAAGATGCCAGAGAAGGACTTTACCTGAGGCACCTAATAAGGTGGTATATTAGTCAAGGTTCTCTAGAGGGACAGACCTAATGTTATATATATATATGTGTGTGTGTGTGTGTGTGTGTAGTTATCTACATATAGTGAGATATATATATATATATATATATATATATATTTGAGTTTATTAAGTATTAACTCACATGATCACAAGGTTCCTCAATAGGCCCTCTGCAGACTGAGGAGCAAGGAGAGCCAGTCAGTCCCAAAACTGAAGAACTTGGAGTCTGATGTTTGAGGGCAGGAAGCATTCAGCATGGGAGAAAGAGGTAGGCTGGGAGGCTAGGCCAGTCTCTCTTTTCACATTTTTCTGCCTGCTTATATTCTAGCTGAGCTGGCAGCTGATTAGATGGTGCCCACCCAGATTGAGGGTGGGTCTGCCTCTCCCAGTCCACTGACTCAAATGTTGATCTCCTTTGGCAACACCCTCACAGACACACCCAGGACCAGTAGTTTGCATCCTTCAGTCCGATCAAGTTGACACTCAGTATTGACCATCGTAGGTAGCTTCTTAATAAAGGGCTGAGTGCTTGACTGCAATTTCCTTCCTTCACATCCAGGCAATTGCTGAACACCATGTCTGGTGTGTGAAGGATGACTTCCTCCCATGAAAGACAGGCAAATCTTTGCTAATTGCCTTTTGTTAATTGAACGATCACACATAAAATTTTGGCCTATAGCCAAAATGGAGCATGAGGAGCCAGTGCATCTATATCCCCCATGTGGCTACTGTTCAAACCATACACATTCCTCAGCCCCATCTACTTTTACTTTCTGTGGTTTTTGTTGTTGTTAGAAAGTTCAGTACAGCCTACTTGGCTAAGTATACACCATTTCCTTCGGATTCAGGAGTCTGTCTTCCTATGAAGATAACCCAGGCATTGACAATCCAGGCCCTATATTTAGAGTCTGTTAGGTTCATCCAACATCCAGTTTCTTTATGGGCATTAGTTAAACTTCATTTTGTTAATACATATGTTTTATCTATATTTTTATATGTATGTGTATATATATAACGTATGTGCATATATATGCACACATAATATATGTACATATATAATAAATACTATGTATATGTTAACAAGTTGATAGATGATTCTCTGAGAGAAATTTAATATACAGACTAGTTTTTAAAATTTAGTAGAATAGTAGAGAAATAAATTTTACAACTTCTACATCTGCAATGGTTTATCCTTCTGTCTTGATTTTTAAAGATATCTTTATTCCTGCCTGTTAAAGAAGAAATGCCTGAAATCAGTAGTCCCTGGATGACACTGCTTGAGGTTTTACTTTTCAAAAGTATGAGTAGTATCTCTTAAATTCTGTTTACTCATTAGGGGATTTAGTCAGCCCAGGAGTCCGACTTAGCACATCCCCTCCTTAGTAGAAAATGGCTCCCTGTGGTGGTGTTGCAAGGCCAATTTTCTGGTCATTAGACAGGAGAAGATGACTTAAATTTTAGAAAAGCAATATTGTGCAGCAGAAATATAGCATATTGTTGCATGCAGCTAAAATAACCATACCTACTACTCTGTGCAAGATAAGTGTTTCCCCAAATCTGCTTTCATTTCCATTAGTGCTGCATCATCATCCTTTCTCCCATATCAGATTTATAGCATGTATACAGTCTGAGAAAATAAGATTTGGAGTTTCTATTAATAACGTAACTTGCAGCCCAAACTCCCTGATCTAGTAACTCTCAATTTCTTTGTCGATTTTAACATTTCAACAAAGTAAAAATGATTCTCACTTGCCCCTATCCCTCATCCCCACCATGGCATATATACCCATTGCCTGGTTTAATCAGGTCCTGCAATCATTCTCCAACATTTACCAAAGGAAAGGAGGGATGAAATCAGATTTGGTGAGGTCTTCAGACTGCATTTCAGGATTGACTGCTGACATTGCCACATTGATGGTGGCTACAAACACACATGCACGAGATCATGAATATGGAAGACTAAGTTAAATGCAATAGTCCTCTGCTTTATCTGGGACTCAACATTTCCCTTATTTTTGATCCTTGAATCTGAGAACCGAGGTCTGTTTACTGATATAAGGGCTCCCCCAAACTAAGGAAGAAGGCCATGTAAATGTGCTAAGACGAACACCACACAGGATATTCAAGGTATGTGTGCATGTGGAGTAACAGGAAAATGCTAGTGAGAGCATCTTGAACCTTTCAGGTCAACCTAAAATGAGGTCAATTTCTCTGTGACATGTTTCTTATCTTTAAGTTCAAAACCTGAAGTTCAATTTAGTAAAAGGTTCTTGGTCTTTCAAAACTAGTAAGATGACCTTGTGAGTCTCTCAAGGTCAGGGAATATTTCTACCTTATCAGTTATGTCTTTGCCCTTATATTCTACATTGCCTTGCCAGGAGTGCTCACATAAAAGGAATTTAATATTTGTGTATTCTTGGTGGAGAATTCAGAAATATTTCTCAACCCTGACTCCCACTGCTAAGAAGAAGTAGTGCATGAAAGAGGGAGTTCTGAGATCACCTCTCCCGTGCGCTCAACCCAAGGACTCCTAGATTATCCTCCTGTGTTTTCCTTGGATATTGAATGCCTTTAAGACATCTTGGAACTTCACCAACATAAAATTGTTGATTAGACACACATTTTCCATCTTTTTCTTGAGCATGTAGAGTTTAGCTGTAAATCTCACACCATTCTGTATGCAGCCTGCTTAGCAGGCTTGTTAACTGCAACACAAGAGGGTAAGCATTTGCAAATAAAGCATCTGTCCTCTCAAATCAATCCATGTGCCCAGAGCTTACAAATCTGAGTATGTAAACACCAGCAGTACTACACAAAGCAGACATGGGCTCTAACCATAGCAAGGATTATTTATGTGGAACATTTTAGCAAAAATTACTGAAAGAAAAATAATTTCAGGGGTAAATTTTGTGAGTTGACTTTTTAAAGGGTGCATTCCCTTGAAATAAAATCCATACTATTAACAAACATGTTCACAAATCAAGTTTACAGCTAGATACATTTTCATAAAAGGAAACAAAACCTTCCAACATACACAAGGATCAAGAAACAAAAGTTACCAGCACTCCAGACCACTCCAGACCACACTCATTCATTTCTGAACTTTTACATAAATGGGGTCAAGCAGTTTGTCCTCTTCCATGTCTGGCTTATTGTGTTCAATATTGTGAGTTTCATGTGCCCTTTTGCTTGAATCATAGTTTATTATTATTTCAGTCTACTTTTTATTATGTGAATATACTACAATTTAATCATTCTACTTGTAGACATTTTAGTTTTCCTTAGTTTGGAGATTATCAAGAAGAGTGTTGGCATGAGCAATCCTGTGTGCCTTTTGGTAAACATATGTCCTCCAATTTGTTGTGTAGAATTCGGAAAACTCAGGAGTAGAATTTCTGGGTGAAAGTTTATACATATGATCAACTTTGATATTCTCGCCAAATATTTTTCAAAAGTAGTTGTAGAACACATAGTATAGAACATAGTGTTCTACAGCTACTTTTGGACAAAAATAATGTATATACACATTTCCATATACAGAGAGAAATATTTCTATATATGTAATATAAATAGAAATATTCCTAAATAGATTCTATATATAGAAATTTTGAAAAGTAATTATAAAACACTATATATATACTCGTGTGTGTGTGTATATATGTGTGTGTGTGTGTGTGTATATATATATATGTGTGCAATTTTTGTCATTTAAAGCATGATTTTTAAAAGTGGTAATACAGATTTATCCTCCCTCAGAAGAGTGTGACACTCTCAGCTGCTTCATGCCTCCACTAATGCTTTGGTATTCCCTGTTTTTACAGTTCACCCATTCTGGCAGGCATTCAGTTGCAGGGCATTGTGGTTTTGCTATAACAACATGAAATTGAGAAACTTTTCAATGTATTTTCATCATTTGAATAACCTTCGTTGTGAAGCATCCATTCAAGTTGTTTGCCAATTTTTACTTGGTCTCTTTTACCCTATTTTATTTTATTTTTATTTTTATTTTTTTTGAGATGGAGTCTTGCTCTGTCGCCCAGGCTGGAGTGCAGTGGCCAGATCTCGGCTCACTGTAAGCTCTGCCTCCCAGGTTCATGCCATTCTCCTGCCTCAGCCTCCTGAGTAGCTCGAACTACAGGTACCCACCACCATGCCCGGCTAGTTTTTTGTATTTTTAGTAGAGACAGGGTTTCACCGTGTTAACCAGGATGGTCTGGATCTCCTGACCTCGTGATCCACCTGCCTCGGCCTCTCAAAGTGCTGGGATTACAGGCATGAGCCACCACACCCAGCCCACTCTAGGGAGTTTTTAACAAAATTTTTGATGAGTCCTTTGCTTTGTCAATCTCATTACATGACCTACTTATGGTATATTTGGATTAACAGAAGTTCTTATTTAAAGAAATGCAAATTTCTATTTTATTACATAGTAGTACATTTGTGTTCTGTTTATGAAATACCTGTTTATCCTCAGTGTCATGAAAATAGCCTATATTTTTTTTCTAAAACTTTTATGCTTTTACCTTTTAGTTATAGATCTACAATATGTCTATAATTTATTTTTATAATGAGTGGGATATAGGAGTCAAGATTCCTTTTTTACCCTATGTAGGTATTTAATTGGTTTAGCCACAGTTATTGAAAAGGCCATCTTTTCCCCTACAACACAGCAGTGTCATTTTGTCATAAACTAGGTAAATCTGCTTATGAGTATTCTATTCCACTGGTTTATTTATTCTCAGAGCAATACCATCCTGTCTTGATTATTATAGCTTTAAAATAAGCCTTAATATTTGGTAGTATGATGCTTCAGCTTTGTTGTTTTTCTTCAAGTTTTTCTTGCCTCTTCCTGAGCAAATTTCTTGACTATTCTTAAGTTTCGTATTTCCATATAAATTTTAGAATCAGCTTGTCAATTTTTACCCCCAAAACGTTTGGCAATAATTGATTGAAATTCTTGTAAATCTATAGGTCAACTTGGTAAGAATGAACATTGTCATAATATTAAGTTTTCAGTACAAAATATGATGTATTATTACATCTTATCAGGTCTCTAATTCCTCACAGTAATGTTGGTAACATTTGGTGGAGAGGTCTTGCACATCTTTTATTAGATTTATTTCTAGGTATCTGATGCTTTTTGAAGCTACGGTGATGAGTTCGGTTTTAATCTAAAATATTATGAACTAGAACCTACATCTTCAGAGAAAAACATTGGCAAAGAATAGTCAAATAGTGAGAGAGCTACCTGTCCACTGACAGGTCATTCCCAACATACAAAGTTGAATGTAAAGTTAGTACACATGTTCTAAAATTAGACTGTCCAGATTTGGAATCTTAACTCTACCATTAATACACATATAGCATTTGGTATTTTATCATTATTTCTGTGTATCCATTTCCTCATCTGTAAAATGGGGTGATGACAATATGTACTTCCTTTTGTCTTTAGTGGCTTAGAGACACTTCTTGCAAAGCATCTAACATATAGCCTAGCAAATAATAAGTGCTAAACAGATGATTATGATTTTAATGATAATGAAGATGATGAGGATAATGGTGATAGTTGTTGTGATTTTAATGGTCATAATTACCATTACATATTTATGAGTCTTGAAAGAAAATTTTTTCCCTCCCACTGTTACTGGTCTTGTTCAGAACTCATCACACATGTTCCAAGGGCACTGCTGTTATCTTTACCTTCTATACTCATATACATGCAGGTCCTGAAGATGCACAAGTGACATTTCTCTAGCAAATCACATTTGGAGGATCAGCAATTCACCAAGCCCCTCCTTGACTTTCATGTTAATTATAACACTATATTGATACATTTCAACAAAATAACATAATTTAGAAAGGATATTCTTACACAGTTATCCCAGAAAGTATCAGACTTGATTTACATTACAGAAGACCACCACTTGGAGTGTGGTCATCATGGAATGTTGGAGTGTACTGAAATATCTTGAAAGAGGTAAGTGAAACAGATATTTCTATGTTGCTCCTTTTTTCCTTTTTTTTTTTTTTTTTTAACTGTTTGCGCAAAGGCATTTCCCTGAATGAATAATCTTGTAGATTATCAACTTAGGTTTTTAAAATTCTGTTGACAGAAATTGAAAGTTTCACTCTACAACCTGCATTCCTAAATATCCTCTGAAGTATGGCCTCTGTTAACCAAGCAGTTATATGCAATGCAGTGTATGATAAGGTAGAAGTTCTTGCGCCTTTGTGCTCTTGCTACTGCTCCCACCTCTTCATGCACTTTATCTAGTAAAGAACTGCATGTGAAATCACAAGCCCTACTTCTTCTCTAAAGCCTTTCCTGGATTGTAGTTTTTCCCTTTTGAAGTCTTTATGTCCCATGATTATGCAACAACAAAATAATAATAATAATAATTTTCTCTGAGGTCTCTTAACAAATCTTTCCACTCTCCATGTCCACAGACTCTACATGTACAAAGGTCAGTATGTGTATCTTTTCAATGACTGTATTATTCATAATATGTAGCATATTTCTTTTAGGATTTGAGACCAACTTATGCCACTACCCCATTTTGAGGTATTTCTTTCCACAGAAAGGGCCCTCTGCCATGTTTGCACTCTTTGCATGGTCTGTGTCCTGGCCATTGTTAAGAGGATCAGAAAAAGGGACTGAACCCTATATAGGCTGAAATAATTTGTCCTGAGAATCTGAAGAAAGGTTCAGAGGTACTAGTTGTTTTTGGCACATGCTAAAATTGGGAAGTGTTGCGAAGTCAGGATGAGAGCCGCCACATCTGGCATATCCATGCCATGGAGGGAAAGTCAGTGTAGATAGAGGAAATATGGAGATGTCACTTTGAAACAAATCAGTAAGCCCATGGGGTGCTAAAGAAAGTGAAACAGTAACACTTGATTCTAGCTTTCTGTTTGTTGATTCATTTCCTCAGGACTCCCTATGTAATTATTTACTTTTGGATTACCTGGCTTTCTAAGATATTCCCCAAATTCTTCCAATATAATTCCTTCTCTCCCCCATTTTATGTATAGCAATTTATGCATTTCTGCTACTTGCAGCTAAGAAAAGTCTTAACAAATATATGGCAAGATTATGCAGGAGAGATCAGACAATTCTCCCTCCCTCTCAGCGACCTTTCCAGATTGTCCTTAGCAAAGCTACGGACCGGAGGAGGTTGGATTCCACTTGGAGTTCTGACATCCCAGGTTTTTTCGTTTTCCCATTTCTTCTACCCTCAGTCTCGTTTCTCTCAAATGTACTTACTACAATCATGTTTCAAGTCTAAATATCTTAACACTCATGGGAAATGTGCATTTTAAAACAGAAATCTGCAGATGTAGGTTAATACAAAGAAATGCCACAATTAATATAATTCATATATTAATACCTCCTTATATTTACATAAGATATATAAATATACATCATGTGAATTTTTATTATTATTATTATACTTTAAGTTCTAGGGTACATGTGCACAACTTGCAGGTTTGTTACATACGTATACCTGTGCCATGTTGGTTGCTACACCCATCAACTCGTCATTTACATAGGTATTTCTCCTACTGCTATCCCTCTCCCAGTCCCCCACCCCCTGACAGGCTCCGGTGTGTGATATTCCCTGCCCTGTGTCCAAGTGTTCTCCTTGTTCAGTTCCCACCTATGAGAACATGCGTTGTTTGGTTTTCTGTCCTTGTGATAGTTTGCTGAGAATGATGGTTTCCAGCTTCATCCATGTCCCTGCAAAGGACATGAACTCATGCTTTTTTATGGCTGCATAGTATTCCATGGTGTATATGTGCCACATTTTCTTTATCCAGTCTATCGTTGATGGACATTTGGGTTGGTTCCAAGTCTTTGCTATTGTGAATAGTGCCACAATAAACATACGTGTGCATTTGTCTTTATATTAACATGATTTATAATCCTTTGGGTATATCTGCAGTAATGAGATGGCTGGGTCAAATGGTATTTCTAGTTCTAAATCCTTGAGGATTCGCCACACTGTCTTCCATAATGGTTGAACTAATTTACAATCCCACCAACAGTGTAAAAGCATTCCTATTTCTCCACATCCTTTGCAGCATCTGTTATTTCCTGAGTTTTTAATGATTGCCATTGTAACTGGCATGAGGTGGTATCTTGTCGTGATTTTGATTTGCATTTCTCTGATGACCAGTGATGAAGAGCATTTTTTCATGTGTCTGTTGGCTGCATAAATGTCTTCTTTTGACAAGTGTCTGTTCACGTACTTTGGCCACTTTTTGATGGGGTTGTTTGTTTTTTTCTTGTAAATTTGTTTAACTTCTTTGTAGATTCTGGATATTAGCCCTTTGTCAGATGGGTAGATTGCAAAAAAATTTTCTCCCATTCTGTAGGTTGCCTGTTCACTCTGATGGTAGTTTCTTTTGCTGTGCAGAAGCTCTTTAGTTTGATTAGATCCCATTTGTCAGTTTTAGCTTTTGTTGCCATTGCTTTTAGTGTTTTAGTCATGAAGTCCTTGCCCGTGCCTATGTCCTGAATGGTATTGCCTAGGTTTTCTTCTAGGGTTTTATGGTTTTAGGTCTAACATTTAAGTCTCTAATCCATCTTGAATTAATTTTTGTCTAAGGTGTAAGGAAGGGATCCAGTTTCAGCTTTCTACATATGACTAGCCAGTTTTCCCAGCACTGTTTATTAAATAGGAAATCCTTTCCCCATTTCTCATTTTTGTCAGATTTGTCAAAGAGCAGATGGTTGTAGATGTGTGGTGGTATTTCTGAGGCCTCTGTTATGTTCCATTGGTCTATACATCTGTTTTGGTAACAGTACCATGCTGTTTTGTTTACTATGGCCTTGTAGTATAGTTTAAAGTCAAGTAACGTGATGCATCCAACTTCGTTCTTTTTGCTTAAGATTGTCTTGGCAATGTGGGCTATTTTTGGTTCCATATGGACTTTATAGGTTTTTCCAACCCTGTGAAGAAAGTTATTGGGAGCTTGATGGGAATGGCACTGAATCTATAAATTACCTTGGGCAGTATGGCCATTTTCATATTGATTCTTCCTACGCATGGGCATGAAATCTTCCATTTGTTTGTGTTCTCTTTTATTTCATTGAGCAGTGGTTTGTATTTCTCCTTGAAGAGGTCCTTCACATCCCTTGTAAGTTGGATTCCTAGGTATTTTACTCTCTTTGTAGCAATTGTGAATGGAAGTTCACTCATGATTTGGCTCTCTGTCTGTTATTTGTGTATAGGAATGCTTGTGATTTTTGCACATTGATTTTGTATACTGTACTCTTTTTTCTCTAAACTTCTCGCTTTATTTCATTAATTTGATCTTCAATCACGAATACCCTTTCTTCCACTTGATCAAATCAACTATTGAAACTTATGCATGCATCACGAAGTTCTCATGCCATGGTTTTCAGCTCCATCTGGTCATTTAAGGTCTTCTCTACACTGTTTATTCTAGTTAGCCATTTGTCTAACCTTTTATCAAGATTTTTAGCTTCCTTGCAATGAGTTCAAACATGTTCCTTTACCTCAGAGAAGTTTAATATTACCTACCTTCTGAAGCCTACTTCTGTCAAATTGGCAAAGTCATTCTCTGTCTAGTTTTGTTCTGTTGCTGGCGAGGAGCTGCAATACTTTGGAGGATAAGAGGTGCTCTGGTTTTTTAGAATTTTCAGCTTTTCTGCTCTAGTTTCTCCCCATTTTGTTGTTTTATCTACCTTTAGTCTTTGATGTTGGTGACCTACACATGGGGTTTTGGTGTAGATGTCCTTTTTGTTGATATTGATGCTATTCCTTTCTGTTTGTTAGTTTTCCTTGTAACAGTCAGGTCCCTCAGCTGCAGCTCTGTTGGAGTTTGCTGGAGGTCCACTTCAGACACTGTTTGCCAGGGTATCACCAGTGGAGGCTTCAGAACAGAAAATATTGCAGAACAGCAAATATTGCTTCCTGATCCTTCCTCTGGAAGCTTCGACCCAGAGGGGCACCCGCCTGTGTGAGTTGTCTGTCTGCCCCTACTGGGAGGTATCTCCCAGTTAGGCTATATGGGAGTCAGGGACCCACTTGAGGAGGCCATCTGTCCATTCTCAGAACTCAAATGCCATGCTGGGAGAACCACTGTTCTCTTCAGAGCTGCCAGACAGGGACGTTTAAGTCTGCAGAAGTTTCTCTGCCTTTTGTTCAGACATGCCCTGCCCACAGAGGTGGAGTCTATAGAGGCAATAGGCCTTGCTGAACTGCAGTGGGCTCGGCCCAGTTCGAGCTGCCTGGCCTCTTTGTTTGCCTACTCAAACCTCAGCAATGGTGGATGCCCCTCCCCTAGCCAGGCTCCAGCCTGGCAGGTTGATTTCAGACTGCTGCGCTAGCAGTGAGCAAGGCTCCTTGGGCATGGGACCCACCAAGCCAGTCACAGGAGAGAATCTCCTGGTCTGCCAGTTGCTAAGACCATGGGAAAAGCGCTGTAGTTGGGTGAGGGTGTCCTGTTTTTCCAGGTACAGTCTGTCATGGCTTTCCTTGGCTAGGAAAGGGAAATCCCCTGACCCCTTGCAATTCCCAGATGAGGCGATGCCCCATCCTGCTTCAGCTCATCCTCCATGGGCTGCACCCACTGTCCAACCAGTCCCAATGAGATGAACCAAATACCTCAGTTGGAAATGCAGAAATCACCTGTTTCCTGTGTCGATCACACTGGGAGCTTTAGACCACAGCTGTTCCTATTTGGCCATCTTGGAATGGAGCCCCTCACATGGTTTTTGAAGCAACTTTGACGTGGATTTTCTTTCACACATAAGACACATTCTGAGGGGAACTAGAAGTCCCATCCTTTCAAAATAGCTCTGTAGCTGCTTTCCTGATACATGTGTTCAGTATCGCTGATGGACATTGGGATCTATCACATTGTTAAACTGCTTCCTTTATGATGCAGTTATTTTGCATGTAAGGGCTACAGGACAGGAATGAGTAAAAGGTGTACTGGACTTGATCCATGTTTTTTTATTACCATTTCTGAAATTTCCTGGCTGTGTTGCTTGAGACAAGTTGCTTTGGAAGCAAAGTTTCCCACCTCATCACATAGGTGTGGCAAGTCCTGGCAGGGCACCATGCCTGATGCAGTGACCCAAATCAACTCATTTTTCAAGGTCAGTGTCTGCATGACACTTTCTCCAGGTATTGCAGTGATCTCTCCTTGCTCTGAATTCTGACATTTAGATAGCTTTATCCAAATATATAGGACTCAATTCCAAACCAGCTTCTTCCAAATTGTTTGTATTCTGGAAGAGTACTCAGCAGAATGTTAATAGATACTGAAAAAAGGTGTGTGTGTGTGTGTGTGTGTGTGTGTGTGTGTGTGTGTGTGTTGTAAATATGTTTCCACCTCATACAAGTCTAAGTAAGACAGAGTTGAATAAGTTGTCTTTATTTACTGCAAGACTTCTCAGAAGGTTTGATGTGTTAATATACCATGTGGACTTCCAAAAGGAGATTATAGTACCAAGTGTTCCACTCGACTCTAGAATTAGGGGAGGGCAGACATGGCATATCCACTGTGATCTCTTAGAACATCATTCCTTAAAACATAGTTTGGGAAATGTCAGTCAAAATACCTTCATTTTTTATTCAAATGATAAGTAGTCACCTTATCTAAAACGTTTAGGAAAATAATCAAAGTTACCTAATCCCTTAATATTCTGTTGTGTGAGTTACCTAGAAAATATGCTTTCTAGAAAAGGCCTTTTTAGGAAAGGTCTTCGAAAATCACGGAATTAAGGAACTTCTGGGGATCTTAGAGAATTATTACTGTTGTTTTTAAAAATGACTATTAGTAGAATAACTTACTGAGTCTAGAAATATTAAGCAACTTGACCAGGATTATTCAGGTAGCTAGTGATTGAGCCAGCACGTGAATCCAGCCCACAACACCAGCAGTTCATTGTCTTTCTGTCAGTTCACCAGGACAGCTCATGCAGGATCACCTGGGAAGGAATTGCCTTCTGAAGCCAGGGTCCTTTACAAATCTCCAGAACACTGGCCACACAGATGGAAAAAACTGAACCATGCAAGCATAGGGTCATCTTCTCTCCATGCTCTTCCAGGAATAAGAGAAAGCCTTAGAGTGCTTTTCCACATGGATGTCAACAAATTCAAATTATGACTGACAAATGAAGAAATTAGATTGGTACTTGGGGACAATAGAATTCAGTTACAAAACAATTATTTCTATGTATTGGCTTCATTAAACAACACACACACACACACACACACACACACACACACACACACACACACACACACAAAATCCCAGGCTTATAGGATTTAGATTAGAAATAGGAAAGAGTAGCCTTCTGAATTGATAAATGTTTTGGAAATAAATTCCAAAACCCAGTAAAATGTATTATATGTGATAAAGATGGAAAAAAGTTGGAGGAGGAGAAACTAACTGGGTGCATGATCCTCCAAACAAATAAACAAAAATAACAGCAATACAAAGAGTTTTAGAAAAAGTTGAAATAAATTAAGACTTTTGAGGAGGTAGAAAAAGAGTTACAACAAAACTTCTTAATGCTACAGTAACCAAAACAGTGTGGTACTGGTACAAAAACAGACACATAAGCCAATGGAACAGAATAAAGAACTCAGAAGAAAACTACACATCTATGACTAGCTGATCTTCGACTAACCTGACAAAAACAAGCAATAGGGAAAGAATTCCTTATTCAATAAATGGTGCTGGGATAATTGGCTAGCCATATGCATAAGATTGAAACTGGACCCCTTCCTTACATCTTATACAAAAATTATCTCAAGATGGATTAAAGACTTAAATGGAAAACCCAAAACTATAAAAACCCTGGAAGACAACCTAGGCAATACCATTCAGGACATAGGCATGGACAAAGATTTTATAACAAAGACACCACAAGTAAAGCAAAAGTTGACAAATGGGATCTAGTTAAATTAAAGGCCTTCTTCTGCACAGCAAAAGAAGCTATCATCAGCATGAACAGACAACCTACAGAATAAGAGACAATTGTTGCAAACTATGCATCTGACAAAGGTCTAATATCAAGTAACTATAAGGGACTTAACTTTACAAGAAGAAAAAGAAACAATCCCATTAAAAATTGGCAAAGAACATGAACAGAAGAAGAGATACATACTTCTCAAAAGAAGATGTACATGTGGACAACAACAACAATCACATGAAAAAAAAATCTCAGCTGGGTGTGGTGACTCAAGCCTGTAATCCCAGCACTTTGGAAGGCTGAGGTGGGTGGATCACCTAAGGTCAGGAGTTTGAGACCGGGCTGACCAACATGGTGAAATCCCTGTCTCTACTAAAAATACAAAACAAATTGGCCGGGTATGGTGGCACACACCTATAGTCCTAGCTACTCGGAAGGCTAAGGCAGGAGAATCGCTTAAACATGGGAGGCAGAGATTGCAGGGAGCTGAGATCACACCATTGTACTCCAGCCTGGGCAACATAAGCAAAACTCCATCAAAAAAAAAAAAAAAAAAAAATGCTCAACAGCATTCATGCATTCATTGATCATTAGAGAAATGCAAATCAAAACCATAATGATATACCATCTCACACCAGTCAAAATGGCATTATAAAGAAGTCAAAAACTGACAGATGCTGGCAAGGTTGTGGAGAAAAATGAACGCATATACACTGTTGGTGGGAGTGTAAATTAGTTCAGTCACTGTGGAAGACAGTCTGGCAATTCCTCAAAGACCTAAAGACAGAATTACCATCTGACCCAGCAATCCCATTACTGAATATATACCCAAAGGAATATAAATTGTTCTATTATAAAGACACATCCACTTGTATGTTTATTGCAGCACTATTCACAATAGCAAAGACATGGAATCAACCTAAATGCCCATCAATGATAGATGGGATAAAGAAAATGTGGTACATAAACACCTTGGAAAACTATGCAGCCATATAAAAGAATGAGATCATGTCCTTTGCAGGGACATGAATGGAGCTGGAGGCCATCATCCTTAGCAAACTAATACAGGAACAGAAAACCAAATACTGAGTGTTCTCACTTATAAGTGGGAACTAAATGATGAGAACATATGGACACATGAAGGAAAACAACACACACTGGGGCCTATCAGAAGGTGGAGGGTGGGAGGAGGGAGTAGATCAGGAAAAATAACTAATGGTTACCAGGGTAGATACCCGGGTGATTAAATAATCTATACAACAAACCCCCATGACAGCGGTTTACCTAGGTAACAAACCTGAACCTGTACCCCTGAACTTAAAAGTTTAACAAAACAAGAAAAAAGATGGTGTATTTACACAGACATATATCATATTGATTGATAGCTAAATGGCAGCACCGTATGAACTAAAGATTTTTTTTTTTTTTTTTTTTTTTTTGAGACAGGGTCTTGCTCTGTCACCCAGGCTAGAGTGCAATGGCAGGATCTCAGCTCACTGCAATCTCCACCTCCCAGGCTCGAGGGATCCACCCATCTCAGCCTCCCAAATAGCTGGGATTACGGGTGCACACCACCATGCCCAGGTAGTTTTTGTATTTTTAGTAGAGATGGGGTTTTGCCATGTTGCCCAGGCCGGTCTCCAACTCCTGAGCTCAAGCAATCCACTGACCTCGGCCTCCCAAAGTGAACTAAAGATTTTTAATACATTATCTTATCTAATCCTCACAATATCACTATGCTGTAGACCACAGTGTGGCCCCCACCCAGACCAGCACAATCAGAAATATGTGGTAATGTTTTAAAAATGCAAATTTGCAGTCCTCAACTCAGAATGTCTGAATCAGAAGCCCTGGGATGTGACTCTGCCATTGCCTGGTGCACTGATCCAAACTCTCCAGGTGATTCTGACGCATTCTGTAGTTTGAGTATTCCTGCATGATGTTCATCTTAAAGATGCAAAAATTAAGGATATAGGAACTTAGACAATTTCGCTTAAGGTCATCCAACTCAAATGCAGGAGAGAGGGCACTTAGACATGTATTCCTCTACATCTAATGCCCATGCTCTGAATCAACATAATGTATTGCCCATCTCTGATAACAGTATTCTTTTGTATTGAAGGCCTTCTCAGAGCTTTAACGCATAAGCAAATAAGGTATTAGGATAGAAAATGAATTCTCCCAGGGAAAGAAACCAGGGAAAGAAGGTAATAAAGCCTTCCTAGCAGGCCACAGAAAGAGACAGCTGCAGAATCTATTCACCTCCATGTAAACAGCTCACCAAGAGGGAGGCGTTCAGGAAGGCAATTGGGGTGAAAGCCCTGAAAAATGCCCCAGTCTTTCCCTGCAGGGTTTATGAACCACTTTGGCAGGCTAACAGCAGCACATTATATGCAATTGCTGGTTTACTCTACCTTGTCTGCCTTTTATTTTCACAAGGAATCCTTGTTATTCAGTGGAATTAGCAAAGGAATCCATTAAGTGGTGGCTACAAAGACTGCACAGTATTTATTCCAGTAATAAAAAGTCTAATTTTGCAATAACATGGCAATCTTTGGGAAGCGCTGGCTGATGGAATCCAAGTCTGGCAAAATTAGCCTCTTTTGGTGGTGCTTACTATTATGGTGCCTGTGAGAAGGGAGAGGAGGGGGAGGTTATTTGCCAAGTAAGCACTTTTGCAAAACCAAACAAATTCTCTTTCACACAATTCTAAAATGGAAAAATGGGGAATCAGCCATCAGGCTCAGAGAGCAGAAACAGCAAGGGGGCAGGCTCTTAATTAATGTAGGCTAAGGCTAACTGCGTTTAGAGGCAGGGATGTGTTCTTGGCAAACGTGCAGAGTAGTTTGCCACCTGGTCCTATTCCTCCCTTCCTGAGCCATTGGCAGGTGCCTGGTGCCGTCAACATGCCTGTGGGCTCTCAGTACCATTTATGATTCAGTGAAAATCAAACTTCGCTTAGTGATTCACAGAATTTCAGAGCTTAAAGGGACCTTAGACCTTACAGATAGTTAATAGGTAATGTTAGTTATTAAAGACACAGCACCAGGACTTTAAATCTGGTCTCTAATGTTTCGTTTCCCCTTTCTTTTCCCACAGTTTCATCAATTAGTGTTGATTTCACATCATTGTTTCTTCATTGTACCATTAACATGGAAGCTCTAGACCACATGAAAGTGAAACCATACATTCAGAACTGCTTGTTTCAGAAGTGGAAATCCTCTTGGTATTTATTGATTAGGATGGCAGTTGCTTCTTTCTTGATCCGAAAGATGTTTTAAAATTCAAATTCCAGCCTGAAAAATATGAGCTATGCATCTCCAGAGTCTGCCAAGTCTAGATTGAGGACAACCTTTTGTTCTTATTCTACATGCCTCAAGAGGCATAAACTACAAACTTACCTGCTTTTGTTTCTTAAACAATGGCTTTGGGTGCTGGAATAATTTAATAAGCTTGCTGCAAAGCCTTAGTTCTTATTGCAAAAAAATAAGTGGGACCGACATGTTGTGACTGCATATATAACTAACATTCCAATTAACCCAGAGACTCTAGGATCTCAGAGAGACAACTTCATTTTATACACATAGTCTTGCTAACACACAAACTCAGGTTACTATCAGTGGGAGTGGTTATCATAAACATTAGCCAGAGATTACTAGCTGCAGTCCAAAATAGAAAGAACAAGCACTGTAAAGCGCCTGATATAGTAATCGAAACACAAATAGAAATTTAAATCATGTCTACTTAAGGTTGTGTCTTCTATTTATCCTACATATTCCTAATTTAACACCCGTTCTTAACATCAACAATGATTAACATTTCGTATACCATTACTTAGTAAAATGGAGAGTAGATTCATATTATTTTAGCATAACTAAATATTATCCTAAATATTTGCTTATACAATTTATACTGAAATTGTATAAGTATAAACTTATACAATTTATACTGAAATTGATGAGCCCAAAATTAATTTAGATTTTAGCCAGAAACCATCAAGAGGAAAGATGGACTCCTGGTTTATATTTATGATGAAGGATAAATGATGCTTCAGTTTTTGTCCCCACTGGCAAAGCTATTATGTGAATTTTGCTTGTAAAAGCTTCTTTCTAGGTTATAACCACTAGTGGTCATTAGGAATTGTTAGTAAATGAACATGTGTTTGAAATTCGTAAGTATATTTGTAACATCTAAGTTCATTCAGCAGTTTAACTCATGGGTGCCTCTGATAAAGCACGTTTCAGATAAAGAACAGTTTAACTTGAACAGTTAACTTGAGCTGTGGCTTTGCTTGTTCTTACTCTTGTGCCATTGCCTACATCCTTCACAGCCTGGGCCTTAACCCTTTCCCTCCCTTTTAACTTTCCCTGTCACCTTTGGTGGAACATTATGGCCTTCAATGAAAGTTCTAAAATAAAAGGGACATATTGATTATCTAAATTCTATTAGATTCTTTTGTACGTTGCCAGGTCCATGGACTCTGTGTAATTGCTCATAACAACATAGCGGCATAAGGGAAATAAAAAACAAGTGTTGTATTTTCAGGACAAGCTTTTAGCTATCACTTGGTAACAACAGTTCAGAATGTAAGTAACATTTAATGGAAAACACATGGAAAGGAATGTGATGTATGTTTTTTGGTAACTAGCGTCCCTCTAATCCTATCCAACCCTTCTCTTCCACACAGACACACACACACACACACACACACAAATAAACATCTTAGACTCATAAAGGATTGAGTCACTTTTGTTATTGTCACTGATATTATAATTATTAATATTTCACATGGATTTCAGGGGCTCCACAAGAGATCCAACAAGGATTTAACACCTCTATGTAGTAAACACTAAGGAATAGCTTCTTTATTTCTCTTAACTGAGGCAGGATAAAAGTATCATTGGTCAGAAAGATGAATGTAAGCTTTGTTTGGGTATTTTGCAAACAACTGATTCTGAAAAGAGGAGATCCTTCCACTACACAAATCTTCCTGGACAAGATTTTACAATTTCTTTAAGGATAGAAGAAATGCAATTGTGGATAAACAAGCATAATGATAATACACTTTCAGAGATTGCTCTAATGTAACCACAACAGAAAGACATTTAAGAGAGCACAAAGTTTTTAAGTCATTGTGCTGTTCTATTTCCCACATTCCTGTTCTGCAACAGCAGTGCTTTTTGACTGTTCATCCTGCCACCCACACAGCAACGTATTCATGTGTAAAGGTTAAAGCTGCATAATTATGGTAGAAACACATAAAAGCTACACAGCCTCACAGCCTGATGTGTTCAGCACATAATATTGGAGAGAGTAAGGGACCATATGCGTATATATATACACATAAATATATATATATATATACATATATATATGCACACACATACATACACATACACATGCATTCATGCATATATATATATATATATATGCAAAAGAGGAATAGACAGAGACAGACAGAAACAGACAGATAAAGAGAAATAGGGGTCAGACAGAAACAGACAGATAAAGAGAAATAGTGGTGGGGGGATTTTTTCCATTTTGGATATAATTTTTTTCCTACAGAAAAATTAAAGTTTGCAGTTCTGCATTAGAAAATGGCCACATGTTCCCAAGTAGGCTAAAAGCAAATCTGTCTCTAGGTTTGGAAGAAATCTTTGCTTCCCAGAGACCCAACTACTATTTCTCCAAGGACAACTCACGATAATACCTGTGATCGTTTTAACTTACCAATGTGTGCATACTGATTCTAGCAAAGATCCAAGTGGTCTAGTTTAGGATTTCTTTTTAGAAAAGGCACTCATTTAGGCACATAGTAGTCACAAAGTACATGCTGGTTGAATGAAATAACTTTTATCTGGGAAATTATGTTACAGATATATAGTTGCATTAGTTTGAACTAAAATATATTTCTGGGGAGAATTCCTGAAAAGTCATTAAACCTTATAAAAGACTTTGCTGCAGTGAATTGGGAATTAGTTCTGGAAGATGTAATCTGACAGAAAAGGAACATAGATTGGTAAAAGAGGGAAAAATCACTTGTAGAGTAGAAATTTTAATGGCGGTGATTGCTTTCCTTACAAACAAACAAGAAATTAGTGCCTTTAGTGTAACTTACACACTGTAACTAAAAGAAGACCCTGATGAGATGCTCAGTACTTACATTATACATCCTTACGTTAGATTCTTTTTGCTTTTTAATGCAAGAGGCCTTTAATGACAAAATTTCAGATAATTCCTACAAGCGTGATCCCAGCAGCACCGTTGTATTTCATGGAATAGCATAATTCACTTGACAGAAACTGAATAATAATTTTCAACACGTTGACATGACATTTATTGATTTCTTATAACTAGTCCAAGTTGAGAGAGAAAGGAAGGAGAATAACCTATAACCCCAAGGCATTTAATGCTGGAACTACAAGTGATCTTTTGATTTGTTTAATATAAAATGCCTATATTATGAATGACATGAAAAAAGCCCTCAATGATTGCCTAATTTTGTAAGTGAGGAAATGAATGCTCACGAAATAATCAGACCTGTCTCTTCTGGCTTTTCTTTCAGAGCTTCTTTGCCATGTTCATTCATGAACTAGAAAATCGCAGTCAAAGTTAATAGCATCCACAGGTCCTAGTGTTTATCAGCGTACTGCTCACTCTTGCCTAACTGCTAGTCAGTTTTCTTCCTAACTTAAGCCACAGAAATTTATGGGATTCCATCTCCTGGTAGAAGTAATGTTCCTCCTCTAAAACCTGGAAGTGTAGGGTTACTTATAGACAGAGACATCCTGGGCTTAGGAACAGTTTCTGATGATTTGTTCATTTATAAAGCAGTGACAACCAGCTTGAGTGTACAGATCTAAATGAAGACAGGATAATGCTGATGAAGATAATGATGATGCCTGTAACAGCTCACATATGTTCCTGTCACTGTGCTAGGCACTCAGTCATTACAACTCTATCAGCACTCTCCATTTATAGTGAAAAACCAAGATGGAGAGAGAGAGATTAAGGATGTGCATGGCAGAATCCAGATCTAAATCTGGGTCTCACTGACTCAAAGCACAGAGCCTTAACCACTATAAAATATTGCTACCCACATGGAGAAATCATAGAAATAATCCTCATCTCAAATCCAGCTGGATCACTAGAAATTTCCCCAGAAATCCTCTTCCTGATGCTCTTTCTCCAGAGGAGTTAGAGATGTTCTTATTTATTAATACAGTTTTCTTGAAAGCCACACAGGGTGGTATGTTATTGGTCTTATTTATTGGCTGAGGAACTAGAAAGAGAAAAACGTAATAAGGTCAGTGACGAAGTCTACCATTGAATCACTCAAATCCCCATTCACTTTCCTAATTTAGGTATCTCACTAAATAATTATTTATACCACATTTAAAATATGTGCATATAAAAATATACTTTACTGTTTAAATTTGATTTTAGTTCTAAATTCTTCCATTTCAAAAGTTATTATCAATAAATTGCCATGCAGTTGCTTTTCTTAACCATGCTGATGAGTAACGTGTGGCTACAGAGAAAATGAAAGCATAAAATCACTTGACAGTGTGAGTATGGAGCCATGACGGTGGAAATAAAATATCCAATTCTTATTTGTAAACGTGGGAGTATTACAAAACCCTCTGGACTTTCAACCTGATCCAGTTATAATGAAAATCCAGTAAGTTCCTAGAGACTTGGAATTCTTCATCTTGTTTTAGAAATCTTCTGGATTAACTTTGCCAGTCTATTTTTTTTTCCTTGGCATTATTGCTTAAATATAAGACTCTATTGGTCTGAAGTTGGGGCAGAGGGAGAAAGCGTGGAGTCATCATCCCTTACTAACCCCACCTGGATGAACTTCCAGCAGCACAAAATCCTAGGTTCTGTTCAGCAAGAAACTCTGACATTCAATGGAACTAAAAAAAAAAAAAAAAAAAAAAAAAAAAAGTGTTTTTTTAAAATATTAACTTTTATGGCTACTCAAAAATGTAAATGTTTCTGTCCTACAGGGGTGGGGTTAGGATAATTCTGAGGTTTGAATGAAGATATTCACTTTTGACTTTTTAATTTTATTAGTATACTTAGTATTGTTGAACACATAACCACAATAAAGCATTTAAAAAATGCAAAATTACTGGGAAAACCAAACCAAAAAATAATAGTAAGAAGGTATTTATTTGGCATTTATTTTGTATAATTCACTTGTGTATGCACTGTACTTGGATTATCTCATTTAATCTTTGCAACAACTTCAGGAGACAATAGTTTTAGTGTTCTCATTTTATAGATCAGAAAACCAATAATTAGCAAGGTTTAAATGATTCATCCCATATCATCCAACAGATAAATTGCAATTAAGTCATAATTTCATATTGCATGCTTCCAAAATGAATGCTACCACTATCTTATCCTATGTAGCTATTTCATGGGAAGAGATCAAGCCTTTATTTAAAAGAGATTCATAAGATTTTCATTGAAGAAAGAAATACAGGCTATTCTAGTCTCCAAAAAAATAATAATTCAACTAGAAGAAATCAAACATAAGAAATTCCAGTCCTAATGTAATATTTTGAAGAAAGTTAAAATGCAGAAATAGAGGCTGTATGTGTAATAGCCACCTCAGTCTTAACTGTCCTGCCTTTACTTCCTGACTCTAATTTTGTCTCAGGTTCATGTTTCACACATATGGAAAATACCAGTTATTCCCAGAAACATGTAATAAACGGTTAGGAAAAGTTATGATTTCTTCTTCCCTTAAGGTATATGCCCCTTTGGACAAAACTACCATTAATTTCCCTACTGCTCTTCTTTTGCTGAATTTCAAGATTGTATGAAATTTTGTGACTTGCTTCCAGAGCAACTGAAATTGGAAAATGTTAAAATAAGTGTACATTTTCAACTTGATCATTTTTCTTTTCTTTGCTTCCTTCTCTGTGTAAGAAACAGTTTTTTACCTCAAATCTTTTCTGCATCTCAAAGACTTTTCAGAAAGGTGTGGAGTTAAGAGAAAGAGAAAGTTTTCTTTTGCCAGTCTACACTAGTCTAAACAGAGACAAAGTATAGTACTTTCACTTTCATTACAGACACTGCCTCTTTAAGGCAAAACTAATGAATTTGACAGATCTTGCTCACTCCACTACATCTATGAGAGGTTGCTTAGCAACCACAGGACATTGGAGAGAGGGCAATGTTAGAGCAGGTTGCAGAAAGAAGGAACTATCATTAACTCTGCAGATGTTAGATACGATCCATCCGCTATCTCTCTTTCTTTCATGTTACCTACCGGTCATTTCAAATGGCAGGTCCTACTGCTACCTAGAACTCGAGATTTACAATTTCATCCTTAACCTTCCAAGCCAATGATCTGACCCAACCAAAGATCCTGTGAAAAGCATTCTTTCACAGAGTGGAGGGAGCGTTACAGTTAAAAATAACAGTGACCTCTTTGAATCTTATGTCTCTGATCTTTCTCACATTTTTCAAGTGAGAAAAAAAATTAACCAAAAAGCAAAATATTTTCAATGGTTTCATTGGCTGATTTTGGTTTTGCACATTTCACTTTGCTATAGGATATTGGACCTATTCTCTTGCTCATAAGATGGACTTGACCTTATTAGAAACTGATTTATATGAGGTTTTTTAGTCCACTTATGTGAGCTCCTGATTCCCTTGAGAGCTTGCTGCTACAGGGTTCTTTCATTATTGGTTTATACATTTAATCCTCTATGTACATAAATAATTCTTATTAACCTTTATTTGACTGATATATCTTACAAATTTCAAAAAACTGTACTTGTTAGTCCTGGAAATAGATATTCAAATTTAAAAACAATTCTAAGATCATAAAGTATGGGAGACCAAATTTACTTCCTGGGATAAAGAGTGACAAATGAGGGCAAATATTTTATTCTGTATTTATTATGTGCCAGGCTCAGAGCTAATTCCTTTAACAAAATATAGCATTTATTTCTCATGGCAACCCTATAACATAAGTACTATTATTGTTAGTCATTTTAAGAAAAAGGAAACCAAGCTTTACTATCTTGTTCAAGATTGTAGTAACGTTAGTCATGAAAGCAGTGATTGAGCCTAAGTCTACCTACACCCAGAAGCCAAACTGGGAACCCAAACGCTATTCTATCTCTCTAAATGTTAAAGGCTCCACAACTGATTCTTCAAAAATAATAACAAAAGAGAAAGAAAGAAAGGAGGAAGGGGGAGGAAGGAAGAAAAGAAACAGCAAAAAAATATTATCACCTTGTATTAGGATCTTAACAAACAAGAAAATGTTTTTTTTTTTTTAAAAAAAATGCCCTCACATTTCAATAGGGGTCAGAGAAAAAGCACCAGATCACTTCTACATGATGAAATCCAGGAAATGTAAATATTAAAACATAAACCAGAGATGTTTATGGTATGGAGAAAGCATTCATGTTTTTTAATCCAACAGATCTGAATTCAAATCCAATTTCTATTCTGCAGTTAACCTCTAAACGTCTCTTAACCTCTCTAGACTTCAGATTCACATTCTATAAAATAGTTATAGCAATACTAGGTTTGTTATGAGAAAGTGAGATTACGTACCAAAATTGCCTTGTTCATTTCCCATAAGTAAAAGGCACTCAACAAATATTTGTTAATATTTTTAGAAAAATGAAATAAATGTGGGTAGATAAGGAACTACAAAAATAAATGAGAAGAGTAAATAATCTCTGATGTTATTATGAGAAATCCCACAAGACTGTCCATTATTGATTTCCATGGTTTCCTAATTATTTACACCTATTTAATTGTTCTAGAAGTGATACCTATTCTTTAAATGCAAAATTCATCTATACACACTGTAACACCGATGCTTTTTTTTTTTTTTTTTTTTACTATACTTTAAGTTCTAGAGTACATATGCACAACGTGCAGATTTGTTACATAGGTATACATGTGCCATGTTGGTTTGCTGCACCCATCAACTCATCATTTACATTAGGTATTTCTCCTAATGGTATCCCTCCTCCAGCCCCCCACCCCCTGACAGGCCCTGGTGTGTGATGTTCCCCTCCCGCATGTGTCCAAGTGTTCTCATTATTCAATTCCCACCTATGAGTGAGAACATGCGGTGTAACACCCCTTCTTAATGACATACTTTCTGTATGCAACATGCTGTGCTATATTTTGTGTTCAAATCAGGCGCAAGAACCACACAGTCCCTTTCATCAAGGGTTACAAAAGGAGAAGGAAGGCACACACACAAATAAATACAACAAGGCAAACAAACAAAACTGCTTAGCAGAGTTTGGAGAGAAAGGTTTCACTTCTGGCTGGGATGTCAGAAAACAGTTCCTAAACGAAAGAAAATATAAACAAGGTTTCCTCAGTAGGCATTTGTAGTTTGGTGATGGATTTTTATTTTTTTCATGTAGCAACCACTTATCCCATCTGCTACAACAGATTCTTATGATCTCCCTTGCATGTGAGGAATTCCCTGTCTAGAACTCACTCTCGGCTCTTGTGATTTGCTCCTGCTAATTCTATCCAGTGATACTTGAGCACCCAGCAAGATTTGGGCCAGTCAACAGAGTCCATGGCCCTGGTCACAATGTTTGGTTCAGTGGTGAAAACATAATCCGTAACAAGTCAATCAGCCTAGTTCTATCTTTGACCCAAGAGGAAAGCTTCTTTTCTCTTCTACAGGATTAAGTGCCTTTCCAGGTATGGCTGTGTTTCTATACCTAAGCTCTATTCTCACATTACTATTGTTGATATCATTTAAATTGAACTCAGCTATACTCAAAGCTGAACCTCCACCTCTGGACTTGCCTATGTATTTTAATTATCTAAGTCCACATATATTTTGTCCTACCTGTTGATTTTGTTTTACTTTTTGCGGGAAATGAAACACAGTTTATATCCCCAACTGATAAAGCTTTGAAGAACAACTAAAATTTCAGCAGGTGGAGAGGGTGGAAAAGGGCATACAAATAGAAAAAAACACAGCTGAGGGCATAGGCTGGAGAATCTATTCAGGGAGAGGGAGCCCAATGTCCAGTCACCCTCCTACTGTCCTCCTGCCTATACCCACTAATCCATGTCCCCTTTTACTGGTATCACTGAGCTAAATGAAACCCATTGCCTTGCAGTTTAGGGTCTGGGACTTTTTGACCATCTCTAGAACACCAGCATCAAGTTTTTGGTGTGTTTTCTATCCTTTCCTGTGTAGCCATCTGGACTCCAGTGAAGAAGAGAATACATTTAGTGTCACCACATAAAGAAGCAGCTGTAGCCCTATCAAACAACCTCATAAAGTTAATTAGATGTGATGAGTTCTTTTTGTCCACGTTTATCTACTAAACCTGAAAAGAATGTTGGAGAGACTTGCTTGGCAGAGCTCATCAGCCACCCCACAACTCCCACAGATGGGAGGAATGAAATATATAGCTGGAAAATGTGCTCAAACTCTTCTCTTTTCTTATCAAGATATCTCCTCTTGCATACTTTTCTGGAGAGTTTAGTGAGTAGATAAAGGAATGTGTAGCAGTTAATTAGACAGAAAAGTGACCCACACTTCTTTTTCCCAAATGTCAGCTCACTGCCTTTCATTCTGTTTCATAGGATCAGTGCTAAGGTCTAGAGAGAGTGGCATGTTCAACATCTGGCCATTAATGGGATGGCTTTATTTTCTCTTTTCTGACCCACTCATTAAAAGCTTGGCTCAGACCTCACCTACTCCATATTGCCTTCCCAGAACACTCCAGCCACAACCTGCAGCTATGGGACCCAGACCCTGCTGTGGAATCACACTAAGGTGGCAGGGGAGGCAGGGAAGCGTCACAAGTAATCCATTACCAGCAAGTCATTTGTGAATAATTTATATTTTCACAATTTAGGTCAAATTCAAGCTTAGCCCTATAGGAACGATATTCTCACTCTTTTAGATACTGTCAGAAAATTCTCTCATTTCTACATTATGTATCTCAAATCCTGCACAGCTCTTACCTCCACCATTCATCCTCCCAAGTCCCAGCTTTCATTTGAACTGCAAGAAATCCCTGTGATTTTGCTTCTACTATCAGTCTGATGCCTACCCTGGACTGTAAACCACACATTTGCCTCTCAAATACTTCCCAAATGTATATGAGATCATTCCATGTCATGGCCCATAATCCTCCAATAACTTGCCTACACATTGAGACTACACCCTTGTCCACCAGCTTCTATGGGATCTGGCCCCTGGCCTTCTCATTATACTAATTTCCCTCACTCTGTCTTTGTTTACTCCACATCAAACCAACTGACCTCCTCGTTCGTCCTTGAAAACATCAAGTACATTCCAGTCTTGGGAACCTTGCACTCACCATTCCTTTGACAGGAATGTTTATCCCCCAGATAGTAACATAGCCTTTCTCCTTCACTAAACCCAGGACTCTGCTCATAGACAAACTCCTCAGAATTATTTCCTGATGGTGCAATTTAAAATGGCACCTGCTCCACTCATTATACCTTTACCATCAGAGCAGGCATTATCGTTTGATATCCTCAGACCATGTATCTCTTTACCTGTCTCCCAACCAGATTATAAGCTCCACAATGGCAAAGACTTTGTAATAATTACTACACATAACAGTATCTTGAACAATGATTAAAGAAAGTAAGTACTCGGTACTTATTATTAAACCAAATAAATAGCCTATATTATGTCTTCTCTGTTTCAAAGCCAGTGATGTGTTTAGCATGTAAAGGATAATTATGATGTGTTTCCTGTACAAAACTGTGCTACCTGGTTATGCCACCGTTTACTTATACTAACAACACCAAAGCTTAGAATAACACTTGGAACATAGTAAACACTATATAAGTATATGCAGAGTATTTTAATATATAATATGAATTTAATTCTCACAGCTCTGTCAGATAGGCACTATAATTGTCCACATGTTAAATATATGGAATCTGAAGCACATATAGTTCAAAGATCTTGACTAAGGTCATGCAGTTAGTATATAGCAGAACTAGGATTTGAACCTAAGTAGGCGGGCTCCAGATTCTGTCATCTTAACTAGCCAGCTGCATATAATGGTATTACTAAATTGTTTGAAATGATATGATGTAAGACAGTGATTTTATCAATGGTACTTAATCAGGTATGATTTTTGTTTTATTACTCTTTGTACCATCTTTCTTCTACTCAATGAAGATAATACACTCTGAGCAAGACCTAGGTCTTCTGTAACTCCACTGTGCCACACACACAAGATATACACAGTGAGGATTTGTTGATTGATTGTTTAAAATGTGTATGCCCTGGAGGGACTAGGTCTCAACCTTTTTTTTTTTTTTCTGATGGAGTCTTGCTCCGTCGCCCAGGCTGGAGTGCAGTGGCACGATCGGTCCACTGCAACCTCCATCTCCCGGGTTCAAGCAGTTCTCCTGCCTCAGCCTCCTGAGTAGCTAGGACTACAGGCGTGTGCCACCACACCCAGTTAATTTTTGTATTTTCAGTAGAGACGGGTTTCACCATGTTGGCCAGGATGGTCTCGATCTCTTGACCTCATTATCCGCCTGCCTTGGCCTCCCAAAGTGCTGGGATTACTGGCATGAGCCACTGCGCCCATCCAGCCTACACATTTATTGACTCCTAGTTGAGAATAAAATGTTTAAAAACCAGAACTCTTGGCATAAACACCTAGTTGTGAGGGAACAATAAGGAATATGTGAACAGAGAAGGGAAGAGAGAATTCTTATATCTAACTTGGTCTTCCTTATAATTCTGTTAATGGAGTTAATGATTTTTCTTTTCTGTTCTTTGGAGTAAACACAAAATGAAGGAACTTTTCTTTTAAGACATGTGTATCTAAAGAAACAGTTTCTGAAACAGAACATACTAGGGCCCATTCGAATTTGTACGTTAGCACCTTCTCATGCTTCTGTGAACCAGGAGTATGCCTCTATGCCCGGGCTTTCTTAACTAAATGAATTGTCCTGTGACAGCACCATGTCAGGCATTAACATTACATATATTTTTCAAAATCTATTTTAAGAAGGAGTAATTTCCCATAAAAAAAATTTTGCAATAACAACTGTTCAAAATCATGGTTCTTCCATGGTGAAATAATCTAAAATGGTAACATCAATTGAATCAGTCATTTATACTAATGGTATTCATACTGCATTCTTTGGCCTTTTCCTATTCAGCATATGCTATTTTATTTGAAAGCAGTCACAATGACATTTATTGGACAATTCAAAGGTCTTTCACAGCTAAATTTAGCCCTTTCTCCTATTTAAATAGAAAGGATAAAAATGTTTCTTCCTGGGAGCTACTTAAAACATTCCCCTAGATTAACTTGCCTTCCTTCTTCTGAAAGAAAATGTTATATTCTGTTTAGGAGGTCGTGAGTCAGAGATCTAGAGATTTAAACTAATCCTGATTTGAAAATTTTAGCTGTGACCCCAGAAATCTTTCAAAATGTCTCACCTTGATATTTGAAATAGATATCTGAGATAAGAACTGAATCCATCAGCGTGGATTTCCTAACTTACCCTTAGCATCCTTCTGATTGGCAAAAGTGATGCTCCCCCCACTCCAGCTTTCCTGTCTGTCTTTATTTTTTACCCTATTAATATCTCAAGTCCTTAGCACTTTTCCTTCTTTCTTCCTTCCCCTTTCTACCGTTTTAAATAGAAGGAACTTTATAAGTATTAACTTGACTCAGTTTCTTCTGACTTAATAGAGCTAGGCAATAACACAATACACAAAATTGTCCCCCTGAGAATGCTAAATATCAAGACAAAATTTAAAATGTAAAAAATGTCATCTGGACAGCTAAATGCAATAGGAAGATTGTATATGTGCATGTGTGATTGTGTGTGTGCATACACACACACACACTTTCTGCCTTTATGGATGAGTAAATTCTAGTCATGTAGTACAATTTAGGTAAGCAATGCTCTCTTTAAACACCTAGGGTCTTCTCTAAGTGATGGCATCACAAACGTTTGATTGAGTCAATTTAGTGAGAAAATCAGTCAAAGCAGATATTTGGCACCACACAGACAAAATGATGAGCTGATTAACTCAGTTTTCCCACTTAACTGGTGGTTGTTGGGTATCACGTAGGCTTGGTCCCATAGCAACAAGCTAAAAGTATAGCCTTTCTGATATTTACTAAGTAGTTATTTTAATGTTAATCCCTTGAAATTCTGTACATTATCACAATAGTTTTAAACTATTTTCCAGTGAAACCTTTATTCCACATCATTGATTTACAGACTACCACAGATGAAATGTGCAAAATATTTAGTTATAACCTAAAAATTCATAGGCTCCCTTTATATATACCAAGGAGGATTACCGTGTTCCTGTTCTCAGCTCTATCAGGCTATGAGCTCCATTTACCTGACAACATATTGAAACAGTTATCTACATTCCCTGCCTCATATTTTTCACTTCCCGTTTATTCCTAAACCAAATGAAGTTTTGCATCATCATCTCTCCAAGGCTGCTCTCTCAAAAGTTAGCAGTAATCTTGGCACTGTCCGATGCAGTGACTTTTTCTCAGCCTTTATCTAGTTTCAAGTCTATGTAACTTGACTCAAGTGCCTCCTTTTTGAAACGTTATACTTTGGCTTTTATGGAACAATTCTCTTCTCTTTTTCTAGTGCTTTGGCCTGTCTCTCTCAGTATCTTCCACTGGCTCCTTTACCTTAAGCTGCTCCTTAAGAGTTAGTATCAACAGAAACACAAAAATAGCATTTTATCACTTCTGTGTGAAATCTAAAAAAGTCAAACTTAGAAAACTGGAAGGAGAATGGTGGCTGACTGAGGCTATGGGGTGGGGAAAATGGGAAGATATTGGTCAAAAGGGTATAAAATTTCAGCTATAAGATGAATAAATCCTAGAAGATCTAATGCACGGTAATGATAACTATAGCTAACAATAACATATTGTTCACAGAAAATGTGTAAGTAAATTGTAAGTGTCCTCACCATACATACACACATACACACACGTACACGCTGACATAGTTTGTATATTTGCCCCTGCCCAAATCTCATGTTGAATTGCAACCCCCAGTATTGGAGGAGGGGCCTGTGGGAGGTGACTGGATCATGGACCTGGAGTGTGGATTTCTCACAAATAGTTTAGCACCACCCTCTTGACGCTGTCCTCAGTGGCTTCTCTCGAGATGTGGCTGTTTAAAACTGTGTAGCACCTCCCTCCCTCTCTTGCTCTTGCTCCCACTGTGTGAGAAGTCTGCTCCCCCTTCACTTTCCACTGTGATTGGAGGCTTCCTGAGGCCTTCCCCAAAGCAGATACTGGCACTGTGCTTCCTGTGCAGCCTGCAGAACCATGAGCTAATGAAACTCCTTTTCTTAAAAATTACCAAGCCTCATTATTTCTTTATAACAATGTAAGAATGGCCTAATTCACACACACACACACACACACACACACACACACACACACACACAAAGGTAACTTATGTGAGGTGGTGGGTATGTGACAGCTTGATAGTGGGAATCATCACACAAGGTCTGATTATCCAAAGACTGCATTGTATGCCTTAAATATACACAACTTTTATTTATCAGTTATAGCTCAATAAAACTGAATAAAAAGGAGTAGGTGTCAAAAGTAAAGAACTTACTGTTTTCTGACCTCTTCCCTCTTCCCACACACAATTTTTATTCATGGCTAATCTCAGTTATTTATAGATGTAAAATCTATGTAGGTCGCCTGTCAAATAGAATGCCCCTAGCGTAGATCTCCCTCTAGACTGGATTTAAACATTTGAACTGCCTGCCCAACATTGATACCTGTATATCCTATGGACACTTAATACTCAACATACTCCATACCAAATTTTTTATCTTTTCCTCCAGATTTCATCACCCACCTCTAAAGAGTAAATGGATATTAATATACTCTCTATTAATTACACTCTGAAGATTTAACACATACAAGTTCTTCCCATGTTCAAAGGATTTTACATATAATGCCATTAAATCCTTATAACTACCCTTTAAGATAAGTACTACCATTATGATTGTTTTTAATGAAACACAGAACAGTTGAATAATTGTCTAAATTCATACAACTAGATAGTAGCAGACCTTGGCTTTGAACTCAATCTGGCTAACTGTGTGTTCTTAAAATACATACTAAACTAGAGAAAGGAGGGAAAGGCAGAAAAAAAGGAAACAGAAAGAGCACTTCTTAAGCAAAAAGTTGACAGAAATATACTATTCATTGCATTCTTCACTTTACTGCAACCTAATTCAAACTGTATTTACTAAAACCTGTGTTGACATGTACACTAGGAGTGATTTAGTTTTGAGCGATATGTCTTGCAAACATTTGGTTTATTGTTGAACCATCCCTTTGATATAGATGCCTATATATGTATATATGTGTGTATATATATATATAGAGAGATATGTAGATATTTTCCTCATTATTTTTAATCTTGTTCTTAAATAGTAACAGATCTTCAGGGGTGAACAAAGTTAGCAATCATCTAGGATTTCTTTATTTTATAAAGGGGTCTAGGGAGTTTAAGTGATTTATCCATAGTCACAGAGCAAGTTAGTGACTGAGTCAAGAATAGAATCCAGATCTTGAACCATTTCACATTGTGTTTATTCCAATACTGAATATATATACATATGTATGTGTGTGTGTTTCATAACATATGGTACATAAGAATAATAGTGTGTTCTGTGTTTAAAGTACTAATTCACAATTTGAATCTTATGTTAACTTTGTAGTGTAGAGTTCTGTCCCTTCTTAGTTAGCCAATAGATTGATTAAAGATCTGATTGGCCATCTGTTATGTGCAGAGACTTGTTTTATTCACATCCCAAGCAGCTTTTAGCAGGCTTCTTGCTCCTGAAGAGCCTGTAGAGGATTAGAGAAGCTCAGCGTGAATTCTTCTAAAAGCTGGGCCTGAACTGCCCCTGGCTGTGTCCAGGATATAGGACCTGGTTGAAGAGAATAGAGTTAAGTATCAAGGGAGACAGTGTGTGCAGCACAGCTGAAAAATGAGGGTAGGAGAAGATAGAGTTCAAGTTGGCAGCTCTACCTTTTTCCTGTCTGAATCACTCCCAGGTGGTAAAGAAACAAAGAATGGGCCCTGTCGTGCCTGAAGAAAGACAACCATGCATCAGCAGCATCTAGCTGATCCGCCACTATTCTGGCTAAGGCGTCCATTCCTCAAAATCAATCATGGGACCAGCCAACAGGCTGCATCTCCTGTAATAGGAGATAATGACCCTCTCTGCAAGAGTTTATACCCTTGACTTATGCAGATTATAAATCAAGCAACAACCACTATCGCTTGACTTTTAAAATTTTTTTATTTTTAATTTTTATGGATACATAGTAGGTATATATATATATATTTGGGGTACATGAGATATTTTGATACAGGCATATGATATGTAATAATCATATCAAGGTAAATGGAGCATCAGTCACCTCAAGCATCTATCATTCTCTGTGACTTAAAAAAAATTATACATTGGGAACTGAATGTGGTAGCTCATGCTTATAATTGCAGCTACTTGGGAAGCTGAGGCGGGACGATTGCTTGAGCCAGGAGTTTGAGACCAGACTGAGCAAAATATCAGAATCATATCTCTAAAAAAAATGGTGCTATACACCTACTAGAGAGATTGAAGCAGGAGGATCACTTGAACTCAGGAATTCCAGGTTGCAGTGAGCTAGAATCATACCATTGCACTCCAGCCAGGATACTAGAGAAAGACCCCATTTCCATTAAAATAAATAAAGTCTACATTGCTTTATCGTGGACTGGGTTTGCAATATACAGAGCCCGTTCATGAATCTCCTTTTATTTAATTCCTACAGAAGCCAAAGGGTTGCAGCAGGGCAAGGGTTATTACTCCACTTACACTTAAGGAAATTGGCTAAGCTCTACACTAACGATCAGAAAACCAGAGATGATTCTGGCTTCACCACCAATTAACTTTAGCAAGTCACTTTAGTACTTCAGAATCAGTTCCTCTTTTTCTGTGTAGCTTTCAGTCCTAACATTCTGAATCTAGGATTCTCAAATTAATGGTATAGTAATGATATTCTTAGCAATTCCCTCTGTTCTTATTGAGAGGAAGAAATAAAGCAAATGCCTAATAATTTTTATAATTATTTGACTTTCCTTTAATCTTTAAGTTATTGCCAAAGCAACATACTCAGAAAAAAACTGAGTAGTTTGTGCCTTTCCCAAGAAGAAAGTCAGACTGACAGACTATTTGTTCCTCCACTATACTTAATACTAGGGACAGATTTGTGAACAAGTCCTCAGGCATTAAAGAAAAGAGTTATATTTAAAAAATAGTATAGCTTCGGCCGGGCGCGGTGGCTCAAGCCTGTAATCCCAGCACTTTGGGAGGCCGAGATGGGCGGATCACAAGGTGAGGAGATCGAGACCATCCTGGCTAACCTGGTGAAACTCCGTCTCTACTAAAAAATACAAAAAATTAGCCGGGCGAGGTGGCGGGCACCTGTAGTCCCAGCTACTCCGGAGGCTGAGGCAGGAGAATGGCGTAAACCCGGGGGGCAGGGCTTGCAGTGAGCTGAGATCCGGCCACTGCACTCCAGCCTGGGCGACAGAGCGAGACTCTGTCTCAAAACAAAACAAAAACAAAACAAAACAAAAAAAAATAGTATAGCTTCAACAGCATTCTTTGCTTCTCATATCTGATTTTGGTGCTACATCTATTTGGGCAGATTAGAGGTGACCTTAGCTAGTTCTGCTCTAGGTCTTGTCCATATGCAAATATTATATTTATTTAATAACTGTGACACAAATACAACTTTCCTTCTTTTTTCATTTACAATCATAGCAAAACCATGAATGTTAGTGCCATCTCCTCTAGCTGCCTAATTATGCAACTAGTTAAGGCAGCAAAATCTAATTCTTGGACATTTAAATTATTTTCAAGCTTGCGAAAAGTGTTACCGTAAGCAATCCTGAAATAATACATAGTTTTTTGCCTGTAGCATATATACCTTTGGTGATACAAATTTCCCTTAAGTAAATTCCCACAAGTGGAATTAATGGGCCAAAGGCTATGATTGTTGTTCCTGTTTTTTTTTAATATATTAAGAAATTACTTTATAAAAGTACTATAACAATTCAAAAGTTTAGATTCCCACTAAGTCAACACACTTGACCATCAGCAAAATTAAAAATCTCCTCTAGTTCCTGTAAACCTCAAAAACAGGGAACACAATTTTATTTTCATGTCCTAATGAAGTGCTAGAATTAGGTCTATCATGTATCACTTAATAGTTCTAAATGGAGGCTTATTCACTAACAGTGGGATGTGGTTGATTGACTCAACACTTAACACCATGAGTTCAGCATTATAAAACATCAGAATTAGAGAGTGTTGCTTTAATGCATCATAGATATGGTGTTTTCTTAGGTTCTACACAAGTATACCCTGAGATAAAGACTTAGGTACAATTTGAGAGTAGATCCCAGGAAACTCAAGTAAATGGAGTGGGAAAAGTCTGACAGGTAACAGAGGGAGCCAATAAAAGGTGTGCTAATGAGTGAGTGATGCCTTGGGAACCAGTAGTTGCCTTTTAAAATGTTCTACATAATTACCTGTCATAGAAGTTGGGAAAGCTGACTATTTTTCTTTTTCTTTTTTTTTTCTTTTCTTTTTTTTTTTTTTGAGACGGAATCTCACTCTGTGGCCCGGGCTGGAGTGCAGTGGCCAGATCTCAGCTCACTGCAAGCTCCGCCTCCTGGGTTCACGCCATTCTCCTGCCTCAGCCTCCCGAGTAGCTGGGACTACAGGCGCCTGCCACCTCGCCCGGCTAGTTTTTTGTATTTTTAGTAGAGACGGGGTTTCACCGTGTTAGCCAGGATGGTCTCGATCTCCTGACCTCGTGATCCGCCCATCTCGGCCTCCCAAAGTGCTGGGATTACAGGCTTGAGCCACCGCGCCCGGCCAAGCTGAGTATTTTTCTATCAGTTTTAATCAGGTTGTCCTGGGTGTGTCACATTCCAGTATTTTCAGGATGTTCTGCTCTCCTGGCATTGGAAAAATTTGTCAGACAGGGAAACAAAAATACAACCCTCTGTGGTGAGAGGCTGTTAAGGTGTTTAGGATGTGTCCACTGAAGCTATAAGTGAATTCAGAGGTGGCCAAGTGAATATGTAGCATCTGCTGCACCTGGGAATGAGAACCTCTTGCTAATAGTGTTTATTCCAAAGGAAGAATGAAACAAAGAACTCAGGACTTTCCTCTAGGACTTTGCCAAGCCTACAGCAAGCTCTGGCCATTGTACTATGATCGAAAGTATAAGAGCTATTATTATATTATAGATTTGGTATAAATGTGAATATATTAATTGGTCAGAAGACTTTGGAATAGGAGAATCTGGTAAACTGAATTTTCAAGTTAAACAAAAAAAAAAAATTAAAATAAAAGTATCTGGTTTTAATACTTGATAAAAATAGTTTTCCGGCCGGGTGCGGTGGCTCAAGCCTGTAATCCCAGCACTTTGG
>NC_045442.1:27781629-28001083 GCF_002776525.5 Piliocolobus tephrosceles
ACACAAATATCCTTCCTGTTGCCCCTTTATGGCAACACCTACTTCACACTAGCCTCTCCTCCTCCTTAACCCAAGGCAGGTTTACAAGGTTTACAGGGTTCTACAGCAATACCACTATCTAATTCAAGCACATTTTCATCACCCCAGAAAGAAATATCATACCCGTTAGCAGTCACTCTTCTTTCCTCCCTTTCCCCAGCATGTGGCAATCACTAATTCACTTTCTGTTTTGTTTTTATGGATTTGCCAGTTACAAGGGACATACAATGTGTGCTCATTCGTATCTGGCTTCTTCATTTAGCATAATATCTTCACTCATGTGGTAGTATGTGTCAGAATTTAGTTCCTTTATATAGCTGCATAATATTTCATTGTACAGATATACCACACTTAGCGTGTCCATTCATCAGTTGGTGGATATTTAGGTTGTTTTGGCTATTATGAAAAATGCTGCTGTGAACATTTGTGCACACGTTTTTGTGTGAATGTTTTATTTTCTTTTCTTGTTTGTTTTATCTGTTTTAAAAAGGACAGTTCAATACATGTGAGTAAATAGTTTGATGTTTAGGACCTGAGAAAGTATTGAGGTTATCTTTCTGAGAATCAATTGTTTTAGTACACAGACCAGGTATGAAAGACTGTATGGAAGTTTGAGTTGAACATGAGTTAAGTGTAGGATATACCCTCAGGTTTTATAATTTCTTTAACAAATCTTCATTTATTGATATTTGTTAATGTTTATAATACGCAAAGTGTGCAGATGTAAGTGAATATACACATGAAGTCATATTTTTTATGTTCTAGTTCTTTGAAATTTTTACATGACTGAGTTAATAACACACAGAAATGCTTGGAACTTGAACTGCTCTCTGAGCAAGAATCTAAAGATGAATTACAAAAGTTAGTAGAAATCATTTTAAAGAAATAGAGATTTTGGTTAAAGTAAAGCTAAACTAAAAATATTCAACATACTATTACAAAATAAAGATAATTCTGCCGGGTGCGGCGGCTCACGCCTGTAATGCCAAGACTTTGGGAGGCCGAGGTGGGCGGATCATGAGGTCAGTAGATCGAGACCATCCTGGCTAACACAGTGAAACCCCATCTCTACTTAAAAAAATACAAAAAATTAGCCGGGCGAGGTAGGGGCGTCTGTAGTCCCAGTTGCTCAGGAGGCTGAGGCAGGAGAATGGCGTGAACCCGGGAGGCAGAGCTTGCAGTGAGCCGAGATGGCGCCACTGTACTCCAGCCTGGGAGACAGCGAGACTCCGTCTCAAATAAATAAATAAATAAATAAATAAATAAATAAATAAATAAATAAAAATAAAGATAATTCTGTTTAACATAAGCGAGACTGGTCTGAAAACAAGAGAAAAATCATAATCACAAGAAAAAAGTTGGCTGTGTCTCTCCAAGCTCCACTGGGACAGAGAGAATTAGGTCAGCGATATTTGAGTATTATACTGCCATTGGAAAGGCTACTCCTGCTGTGGAGATGGATATATCAGGCTGTTTTTGCCTCACACCATTAAGCCTAAAATCGTCTAATTCACTCTCCTTATTCTAATTCCATACTAATCAAGCAACCTTCTGAGTATAATTTGGTTTCCCGCACTGGTCTGTCTACAGGGTGAAAATGTGCTGGCCATTCTAATGCGAGTATTCCAGGCCACAGGGTGACTGCATTTCTCACTGTAAGTTAATGAACCATCATTCTGATCTACATTATTCTTGTGAGACATAGCGTTGGTCTTGTGATGATGTGATCTAGTTTGTATGCCCAGAAGACTGAGGTCCACAGATATCTTTTCACCACAGATGCTTCTCAGTGGGGCTTCTCAAAGCATCCCTGTTGAGCCCCAGGTCCCAAACTCCAACATCACCCTTCACTGACCATTTCCTATTCAAACATCTGTTTGCTGTTGGTCATGACCATTGGCTGAAAACGCCCACAGGTAAAACTTTTAGTATAAAAATTCAAAAGGTCTTTGTCTCTCATTACCATCTATTTCAGTACTTCTTTACTGATGAGACAGGAAAAAAGAGATTTTTAAAAAATCATTTCTGGGCATCATTTCTGAAATCATTCGACAACTTCATACAAACTCGGTTCCCAAACTTCCTGAGAAGAGGAAAGGTCAGAGACGGAGAGGACAAGAGGCTATGTGGCAGCTCAGGGGAGGATGTGAGATCAGAGACCCTGGAATCTCACTGCTTGGATTTTAATTCTGGCCTCACCACATGTGATCTTTACCAAGATACGCGAGCTTTTCTATGCTGTAGTGTCCACATCTGTATTAATAAAATGGAGCATTGATAGCATCTGGCTTGTAGAGTTGTTATGAGCATTAAATTCAGTTAAAAGTTTTAGTTAAATGACCACATAGTGAGTCTTCGCACTTTTTTTTTTCTTTAACTTATTGTACCTACAAGATATGTTAAACTGTTGGCTTAACCTACCAAGATTTGACCTACCAGTTTTATAGGCCTTGAGTACCAATCTGCAACATTACTTTTCTGGGTGGCTGTTGTAAAGCAGTGTTAACTTTGCGCCTCTGTTAAACTCACATTAGAAGCCTCTTTGATTCGTTCTCTGGGATTTCAGCTAAAGCAAGGTTACTATGCGGAGGCAGAGGATTTATCTCCGTGCAGTGTTGTTGGACTGTACTCTCAGATCGGCCAAGGGGAGCTTTCTAACTTGGTCTTTATCTGAAACCCTAGTCTACACTCCCAGATTCAGTGGAGGAACCAAAATGACAAGTAACAGTTGAATTTATTGACCTCTAAGATTCCTTCCAACTCTGGCCCCTAGGAGCCATGTCTGTTAACATTCATGCAATTTCTTTTCCCTCTTACTGGTCCGTGGTCTCAGATCAAGCTGAATCCATGTGCGAACCAGTGGGGATTCTTCCGGAGAATAAGAAACCTGATGGCCTGCTAGTGCTCTGGGTTATGATGTAGGTTCCCACAGTTTTGGAACACAAAGACCTAAGGTTTGAATTAATGTTATGTAAGCATTTTATTTTTCTGTAGGCAAAAAAAAAAAAGCTTGGGTAATTTTTATCTTAATCTGTCTACTGTTGTTGCTACTGTCCTGCAGTGTAGACAACACCAGAAGTGGGCATGTTTAAAAAACAATAATTTCCATAGCATTTTCTGGACTTATTTGCATTACAATTTGTCAGCAACAATTATTCTATAGGTCTTAAACACAATAGATAGCCTGCTTGGGCATTTTCCAAGTGATAGTGAAATGACTAAAAACAAAAATTTTCTGTCTTCCCACATTCCTATACCTTGCTTATTGTCAGTGGAGTTGCTCCAGGTATAATCTCAAGTATTAAAATTGGAAGAATGTCAGTTTCACTCGATGTTTGCCAGATTCAGTGTGATGTAAAGTATTTTAAAATCTGCAATGATGACTCTTTGTGTAATGCACTATTCTGTCTCAACTGAAGGAAACAATTACATTTTAGTGCTAGGTAGATAATTGTCTTTTTATGTTAACATGATTCAGACTTACGCACCTATCTTTGCAATTCAGAATATTACTTTTGTGTAGTAAAAGTGAGCATCTTTAGGATTTCTTAATATACAGGCAGCACTGGAAACTTCACTTTAAAAATATATGCAACATATGCTAGAAATATTGTGATAGAGATATTTACTCTTACTACTCAGTTTACAGAAAAGCCATATATTTGCTTCCCAAGTGCCTAGTTCTTACACTCAATGAACCTAAATCATTCTGTAACATTCACAGGAAATGAAAATTTATTTTTGGAAAAGCAGTAGATTAAAAGTAAAAAGAAGATGAGCCAGAAGGTGTTATCTCTTCATCCTGAGCATCTGTGTATCCAGTGTCTTCCAAACTTCTGCCAAGTTCTTCTCAAATTTTGGGCCTTCCAGGTTGTCTTTCCTGCATAAATGGAAATAATCTTGAGGATAAAATGTCTCAGCAATTCGGTTTCTATATTAAAAGCATAGTGTTTGTGTTTAAATCAGTGACTTCTGCAAACAGCACTGGAATACACCTGTGGTCCCCAGACTTCGTTCCAAATAGCAGCTTGTAAGTCTACCGTTAAAATAGAACCATTTTGTTAACCATTTGCTGTTTCCCATCAAAAACGCAGGTCACTAGAGAGACCAAACCCTGCTATTAACATCTTGGTGACTTTATTAGTTTACTTAGCAACATTTATTGAGTACATATTATGTTCCAATCATTGAGCTGGGGGAGAGTTGGCATTCCCAGTGAGTATGTGATGCCTCTACCTAAAAACATCCTGTTTATTTTGCCCATGTAGAAGAAGGATCCATATGCAAAGCTTCTATGCAGAAATGTACTCTGGTGTAGTGACAGAGCAGGCCTTATTTAAATCCACTTCATGAACTGTTTTAACAACTGGCAGATCCACAGTCTTACCTCCTTGTCTCGCTTGGTTCATTTATAAATAATTTGCATGCTGCTTCAGGTCTGTGTTTGGGGAGTAAACTGAAATCTATTTACCAAAATGATTAATATCCACTCCTACTCAGTGGTATATGTAAAAAACTTATTTTTTGCGAATAACTCATTTACTTGAAAAATCGAGTATATTCAAAAGGGTGAAAAGATCTGTTTTTGTTATCTGTGTTCCATGGATCTTTGAGGTAAAAGTAGAAAGGCTCTTGGGGATCCTCAATTCACCCCCATTATACTACTCATGAGGGATAAAGAGACTGGGAGCTGACACCCCCAAGATCTCTTTCTATATCCTCAGACAGTTCCTTTGAGATGTGAAAATATTTTCTCCTTAGATTGTTCAATCCCTGATTTTAGCAAAGAAGAAAACAAACAAACAAAAAACAAGGATGTCAAACTATAACAGAATGCCCTTTTTCCTTGGGTGTAGTTCGTTAGAAAAGATGCATAGCCCAAAATATCATAAATTTCGAGTGTAAAAATGACTAACATTTACACTGTTAATTATTTGTTTTGTGTGTCTACTTTGTGGACTGACTGGGTTAGTTCCTCTTTTTCTTCAGTGATAGGGAATTCCACAAGTACAATTCTGATATTCTTTAAGTTTTTTCCTACCTTAAGGTGGTGTGTTTAGCCCTTGTACTAATGAAAAAAAAAAAAAAATAATGTTCTTGGGATCTGGGTCCTTCCTGTTCTACCACTGACTTGCTGTGTGATCCTAGGTATGTTGTTTGTCCTCTCTGGGTCTCAGTTTTTCCTTTAGTATAAAGAGTGACAAGCAATGGCCAATGGCTTCTACAATCCCTTTCATCTTAGACAGTCCAGGATTGTCATACCCTGACACCAAGACCCTTCCTTGGTTGTCTGGCACAGTGCTGCCATGTATCATCTCAGGAACTTTCGTTTATTTCCCTTTGTGTCCAAACACCAGAAAGACTTTCTGAGTTGCTTGGTAAGGTCAACTGTCTGGATAAAAGAGTTTAACCTGTTTTTTTGCCTCCAGGTCTACCACTGTCAATTCATTTTTAAAAATAAAATTTGGATGTTATTTTTATCCTGCTTTAAAACATTTTTTTTTGAGATGCAGTGTCACTCTGTCACCCAGCCTGGAGTGCAGTGGTGCGATCTTGGCTCACTGCAAGCTCTGCCTCCCGGGTTCACACCATTCTCCTGCTTCAGCCTCCCAAGTGGCTGGGATTCCCGGCCCCCCCTGGCTAATTTTTTGTATTTTTCTTTTTTTCTTTTTTTTTTTTTTTTTTTTTTTTTTTTGTAGAGGCAGGGTTTCACCGTGTTAGCCAGGATGGTCTTGATCTCCTGATCTCGTGATCCGCCCACCTCAGCCTCCCAAAGCTCTGGGATTACAGGTGTGAGCCACTGCACCTGGCCGTTTAAAACATTTTTGAGAACTCCTTAACAAGGCCTCTAAGCCCACAGAATGTCATTCTTGAGTACCTTTCTCCACTCACTTCTCACCAACTTCCTCCTTTCCTTTCATATGCCAGGCATAATTAAATGTTCTCAACTCCCATATCAACACCAACATGCTGCCTTCTGCCTTATCCCAGCAAACCTCTTGTCCTCTGTGATTGGCCTGACTCCTACTGATTATCCACATTACAGCTTCAGTGTTGCTTCTGGGACATATTTCCCGAATACCTAACACTGCAGAGACAGGTCCAAGTGCTCATTGCAGGTGCCCCCACAGCTCCCTGGATCACTTTCTAATATTTTTTACCCATTATTTCAAATATCACTTGTATTTTTCCACTTCCATTTTATTTTCTGTTGCATGCTGTAGTTCTAATTATAGGGCAGGATGTAGAACAGGCACTCAGTAAATATTTGCAGCATAAATGAATGAAGAAAAGAACAAATGGAATTAGAAAGAAACTTATAATGCTTAAGAGTTCAAAAGGTATCTCTCTCCATCTCCTAACTAGCCAAGGTGTTCTTCAGCCTTCCCTAGGCTAAACTTTGTCCACTGGATCAATAGCGGGTTGTCAACAAAGACAAGAACACCATCTTCAGAATGACCCAGATCATCTTCTTGGGTAGCCCTTTTTAGACATCTCTATGAAATTCTGCAAGTATTGTGCTATTCTCCTGCTTCAATACCCTGATTGTCTCCCTATTTCCAATTATTTCTATTCACAATTTTTCCTCTGGCTGGTATGAAATATCTTCCATGATCACAACACATGCAGCCTATTTAATATTCTTTTCCTTTTCCTCCCCAGTTGGTACTATATACTCCAAATATTGGGACATCTCACTGTCACATCCCCATGTTCATCTTCAGCGTGGTTTTTCTACTTGAGATATTCCCATTTCCTTCCAGAAATCCTAACCCTACTTACTCTTCAAGGAGCATTGTGAGCTTCAGTTACATCATTTGAATTGTGCAGCTTATCGGACTCACCAGTTGGCATTGAGGGAACCTCTACATCTGGCGGGGAGTGGGGGGGGGGGTCTCAATTTACCTTTGTCCAAGTTCAATCCAGAGAAAGGTTTTGTGGTACTCAGGTTAGGTTTTTTAAAACGTAATTTTTTGCCAAAGTTCAAAAAACAATAGGGCATGCACTAAAATAAGAATTTATTGGGCATCGCTTGTAAAATATCAGGAGAGCTGGCAATAGCAGGTTGTCAGAGGCTAAACTTTCATAGAGCAACATTTGATGCTGAGTTTTGTACCCTTCCCCTTAAATGGGCCATGACCTATCGAGTTGCCGTCATCTCACCTAACCCAAATATGTTACTTGCTAGGCCCCACATGCGTTTGAGTTTGAAGACCCTGTTTTCCCTTTCCCAGTTTGGGAAAGGCATAAGACAACTACTCCCTGAATGAGGAGCAGTGCTCACTATGCACACATAAATTTATCTTTTGACTGATTTTTTCTCTTAACATTATTCAGGTAACATGAGTACGGAAAGAATTCATTGTCTCCATCTTCCTTGTACAGAATGTTCACAGATTCTTGGTGGCCACTGAGATAACAGGGAGGTGCAGACAGAGAGAGATTTCAAAGGCTTCAAGCTATTGCTTAACAACATACACTCCTTTAAAATTACAGAAATTCATAAAAATGCCAACTGTTGGAAATTCAGTTTTCTTTTATAAATCATTCTCTCTCTCTTTTTTTGGCAGCTGAAAGCTGACACACATAATTATTTCCTGTAAGATACTGAAGAAAAAAAAGCCCAGGAGATATTGTCGAGGCTGTTTCTGGGGTGGGATCGGGGAATAGGAGATGAGTAAGTAATGAAGACTTTCCTGCATAATAGCAAAATTGTTATTCATCCTGTATGACAATTATTAGTTATTAGTTACTTACATTTTCTCAAAACACAATACCATTCTAATTCATCTGTGCCCAATTTAGAGAGTAACTCTAACTTCTTCCATAATATTATTGCTGTAATTTTTTCTGAATACCTCCTAGACCATTCAGTGGACATCAAACAGTGGCCAGCTCAGGAGACACTGACAAGAACAGAGAAGCCACAAAAGATTTACACTTGAAAGCAAGATTTAGTTTATTTTGGAGGTGCCCAGAATCAGGAAAATAGATAGAAATTGAGAAGTTGGAGATTTAGACTTAATATATTAAAGCATTTTAAACTACATCAAGTTATCTGAAAAATAGTCTAGGCTTTCTTGAGAGTTGATGTGTTACCTGTCAAAAGAGATGTTCTAGAAGACATTGGGGCAGGGGGGGTGGGGCAGAGATGAATGAGGTGAAATTACATTTTTATTTTTATTTTTTTAAGACAGAGTCTTGCTCTGTCACCCAGGCTGGAGTTCAATGATGCAGTCTCGGCTCACTGCAACTTCTGCCTCCTGAGTTCAAGTGATTCTCCTGCCTCAGCCTCCCAAGTAGGTGGGATTACAGGCACCCGCCACTACGCCCAGCTAATTTTTGTATTTTTAATAGAGATGGAGTTTCACCATGTTGGTCAGGCTGGTCTCAAACTCCCAACCTCAGGTGATCTGCCTGCCTCAGCCTCCCAAAGTGCTGGGACTACAGGTGTGAGGCGGTGTGTGGCCGATGAGAAATTACTTAATGGGGACAGTGTACTTTTTTTCTGGTGATGGATACCCTGAAAGTCTGACTTCACTGCTAGGCAATCTATACATGTAACAAAATTATACTTGTACACCACAGATTTATAGAAAACAAAATACATGAATCTATTTTTAAGAAAAGAATACATTGGATTGCCATCTGTAGGTAGTAGGTACTGAAACACCTTCTATAGGTTGGTTCATAACTTCCCAGGTCACAGGTCACTTCTAGCCTAGCTACATAAGGCAACTTTATGCCTCTCAAACTCTAAAAAGAAATCCGTTCATATTTATTAAAATTGTAATGATGGTTTACACTAGTTGTTAGAGTTACGGGTCCTTTTAAATTTCTTCTTTAGAACCTTCTGAATATTCTAAAAATGAGCACACATAATTTCTCAAACAGAAAAAATAAGTTTCAAAGAGAAAGTCTTTCCTTTGGGTTGCCTAAGGAAGCCAGCACTGCTACTTGAACTTAGACTATCAAAAATATAACTTTGAATCTTTGCAATAGCTAGGTATTGCATAAGAATAGCTGCGCTATAATGCAGCTTCAAAACCTCTAATTTAAAGACCACCTTCTCCATAAAGTGTGTCCTGGTTATCTCAAGAGAGCAGGATCTCTTCCTTCAGAATTCCTTACAGCTAGCATCTATTTAACTACTTATGGCCTGAAATTAATTGTTATCCTCTCCTGTGTGCTTATTCTGCTTACCCAACTAGGCTGTAAACCTTGAGAAAGTAAAGTGTCCCATGGCAGCAATTAGCAGAGTATTTAGAGGACTTGTAGATATATAATTTAAATGCCTCCAGAGTATCCATTGCCATTTTCAAACAAAGATAACCAGGTCTCTCTGGCAGGTTTATTTTTGTTGTTCTTTATAATATTATAGATTTCATTCCATTACAAAAAATAACTAAAAATAAACACATTAAAAACATACGCATGAAGTTTTGCACAGATATAATTACAGGGTTTTTCACAAACAATATTTGATGTATGTGTGTCTGTGTGTGTGTGAGTATTCCCTCAATACATGGGGGAATTATGGTGCAATAACCTCACACACTAATCAGAAATTTATTTGCGTTGGTTTTTAGAATGGAATATATTTCTTTATAATATTCTCTTGCCATTCTCAAGCTAAACTACTTGTCTTTGTTTGAGATAATGTTCTCCCGTCCTTGCTATTCTTATTATCATTTTCACTTTTCCTAAGCACAAACAAACAAATGAGAAGAGGGGACAGGAGACATACTTCAAATGTATATTGTAGATCAGGGCTGTTAACTATTCTCAAACGCATTAATATATATTCCCATTGTGGAGAAAAGTACAAATTTAAGAGATGTCTTGTGAAATTTGCTTGGGAGCATAGTTATAGTCAAAGGGCACTTAGAAATGTCACTAATTTAGTTTCCATTAAAACATCTTTTTCCAAATACTGTACTTTAAACAGATGGGTTTTGTGTGCTAAACCAGGGTAATGCTGATATTGGTCATTTTTGGTGTGCTTCTGTTTTCATGATGATAATTATCTCTGGATAAAACATATTAAGCCAGTCAAGCTCATCCAATTTTTCTTTCGAAGAAATAGTAAACCAACTGTTTTTGGTGCAGCTCAATGTAGGCAATTTTCAACCCACCCTACAGTGGCTGTTAGATAATAATTGATCAATGTGAGGTACAAAAGCATGGTTCTGTTGCCTCAAAGCTTGACAAATTCCATGGTGTGATTTACATGTTGGTGCTTCTCAAGGGAGCAGCGTGAGGATAGACCTCATCTGAATCCATGTGTTTGCTGCTCTTTTCTCTTCTCTAATTGGCTTCTTGCACTCACAGATTTCTCCATGGAACACTCCCTTGACAAATGGCTTGCACACAAATCCCTCTCTCTGGCTCTTCTTTTCAGGAATAAAACCTAAGACAAATAACCTTAAAATTAGAGTGAAGGAAATAAATTATGTGCTTTGACAATAAATATTTGAAAATAATACTTACAATAGGTAAGTGATATAGTTTGAATGTGTGTCCCCAACAAATCTCATGTTGAAACATAATCCCCAATATTGGAGATGGGACCTGGTGGGAGGTGTTTGGATTATGAGGGTGGATTCCTCATGAATAGCTTGGACCATCCCCTTGGTGATAAATGAGCTCTCTCTCTTTGTTCTCAGGAGATCTGGTGGTTTAAAAACGTGTGGCACCTCTCCCTCTCACTCTGTCTTGTTTGCTCCTTTTCTTGGCATGTGATGTGCCTGTTCCCCCTTTGCCGTCTGCCGTGATTGGAAGCTTCCTAATACTGCTATGCTTCCTGTGTAGTCTACAGAACCCTGAGCCAATTAAATTTCTTTTCTTATAAATTACCCAGTCTCATGTATTTATTTATAGCAGTACAAGAATGGCCTAATACAATAAGAATGTCTGGGATAGCCAAAATAGAGAAGTAACAGAGGTTTTGACTTTAGAGCAGTGGTTCCCAACCGGGAGAAATTTACCCAATACAGGGCATTTGGCAACATCTGGAGAAATTTTGGTTGTGATGAGCCTGGGGATGGAAGTAGATGCTAGCAAGCATCTAGTGCATCGAAGTGAGAGATGCTACCAAACATTCTACAATGCACAGGACATCCACCTACAGCAAAAAGTTACCAGGCTCAAAACGTCCATAGCGCTGCTGTTGAGAAACACTGCTGCAGACCCAGCATCTTTGCTAATTCTTTGCATGCGTGTGAATGTGCCATATACGGTCCTTTAGTCACACTACATTGACCCCACTTCAAATTTAAAGGGAGTTTATCCACTTTTGTGCCTCTGACTTCGTAGAATTTTATGAAAGACATATGCAATTTAGAGGTCAAAAATATCTACCCAGCCGGGCGCGGCGGCTCACGCCTCTAATCCCAGCCTTTGGGAGGCTGAGGCGGGCGGATCACCTGAGGGCAGGAGTGTGAGACGAACCTGACCAACATGGAGAAACCTTGTCTCTACTAAAAATACAAAATTAGCTGGGCATGGTGGCTCGTGCTTGTAATCCCAGCTACTCGGGAGGCTGAGGCAGGAGAATCACTTGAACCCGGAAGGAGGAGGTTGTGATGAGCTGAGATGGTGCCATTGCACTCCAGCCTGGGCAACAAAAGTGAAACTCCGTCTCAAAAAAATCTACCCAGACATAGGTTGGAATGCATTCAGAAAACAGCTATAGGGAACACTTGATGGACCAAATCAAACTTTTCTTTTTGAGAAACTGAACTTTCCTTTTTGATATTTAATTTTCTTCAGTGAGGTAATTGCCCCGTTCTTCTCACTCTGCACCTCCAATGCCTAGCACCATTCTTGTTTGAGAAAAGGACCAAGTCAGATCTAGCTTGATTTGTATCATGTACCTGCAAAGCAATTAACTAGGGTAAATTTTGCTTTGTTTTATTGTAATTTTTAGATTTTTCTGACACAATGAAGTTAGAATGTTTTGTTCTGAATGCATTTGTGTATCATATCTGTGTAAATATATGTGTGTGTATATATATGAATATATGTACTCATATGTCTATATCATTTCTATAATAATTATTCATATTCATATCCTCAAAGAATATGAATCCTTCTTCTCTTTAGGGAAAAAAAGTAAAATTAAGTATGAAATTCTATTTGGGAACTCTAGAACTGGTGCATCTGTTATGAACATCCTTGGTAATCTCAGGTATTCTAACCACACACCCAAAAGCAACAATGAATATGATTTCTGCTACCTTATTTCTTTTCTGGGACAATACACAGTCTCACTGTGTTTGAAATATATCACTCAAATCATCCTATGTGCAGGGGCATTTTGAGTTGGCTGACTCCCTTTTGTGTTGGTTCTGAATCCATCCTGTGCTCCAGTGCAATGGATTTCCAAAGATTATATGACAGAAGTAGAGCTATTAGACCAGCGGCTAACAGCTCCCCTCTAGCTCATCATGGGGTCAAATGGAATTCAGGAGGGGGCTGGCACACAGGAAGTGGGGCACTGCAGTGGCAACTTAGGCAAATTTGATCTGTGAAAATTCAGGTTTATGCAAATGCTAAATAATCGATTATTGAAAATAATTCTTCACTTTGTAGATTTAATGATAGAGTTTCTTTAAATTGCATTACTCCAAGAATATTTACAATATAACTTAATTTTCAACAAAAAAATTATACAGAATGTTCCAGGAAATGGTTCTTTTCAGCACTAAAATTATAAATCACAGACAGTGTTAGGAGAGATCTTATTGATGACACAGCTTAAATTCTAACATTTTGGCTCTGAGGAGAAGCTCTTTAAGAAGGATAATGTCCAGTATTTGAGACATCATGGAAACTGACTGGAAAGTTTCTGCTTTATAAATAAGGGACCATATACCTAAAGGGGCTTGGCCTGGGCTAATGATGACTTTTCTGCACAGAGCGTTTCCTTTTTTTTTTTTTTTTTTTTTTTTTGGAGAATTTCCACAGATACTGTCCAATCTGGGAATCACAACTCCCTAACAACTCTTACAGCTCCTAAGTCTGTTACTAGCCTCAATACCAAAATTATCAGCCTTTCGAGGGAGATAATCTATCAACCTGATGGTTCAATAAATGCTTGTTAAATTGCATTGAACCAGGTTTGTTCACCCATCCATCCCACTGTGATAGACTCTGGGGATACCATGGCAAAAACATACGGAGAAGTTTAAGTAGATCAGCTACTCTCTGATGGGTAATTGTGGCACAATTCGAAGACAAAGACTGAGAAAGGCCTTAGCACTTCAAAACGCTTTCCTCATCTGCTCTCTGAAGCTTGAAATTCTTTAAATAGTAATGGGCATCTTTAGGAGGAAATGTATTCTATGGAAAGCAAAGTTGCTTAAGCATTTAACTGAAATAGAGAGTGAAAAGTGGTTCAAGTATCAGGCAAAAGTGCTAGGTTACATGTCCATTGTCCTGGACCTCAAGGGTACTTGTCTTCCCTACAACTCTTCCTCCCTCTTTCTGGTAACAGATACAGGCTACTTGGTGATAGGGGCTGGCCAGAACCTCCTCTGGGTAATTATCTCTACACCTTGACTACGTTTATTTATCCAAGGATGGACTCATGACCTATATTGGCCAGTAAAGGCATTTCCTAAGATTTTTAAACTGGGATCTGGGATTTTCTCAGAGGCAGACCTGCCAGTGACCCTACTTCTTGCCAAAAGTAGGAAACAGAGCTGCAAGTCAGCCTTGAGAGAAGGAGCCTTCATGCATGATAATGTGTATATCCAGAAAGAATTAAGGGTGGTTAAGTGGTTAAAAATGCAGGTTTTAGAGTCAGATGCCTGAGGTCACCCCATAGCTTCCCATTAATTCTGTGACCTTAATAAAGTTATGTATTTTATTTTTAGCTCAGTTTCACCTTCAGTAACATGGGAATAACAGTGTCTTATCCCATAGGCCTGTAGCAGATTAAAGATGTCTCAAAAGCTTTGATATTCCTCCCATGGAGAGTTGGGGTCTATGCCTCCTCTTCTTGAGTCTTGGAGGGCTCTGTAACTGCTTTAGAATACAGGTTCTTCTGGCCCAGGCCTGAAGAATCTGGCACTTTTGCTTTCTCTCTTGTAAGACTCCCTTTCGTATCACTGAGGCACTTTGTAAAAAGTCTATACTCTACTGTAGGGAAAAGGGAGGGGTTCTGAAACTACATGGAGAATGAAAGAACCAGTCTTCCAGCCGAGCCCAGCATTTTAGTCATTCCCACAAAGGTGCTATGGATGTGAGAGGAACCATCTTGGATAGTCTAGACCTGCCCAGCCTCAGTGGAATAGCAACAAGTGACTTATGCCAATGCTGTATGGCATATATAGTGTAGTGCCATACCTGCATGAATTTCTGACCTACATACTCTTGAGATATGATAAGATGGCTGTTGCTTCAAGTTACCAAGATGACTCAACAGAGTTTTTTTAAGATGAAATAAGTTAAAATAAAGTTCTGTAAATAGTGGCCTGCCAATAGCAATGTTTGATAAACTAGTTATCATTGTTGCCCTGGTTCTGATCATTCCCAAATTTCATTGTTTCGCTCCTTATTCAATACTGAGCAACCCCACTATTGTATTGTGTTAGGCCATTCTTGTATGGCTACAAAGGAATACCCGACATTATGTAATTTATAAAGAAAACAGGTTTAATTGGTCCTGCAGGCTATGCAGGAGCATAACACTGGCATCTGCTCAGCTTCTGGTGAGGCTTCAGAAAGTTTAATATCATGGCGGAAGACAAAGTGGAAGCAGGCATCTCACATGGTGAGAACAGGAGCAAGAGAGAGTGACGTGGGAGGTGCCACACACCTTAACAACCAGATCTCGTAGGTACTCACTATTGCAAAGACAGAAGCCAGCCATGAAACATTGGCCTCTATGACCAAAATACCTCCCACTAGTCCCCAACTTCAACACTGGTGATTACATTTCAACATGAGATTTGTGTGAGGATGAATATCCAAACTATATCACTAATAAATTCCTAAGTTTCCTTTTAATCTCTTTAGAGTCAGGGTGCTGCCACTTGTCTTAAACTGGGTTCAGCTTCATGCTAATATGATGTTTAAGATGCGTATCAACCCTGAGATTCTAACTCTCCATGGATGGTCTATAGCACAAGTCACACAAATCTGTGTGACATGTTACAGAATTTTCTCTTTCATCTTTGTTGTGTCTTTTTAAATCTGTAAATTTTTTATGATGTGCCACCAATCTGTAACCTCGTAAAGAAAACCTTTTTTTTTTTTTTTTTTGAGAGGCAGTCTCGCTCTGTTGCCCAGGCTGGAGTACAGTGGCACAATCTCTGCTTACTGCATCCTCCGCCTCCCAGGTTTAAGCGATTCTCCTGCCTCAGTCTCTCTAGTAGCTGAGATTATAGGCACCCAAAACCATGCTGGGCTAATTTTTGTATTTTTAGTAGTGGTGGGGTTTCACCATGTTGGCCAGGCTGGTCTCGAACTCCTAACCTCAGGTGATCCACCTGCCTCAGCCTCCCAAAGTGTTGGGATTACAGGTGTGAGCCACTGCGTTTGGCCCAAAAAGAAACTTTTTATATCCAAAACCTACATAGGCACAAGTTCTGCCTTTTGCCTTTTTTTCCACTAGTATATAATTTGTAGGGAGTAGTACTCTCCATGTTGGCCAACATAGCAATGAAGAATTCACTGCTTATGGTCCTGTGCACTGAAGCAATGAAATAGAGAAATGAAGAGAGAGATGGAGAGAGAAGAAAAATCAACTCAAGAGAGAACCAGTAGTGGTGATGGAGATAAGCTGACAGAACCAAATAGATGTCCACGAGTTCATGAGGAAGCTAACTGGAGTGGGTACATAAGTGTGTATTGTTAACAAATCCAGATGCTGTCTCCAAACTTAAGCCTTATTTGCAAAGAGAAGTAGGAATGGGGGAGATTTTTTCCCTATTTTTGGAAAACTTAGATGCCATGTGTTTCTGAGTTTTTGAAAAACATTTTCCTAAAAGCGCATCAACCTGTTTGCTTTTGGTTGCTCTCTTTTTTAAAAGTCACTCTGAGAGATTTGGGGAAGGGGCATCTAAATTGCTCAGACTCTGATTTTGGGATTTAGGAGTCTGGGACAAAATTAAAGGTGATTCTGGTTAAGGGATCAGCAGAAAACACATATACACCTTTTTTTCCTATGTTCGCAGCCATCCAGACCCACAGGAAATGGGCATTCTTGCTGAAAGTCATGAAAGTAACTGATTATCTGCTAAGTGGAACTCCAGGCAGCACGTTCATCCTTACATCTTACAGAGGAGGCGACTTTGCCATCCAATTAGTCCTATTACCTTCTCACTGGATCACAAAGGCATTTATGGGAACAAGTCATTTTTTAAAGGAAGAGAGAAGTGCATTCAACATGAATAGTTGTCTAATAGCATCATTTCCCCATTTCTCCTTCCCAAAAAAGAACCCCAGGTAGCCTTTGTGCCTGGAGGTGGGGTGGGTTATTTCATTCACACTTCCAAAGATAGGGCTGACTGGCCTGGGCGGGAGCCAGAGGAGGGGGATGGGGGTGGCGAGGTAATATGCTCAAACAGTGCATGGTCTGGAATTGGACATTTTATTAGATCTAATAGGCTGATCACTTACTCTGTAATTGGGAGAATTTTTTTGCTCTAAATTTTTGGCTGCTTGATGTGAATGAAGAAACAGCTAGGACAATTGTTATAGGCAGCCATCTGTGCATAAGTGCAACCAGACTGAGGATTAAGCCAATGCCGTAACTGGCAGAACAGGCACCTGCTAACACTACTGAGCTGTGAGATTAACGTACCTGAATCCTGCCCTAATACAGAACTTATACTTTATAATTCATTTCCTAATCTTTAAGGTGGTTAGAGAAGGCTTTCCTGATACTTATAGAAAAATCTTCTTAAATTGAAAAAGAAATGATATTTGAATACTAAGAACTCATTCCTTATTTTCTGCAACTAAATTTTAATATGGGGAAGAGAAAGTGAAAGAACATATGAGGACCCAAGATGACAGATGGGAGGGCTGGGAAAGGAGGGTTGAAAGGTCACAGAAAGTAGAAACTGGCAGAGCTCAAAGAAAAGCTTATTGAATTCACAATTGCTGCGTGAGTTGTTTGTTTTTTTGTTTTTGGTTTTCTTTTTTTTTTTTTTTTTTTTTTGATGGAGTCTCACTTTGTTGCCCAGTTTGGAATGCAATGGCGTGATCTTGGCTCACTACAACCTCCGCATCCCAGGTTCAAGTGATTCTCCTGCCTCAGTCTCTCAAGTAGCTTGGACTACAGGCATGTGACACCATGCCTAGCTAATTTTTGTATTTAGCAGAGACGGGGTTTCACCATGTTGGCCAGGCTGGTCTTGTTCTCCGACCTCATGATCTACCTGCCTCAGCCTCCCAATGTGCTAGGATTACAGGCATGAGTCACCATGCCTGGACTATGAGCTGTTTTAAACATAGCTAACTCTAGGCTAGAGGGCTGCTTCTTTTATTCAATGTGTATATATATAGAGAGAATATAATGGTTTAAAACATATACATAGATTACATATACATATATTATGTATATGTTTTAAATCTCTACCATGTACTAAAAAGAAATACAAAAATTAACAAGATAAACATTTCACCAAGATAAACATTCATTTAGAAATTCACAATATTAAAAAAATCTATAACAATATTTAAATTTGTAATAGCTCCTTAGAATTGTATTACCTCATCTAATTCTTAGAATAACCCTGTGGGAATGTGCATATTTCTCCATTTTATAGAAAGGAATCGAAGACTCAAGTTGCCATAGACATATAATAAGCAAGTTGTGAAACTAGGGTTTCTATCTCAGTCTACCTGATTCTTATGAATCCAACCTCATTTCTTACACAGTACTATCCTCCTTGGAGAATAGGAGGTTCGAATTCACCATATCCAACCACTTTAGGTATAGTAATCCCATTTGGTAGAGGAAATTTTTAGGTAATACAGTGATAGTAGGATTCTCCTAAGACCCAAAGCTCTGAATCACATAAGGAGAGGGAAGGATACTTCAACAGGACAAAGTTGTTCATTTGTTAGATGGCTTGAGATGATTTAAAATATGATCTTCAGCCACAGAACTGTAAAACGGATAATGGTTTAAAGCAAGATTGAATTCATTAGCTCTGGATTCTAATGACTTAGCACTGCATCAGAACTTGCACACAGTACTCCTGTAAATGAACCAGAACAAGTCCTTTGCTTCATGATGGTACTTCATCTTTTCTGAGTGGAGGTGTAAGACACAATTTTGAATCACAATTTCTAAGAGTTGTTAGTGTACTAAATAGCAGTGAATATGCTCTGCTGTTTGAAAAAAAAAAAAAAGACTGCAAGAAGTATGTGCAAATTGCAATGTAATTGGCTAAATAATCATAAAACAACAAGGGAACTAGTTGGATCATGAAGGACAGAGTGGACAAGATACTATGAAGCATTAGTAGAGAACCGTTTGTGATTTTTTTCTTACATGGCTCCATATATCTATCATATCCCAGCTGAAGGCTATTCTATGGCTGATCATTGTCCCTAGGTTAATGTCTAAGCTCCTTGACATGCCATATACTGTCCTTATGATGCGACTAATGTCAAACTTTATGCCTATTCTTATCACCTTCTTTCTAGCATCATATTTAGTTCTCTAAATTTACCTAATTCTCTTCTATCTCCAGGCTTTCACTATTTCTATTCTATCCAGCTAGAATTTCTCTCTTCTTCTCTTAGAAATTATAATTCCTAATATGCCATTTACTCACATTCATTCAGATTATAGTAGCTATCTCACTTGTAGACTACCCTATTGTCAATCCTATTGAAGCCCTTTTAATATTCTTTTAATATTTACTTATTTGAATTCCCTACCACTTTGGATGATTCACTGTTGTATTCTAAGTACTTGATAGGTACTTGTCAGGAAGTACTCTTTCAGGAAGAAGTACTGATAGTACTCTGTGAGGAGGAAGAGTTTTCTGGATTGAGTGATAGCATAGAGTTAATATCATTCAATAAAATCTTATTGCATTAGAAGTCTATGATTTAATTTATTATGAATGAAAATTATGTTGCATCTACCTTGTAGTTTAAGATGGCATGTATACTTGATCAGACTGTATATCTATATAGACATGTATATAGATATAGTACATTCCTCCAGCCCCACAAAAATGACAAAAATGTTTAAGGCATAAAACACAAAGGAATGAAATAATGGGAGGTGAGACATAGACAAGATTTTGGAAGCTAAAAGCAAATGGGAAAGTGAAAACCGACTTAGCGTGACCAAGAAAATTTAATTCTGTGCTTGAAGTAAGAAGGCCAAGAAGAAACCTCATGTATAAAGATGAATCCCTAAAAGGTGTAAAAGGTGTAGGATTTGAGAAAAACAGGTATCTTGGAAGTGGGTTTAACATGGGCCTAAGCAGGTTGTTTGAAGATCTTTCTGAGGAGGGATAAGACTCCCAGGTATGCTCCCTGACTCTACACAGTCACATGCTGACCCTCGTCAACCTGGATTGATGACCAAGATTTTATTCTCTGAAGAGAGTGAAATAGAGAGCCTATACTGGGGATTCCAGACATATTTAATGGGAGAAATCCATATCTAAAAAATAAAAATAATAGAGTTAAATGTAAGTTTCACAGGGAATATTGAATTCTATTCTAGTCTTCTCCTACATGGCTCCCAAAAAGCTGGCAGCCAGTTTGTACCCTTCCAACAGGAGTCAGAAGCAGTTCTCCTCTAAGATTATCTGACCAACTGAACCTAAAAGACCTAAAAGTACTGACATTAAGGATTCCCAAAAGAAACAGCCCATTCAGATAATGTTAGAGATATGACCGTCACCAAAAATTCTAACTGAATGCATAGAGTTTCCAATCAACACTTTGTTTCTCATTCTTTAATATAAGCAAAAACAAGGCTGACTACACATTTGAAGCAGGCATTGGATACGGAAAAGAAGAAAACAAACACACAACTTCTCAACCTTAGTATCTTTAGTTTATAAGCTGAACAGTTTTTATCATTTATATTCTCAGAAATATAATTACATAGCATCCACAAGAAAATAACAGAGTGCCACATAAAAGAATATGCAAGGAATATAAATGAGTTCTTGGTGATAGAAAAAATAAATTAAAATAATAAAACATTTATAACAACGTTAAAGAAATCTTTTAGAGAAAGAACAAAGGAAACATGATGAAGAAAAGAAGATTTTAAAAAAAGGGGGGAAAAACCCTGAAAAATTAAAGGACCAATTCAGGAGATGCACTGCTTGAATAATGAATGGTCTAGAATAAAGAGAAAAAAGAAAATGGGGGTGGAGGGTACCATCAAATATATAATTCAGTCTTCTTTTCAGAACTAGAGGACCTGATTATACAGACTGGGTCCATTAGGTGGCCAGTACGTTGGATAAAGCAAACACCAAAGTGCATTACTGCAAAGTTAAAGACATGGTTGATAAAAAGAAAGTTCTAGAAGCTTCCAGGTAAAAAGAAAAAATTCACCTGAAGAATTAGAAATGATAGTTGCTTAGGATTTCTCTGCGTAATAGCAACTCCAGAAGCTGGAACACAAGAGAGAAATATCTTCACAACTCTGAGGAAATATTTTTCAACACAGAGTTGTATGTTTTAGGTATGCCAGATTGTCAAGATATTTTCAGTTATGCCAAAAAAAAAAAAAAAATGCTTGTGTATGCATTCTATCTCAGGAAGCTATTGGAAAGTGAGTTGTATCAATATGAAGGAGAAAACCAAGAAAGAAGACAAAACAGGATATGAGAAATAGGAGAGTCAGCAAAAGAGATAGGCAGGAATATTCTTTATGGTGATATTAAAAGAGTTTGCACAATGGCAGTTATTCAGCAGGGTTAGAGAGCTACTTTCCAGATTAGAGGTGGTTGAAAGGGAGATTTAAAAAAAAAAAAAAAAAAAGACGAAATGGATAAAAAATTTAGTTTGTTTGATGGTATTGAGAGAAGATTTACCCAGCTGGTGAAGATTTGGGAGCTGGGCTCATGATAAATACTTAGAAAATTAGGAAAGTAAGAAGAGAGAGAAGAATGAAGAGGATGAGGAGGAAGATTAAGTAAATTACCAATTGCAGATAAAACAAACTCTTGTACAGGGAAGGAAAGCTACCTGTGTTATATAACACAAGTCTCAGCTATGAACAATCTTAAGAGAGTAAAAATTACTTAAATAATAAATATATTGACCTGAACAATCGTACACTATCATCATGTAAGGTAGGATGGTTGTAAAAGAAAGCTACATTCTCATCTTCCATATTGAGAAATCAAGAGATAATTTTTTAAACTGAAAAGAATATAGAACTAGTAACATAGGTTTGTTATTTAGAGATTTTGATGTAAATACCAAAGTAAGCAATTTACAGGGAAAATATTTGCCTCTGGGAAGCGGATAATGGAGGTGGCAAGAGAGTACTACAGCTGTAAGATTGTGTATTATTGTCAGGGTAACACTAATTGCTATAACACACAAACCCCCATGTTTATCATGGACTCAAACACAATGCAAGTTTATTTCTCACTCATTTAACAGCCCAAGGTGATTGTTTCTGTAAGGTGGATATGGCTGTCTTTCATGTGCTCCACAAGGAAGAAGAAACTCTGCCTTTAACTTCATGTCGGGGGTCACCATGTTTATCACTGTCCAAGTCTGTCAGGTGAACAAAGAGCATGGGGAATTGTCAAAGGTGGGGCTAAGAAAGTCACACCACATCTGTGCCAGCTGCATTGACAGAACTCAGTCATAGGGCTGCTCCTAACAGCCAAAGAGGTTGGAAAATGTAGCCTAGCTGTGTACCTAGGAAAAATAGGAGGACACAAATTTTGGTGAATGGTTAGCAGTCTTGCCAGAACTTGTAAAACTACTGGACTCTTTAAATTAAGTGTATTACAGGTTGTTGCTGTAATTGTGGTTTTGTTCCAAAATGATAAACAATCCAGCAGAAGTCATTAAAATTTAACAATTGTTAGATTTTGATAATATTTTTTACCAAGCATTTTTTAAATGATAAAATTTTATTGAAGATATAGAAAGTTCTTATCTCAATTCACCTTGCTGCATACTTCTAATAGGGGAACTAATAGGGGAAGGTCAAATGGCACTTCCTATGAAGACAAACACTAAAGTCCAGTTGCTTCATCTGTAAAATGAAACCCAGATAATGAGGCAATGTCAACTTCTCTGTCATTATTTTAAGATTATATAATAGGATTATTATTATATATAATAGAACTATATAAGATTATATGTATATACATACATAATAGTATTATTTAATCCTGAAATATATATTATTTATATATTATATATTATGCATTATATAAACTATATATTTTTTATTATTATATACAATAGGATTGTGTAATCCTAAAATAATGGCAAAGGAGGTGACAGTGCTTCATTCTCTGGGTTTCATTTTACAGATGAAGCAACTGGATTTTTGAATAAGTGGTGAACCCAAAGTTGATTATTCACTCATTCATTACACTGATATTTATTAGAGCCTCTACCATGGACAAGTCACTGCTTATGTGAAGATGATAACAGCAGCAAACAATCTAGATAAGCTCTCCTTTCACACAGAGCTTTAATCCTAGGGAGGATGCCCAGTGGCAGTGAGGACTCTAACCTGGGTCTTCAAACTGGGAATTCAAAAGATCCCAGCCGCTCGTGCTGGGTCGCTCCAGCTATTAGACTTTTCATATATCGTGTCACATCTGTTACCCTGAAATAAGCTTCCTGCAGCTATATGATCAGATCTCTATTTATGGAGTGAACAAAACATGCAAATTATCTCTGGGAAAGTCCCTGTGAATCAAAAATGACCTCCTTTTTCCCTTAATAGCTTTTGGGAGATGTTTCAGATTAGTGGAAACAAAAACATGTGCACATTCCCTGTATAGTTCACCATTCTTTTCTCCCAGTTATTAGAGGCACTTCTGACAGGTACCTTTTCTGGCAACTTCTAAAACGTGTGAGATATGCTCTCCTATTTAAACAGGCCTAAAGAAGTCTTGTTTCATGAATTGCAATATCTATAAGATATTCATCCAGCTGCCTGAAAATCATCTCTGCTTCCTTCATTCAGAAGAATGTCACCACTGACATGCCCTGCTTGCACTTAAATTATGTATGCTTAGTTGGTGCAAGGTTTGGTGAATAAGAATGTTTGAAGAAAAACTTTAAGCTTTCACTGGACATGAGGTCAATTACAAAGAATAGAGGTCCTAGAAGAGTTGTCTTCAAGGGATTGTCATACAATATATTGTCCCAAATGTAACATTCGAGAGTGGGAGGTGATGCTGTTAACAATGATGCTGAGACAAAAGGCATAAATACAACTCCAGGCAAACAGCAAACGTTAGCATTAAAGATTGACATTCACTTTCCTTGATGCATGAGTTGATAAAATTTGGTATGTATGTGTGTGTTTATATATTATGTGTGTATACATACATACATGTATGTGTGTGTATATATACTGATACATAAATACATACATAAATATTGTATATATACTGATATATGAATACATACATACATATGTGTATATATATCAGTATATATTATTCAGCCTTGAAAAGGAAGGATAAATTCTGACACATGCTACAACATGGGAGAAACAAGACATTACAGTAAGTGAAATAAGTCAGTCACAAAAGAACAAATAATGTTTAATTCCATTTATATGGTACCTAGAGTAGCCAAATTCATAGAGACAGAAAATAGAATGGTGGCCGCCAAGGGCTGAGGGAAGGAGGGAATGGAGATTGCTTGTGTAATGGTTCAGAGCTTCAGAAGATACACACATTCTGAGGATGGATGGTGGTGATAGTTGCACAACATTGTGAATGCATGTAAAATCACTGAACTGTACACTTAAAAATAGTTTAAATGAGAGATTTGGTTATATATAACAAAATCTACTACAATAAAAATTGGTTGACTTCACTCTCTTTATTTGGAAAATGATGAAACCTAGACAAGAGTTTCCCTTTGGGCCTTTGTCTCAGGCATAGCATGTTATGATCTTAATAGAGATTCATTGAGATTAAAACACAGTTAAATCATCCATTGCTTCCTGCTGTGTTGTGGCCACTTGGGAAAAGACAGGAAGAGTCAATTGGGGATTAACATCCTGGCAAAGCTGGCCAGAGAACTCAGCAAGTCCTCCCACTTGCCTCCTTAATCTAAACTTGTGTACAGTCCAGACTTAAGCCAAGAAGGGCAGGCAGAGAATTTGGAACTAAGAGAGCAATGACCTGCTGGATCCTCAGTAGCAAACTCTGTTTGATTTGCTTATCACATGGAGTGAGGCAAACTATCTCTTTCTAAGAATAGGATACCCAAGAAGCCAAGAGAAAAAAAGGAACAAGGGGACCAGGAGGACGATGGCCCCACTGTCTTGGTATCAGATAGTGGCTCTGCCTGCCATTCTAATAAAGCTTCACAGATGCCAGGTTCTCCCCAGGTTCAGTAACCACACAAGGAGCTCCCACACACTACAACCAATGAGGAGAGACACATAGAAGGATTGAAGAGAGAACTGAAAATAAAGATTCCTGTTGGAAAAAAAAAAAAGACTTCTAACCTTTGCTTTTCCCGTGCCTTCTCAGATATACAGCAAACCTTTTCCTTCTTATTAACACATGATGTTGGAGAACATTGTCTTTTCTTCTTTACCCTCTATCCCATCATCTTCTGCGGGCACCAAGCAACTTCTCATGTTTACTCCAAAGGCTATTCACACAAGTGAAACCATTTACACTGCACATTATAAAGGAAGGGAGGTTATGGCCCTTGGATCCAAGTTGAATAATTCAGACACAGTCTCATTCTTACACATCACTCCCCCTTATTCAACCCTGCATTGTTATTTTTATTTACTTTTTTTCTTTTGAGATGGAGTGTAGCTCTGTTGCCCAGGCTGGAGTACAATGGCGCAATCTCAGCTCACTGCAACCTCTGCTTCCTGGGTTCAAGCGATTCTCCTGCCTCAGCCTCCCCAGTAGCTGGGACTACAGGTGTCCGCCACCATGCCCGGCTAATTTTTGTATTTTTAGTAGAGATGGGTTTTTACCATGTTGGTCAGCCTGGTCTCGAATTTCTGACCTCAAATGATCTGCCCACCTCGGCCTCCCAAAGTGCTGGGATTACAGGCATGAGCCACCGCACCCAGACTCCTGCATTGTTGACTAATTGATTTATATGTCTATGACCCACCCTCTCCCTGAGCTCCAACTTTAGAGCGAGATCCTAAAGGGAGCATAGCATGTTGGTTGGCTGTCAAGACCTTTTTCCCACAACAGTCCATACCAGCACACCATGGGGATTCCATAAATGCCTATGCTCCTGAACCATTTATTAAGACTCTGTGTATGCCTTAGGCAGGGCCAGGTCCTTGCCCTGAGGGAACCCATTATTTCATAACAATCTATAGATTCTGGAGTTGCTGGGGGCAGGGATGCTTTCTCACAGGTCCCATGGGCTTCAGGGAGGGAAGATTTTCAAGATTAGGAGATGAATGTGTTTTGAAAGACAGTACAGAGTTAGCCTTGACTGCAAAGTGGACATTTTACTGCATTTGTCAGATGGATAATCACAGATAAAGACTTTGATCTTTATCCCCACGGCAGCAATAAGAAAAAGGCAGGAACTTTGTGTACTATCTTTTATTTCTTTTCTCTGCAGTTCTGGGAAAAATCGAGCCTATTAAAAAGCTCAGAAGAGTCTCTCCTTGTCGTGCTCTTAAATGTTGCTGGGCGTTAACTGCTCTGTGGTTGTCCCCGATAATACCAAGATAAGAAGCAGATAGGGGAGGGACTATGAAGCTCTTCTCTCTCAGCAGAAAGACTAATGGATGGGGAAGAATGAGAATCTTGAAAGGAAAGAAAAGGAAGAATAGAGGATTAAATGCTGAGCGTCATGGAAAAGATCAAGGGAAGAATTACAACAGCAGTGCAGCATCGCAGTCCCAATGAATTCAAGAGATCAGATTGGGGCTTTATTCTTCAGACACAAGATGCTGAGGGTCTGTGGCCCAGGCTGCAACATCAGGACCTTTTACATAGGTTCTCCCCCCATGATCAAACCAAGTGAAGTATTCCACAATTAAACTTGTGAACTGACCCCCGCCCCCCCCCCCCGCCAAAAAAAGAAAAGGCATGTGGAAAAGCTAAAATGGGATTCAAGGAGTTTGGTAATACAAGATGAAGCTTCTTCCCTCCCACGATGCATTTAACTGACTCCACTGGCTATTGAATCACTATGTTTGTTGATCATGTTTATCAAGGGCAGAAAGTAACTTTCACTATAAAATGAAGACTATATTAACTCTTATTCATCCTTACAAAGGAGTTGGCCGGCCGGGTGCGGTGGCTCAAGCCTGTAATCCCAGCACTTTGGGAGGCTGAGACGGGTGGATCATGAGGTCAGGAGATCAAGACCATCCTGGCTAACACGGTGAAACCCCGTCTCTACTAAAAAATACAAAAAACTAGCCAGGCGAGGTGGCAGGCGCCTGTAGTCCCAGCTACTTGGGAGGCTGAGGCAGGAGAATGGCATGAACCTGGGAGGCGGAGCTTGCAGTGAGCTGAGATCCGGCCACTGCACTCCAGCCTGGGCGACAGAGCGAGACTCCGTCTCAAAAAAACAAGCAAACAAACAAACAAACAAAAAAGGAGTTGGCCAAATGCCAGGTCCTTCAAGACTTGCAATTGAAGTCTGATGCACTAGAGCAGAGGTATGCAGATGGTACACATAGGTACCAGGGTGCAAACACACGGGCCCACCCATCCTAGGCGGGTGGGATATGCTGCTGAGCCACAAGTGTCTGACCCTGTTTGGACAAAGAAACTTAAATGTAGACATTATTTACCACCATATCCAAAGGGGATTACATGCAGGATCATTTCATTTTCATGCTAACTTGTGGGATACTTTATATGATTAGTTTTAAGTCTAATACATTTTAAGTCTTTATTTCCCTATGTTTTGATGTAACCATAACATTGTAACTAGCCCAGACCTCACTGACTTTTGTAATGCCCTGTGTGTATGTGTGTGTGGCGCGTGCTCGTGTGTGTGTGTGCACACATGCACGTTAGAGCAGTGGAAGGGTCTTAAAGCGAAAGGAATTCTATGTTGAAAATTAAGTTACACAGAATATAAAAAGAATTGCCAGTTTCACTCACCAGCCCTTTATTTATTTTTCAACAGCAGCACAAATCCCACAGCAATTAATTCTGTATCTAGCCGCCGGAACCACAGATACACCCAATACAATGTGTAGCAGTAGTTAAAACTTCTGGAAAGAAAACAAACTTCTAAGGTTGCCTCATAATCAGGTCCCTCCTCTAACATGATTTTGAATGACACATGTAAAAGATTGACCTCTAGTGGTTAGATGCCAAACCTACAGTGTTTTAATAAAGAACCAGATCTTAATGGGCAGGGGTGGGACGGTATTCAAGCAGTTATTTATACAAAGCAGCATGAGGCATCCTAATAGAGAACACACACCCGCCCAACTTTCTTATAAATTGGCAATTATACTGGAGAGACATCAAAGGTCGCATATCTCATAGAAGCCTAGAATTAGATCCGGGCTTATAGCTTCTTTCTCAATATAACACTATACACAGTATTACTTTCACTTGCTCATACTTCTGCTTAAAGATTCCCAGTTACTAAACACATTGTACTGGTAATTTATCTTTATTTTATTTTTCTTTTATTATTATTATACTTTAAGTTCTAGGGTACATGTGCACAATGTGCAGGTTTGTTACATATGTATGCATGTGCCATGTTGGTGTGTGGCACCCATTAACTCGTCATTTACATTAGGTATATCTCCTAATGTTATCCCTCTCAGTCCCCCTACCCCGCCCCATGATAGGCCCCGGTGTGTGATGTTCCCCACCCTGTGTCCAAGTGTTCTCATTGTTCAATTTCCACCTATGAGTGAGAACATGTGGTGTTTGGTTTTCTGTCCTTGCAATAGTTTGCTCAGAATGATGGTTTCCAGCTTCATCCATGTCCCTACAAAGGACATGAACTCATCCTTTTTTATGGCTGCATAGTGTTCCATAGTGTATATGTGCCACATTTTCATAATCCAGTCTATCATTGATGGATATTTGGGTTGATTCCAAGTCTTTGCTATTGTGAATAGTGCCGCAATAAACATACGTGTGCATGTGTCTTCATAGCGGCATGATTTATAATCCTTTGGGTATATACCCAGTAATAGGATGGCTGGGTCAAATGGTATTTCTATTTCTAGATCCTTGAGGAATTGCCACACTGTCTTCCATAATGGTTGAAGTAGTTTACAGTCCTACCAACAGTGTAAAAGTGTTCTCATTTCACCACATCCTCTCCAGCACCTGTTGTTTTCTGACTTTTTAATGATCGCCATTCTAACTGGTGTGAGATGGTATCTCATTGTGGTTTTGATTTGCATTTCTCTGATGGCCAGTGATGATGAGGATTTTTTCAAGTGTCTGTTGGCTGCATAAATGTCTTCTTTTGAGAAGTGTCTGTTCATATCCTTTGCCCACTTTTTGATAGGGTTGTTTGATTTTTTTTTTTTCTTGCAAATTTGTTTAAGTTCTTTGTAGATTCTGGATACTAGCTCTTTGTCAGATGGCTCGATTTTTAAAATTTTCTTGCATTCTGTAGGTTACCTGTTCACTCTGATGGTAGTTTATTTTGGTGTGCAGAAGCTCTTTGGTTGAATTAGATCCCATTTGTCAATTTTGGCTTTTGTTGCCATTGCTTTTGGTGTTTTAGTCATGAAGTTCTTGCCCATGCCTATGTCTTGAATGGTATTGCCTAGGTTTTCTTCTATAGTTTTTATGGTTTTAGGTCTAACATTTAAGTCTTAAATCCATCTTGAATTAATTTTTGTATAAGGTGTAAGGAAAGCATCCAGTTTCAGCTTTCTACATAGGGTTAGCCAGTTTTCCCAGCACCATTTATTAAATAGGGAATCCTTTCCCCATTTCTTGTTTTCGTCAGATTTGCCAAAGATCAGATGGTTGTAGATGTGTGATGTTATTTCTGAGGGCTCTGTTCTGTTCTATTGGTCTATATCTCTGTTTTGGCACCAGTAACATGCTGTTTTGGTTACTGTAGCCTTGTAGTATAGTTTGAAGTCAGGTGGCATGATGCCTTCAGCTTTGTTCTTTTGGCTTAGGATTGTCTTGGCAGTGTGGGCTCTTTTATGGTTCCATATGAACTTTAAAGTAGTTTTTTCCAATTCTGTGAAGAAAGTCATTGGTAGCTTGATGGGGATGGCATTGAATCTATAAATTACCTTGGGCAATATGGCCATTTTCACAATATTGATTCTTCCTATCCATGAGCATGGAATCTTCTTCCATTTGTTTATGTCCTCTTTTATTTCGTTGAGCAGCGGTTTGTAGTTCTCCTTGAAGAGGTCCATCACATCCCTTGCAAGTTAAATTCCTAGGTATTTTATTGTCTTTGAAGCAATTGAGAATGGGAGTTCACTCCTGATTTGGCTCTCTGTTTGTCTGTTATTGGTGTATAAGAATGCTTGTGATTTTTGCACATTGATTTTGTATCCTGAGACTTTGCTGAAGTTGCTTATCAGCTTAAGGAGATTTGAGGCTGAGATGATGGGGTTTTCTAAATATACAATCATGTCATCTGCAAACAGGGACAATTTGACTTCCTCTTTTCCTGACTGAATACCTTTTATTTCTTTCTCCTGGCCAATTGCCCTGACCAGAACTTCCAGCCCTATGTTGAATAGGAGTGGTGAGAGAGGGCATCCCTGTCTTATGCCAGTTTTCAAAGGGAATGCTTCCAGTTTTTACCCATTCAGTATGATATTGGCTGTGGGTTTGTCATAAAAAGCTCTTATTATTTTGAGATATGTCCCATCAATACCTAGTTTATTGAGAGTTTTTAGCATGAAGGGCTGTTGAATTTTGTTGAAGGTCTTTTCTGCATCTATTGAGAGAATCGTGTGGTTTTTGTCTTTGGTTCTGTTTATATGATGGATTACATTTATTGATTTGCATATGTTGAGCCAGCCTTGCATCCTAGGATGAAGCCAAATTGGTCGTGTTGGATAAGCTTTTTGATGTACTGCTGGATTCAGTTTGCCAGTATTTTATTGAGGATTTTTGCATTGATATTCATCAGGGATATTGGTCTAATATTCTCTTTTTTTGTTGTGTCTCTGCCAGGCTTTGGTATTAGGATGATGCTGGCCTCATAAAATGACCTAGGGAGGATTCCCTCTTTTTCTAGTGATTAGAATAGTTTCAGAAGGAACGGCACCAGCTCCTCTTTGTACCTCTGGTAGAATTCGGCTGTGAATCCATCTGGTCCTGGACGTTTTTGCTGGTAGGCTATTAATTATTGCCTCAATTTCAGACCATGTTATTAGTCTATTCAGGGATTCAACTTCTTCCTGGTCTTGGGAGGATGTATGTGTCCAGGAATTTATCCATTTCTTCTAGATTTTCTAGTTTATTTGCGTAGAGGTGTTTATTATATTCTCTGATGTTAGTTTGTGTTTCTGTGGGATCAGTGGTGATATCCCCTTTATCATTTTTATTGCTTCTATTTGATTCTTCTCTCTTTTCTTCTTTATTAGTCTTGCTTGTGGTCTATCAATTTTGTTGATCCTTTCAAAAAACCACCTCCTGGATTCATTGATTTTTTGAAGGGATTTTTGTGTCTCTATCTCCTTCAGTTCTGCTCTGATCTTAGTTATTTCTTGCCTTCTGCAAGCTTTTGAATGTATTTGCTCTTGCTTCTCTAGTTCTTTTAATTGTGATGTTAGGGTGTCAATTTTAGATCTTTCCAGCTTTCTCTTGTGGGAATTTAGTGCTATAAATTTCCCTGTACACACTGCTTTAAATGTGTCCCAGAGGTTTTGGTATGTTGTGTCTTTGTTCTCATTGATTTCAAAGAACATCTTTGTTTCTGCCTTCATTTCGTTATGTACCCAGTAGTTATTCAGGAGCAGGTTTTTCAGTTTCCGTGTAGTTGAGTGGTTTTGAGTGAGTTTCTTAATCCTGAGTTCTAGCTTGATTGCACTGTGGTCTGAGAGACAGTTTGTTATAATTTCTGTTCTTTTACATTTGCTGAGGAGTGCTTTACATGCAACTACATGGTCAATTTTGGAATAAGTGTGATGTGGTGCTGAGAAGAATGTATATTCTGTTGATTTTGGGTGGAGAGACCTGTAGATATCAATTAGGTTCTCTTGGTGCAGAGCTGAGTTCAATTCCTGGATATCCTTGTTACTTTCATTCTCATTGATCTGTGTAATGTCAACAGCAGGGTGTCAAAGTCTCCAATTATTATTGTGTGGGAGTCTAAGTCTCTTTTCAGGTCTCTAAGGACTTGCTTTATGAATCTGCTTGCTGCTGTATTGGGTGCATATATATTTCAAATAGTTAGCTCTTCTTTTTGAATTGATCCCTTTACCATTACATAATGGCCTTCTTTGTCTCTTTTGATCTTTGTTCATTTAAAGTCTGTTTTATCAGAGACTGGGACTGCAACCCCTGTTTTTTTTTTTTGTTTGTTTGTTTGTTTGTTTGTGTATTTGTTTTCCATTTGCTTGGTAGATCTTCCTGCATCCCTTTATTTTGAGCCTATATGTGCCTCTGCACATGAGATGGGTCTCCTGAATACAGCACACTGATGGGTCTTGACTCTTTATCCAATTTGCCAGTCTGTGTCTTTTAATTGGAGCATTTAGCCCATTTGCATTTAAGGTTAATATTGTTGTGTGTGAATTTGATCCTGTCATTATGATGTTAGCTGGTTATTTTGCTCATTAGTTGATGCAGTTTCTTCCTAGCATCAATGGTCTTTACATTTTGGCATGTTTTTGCAGTGTCTGGTACCAGTTCTTCCTTTCCATGTTTAGTGTTTCCTTCAGGAACTCTTGTAGAGCAGGCCTGGTGATGACAAAATCTCTCAGCATTTTCTTGTCTGTATTTTATTTCTCCTTCACTTATGAAGCTTAGTTTGGCTGGATATGAAATTCTGGATTGAAAATTCTTTTCTTTAAGAATGTTGAATATTGGCCCCTACTCTCTTCTGGCTTGTAGAGTTTCTCCCGAGAGATCCACTCTTAGTCTGATGGGCTTCCCTTTGTGGTTGGTTAAGCTGACCTTTCTCTCTTGCTGCCCTTAACATTTTATCATTCATTTCAACTTTGGTGAATCTGACAATTATGTGTCTTGGAGTTGCTCTTCTCAAGGAGTATCTTTATGGTAATCTCTGTATTTCCTGAACTTGAATGTTGGCCTGCCTTGCTAGGCTGGGGAATTTCTCCTGGATAATATCCTGAAGAGTGTTTTCCAACTTGGTTCCATTCTCCCCATCACTTTCAGGTACACCAATCAGACGTAGATTTGGTCTTTTCATATAGTCCCATATTTCTTGGAGGCTTTGTTCATTTCTTTTTACTCTTTTTTCTCTAAACTTCTCTTCTTGCTTCATTTCATTTATTTCATCTTCAGTCACTGATATCCTTTCTTCCACTTGATCGAATTGACTACTGAAGCTTGCATATGTGTCAAGTAGTTCTCATGCCATGGTTTTCAGCTCTTTCAGGTCATTTAAGGTCTTCTCTATGCTGTTTATTCTAGATAGCCATTTGTCTAATCTTTTTTCAAGGTTTTTATCTTCTTTCCAATGGGTTCAGACATCCTTCTTTAGCTCGCAGAAGTTTGTTATTACCGATCGTCTGAAGCCTTCTTCTTTCAACTCATCAAGGTAATTCTCCATCTAGCTTTGTTCTCTTGCTGGCAAGGAACTGAGTTCCTTTGGAAGAGAAGAGGCACTCTGATTTTTAGAATTTTCAGCTTTTCTGTCCTGGTTTCTCCCCATCTTTGTGGTTTTATCTACCTTTGGTCTTTGATGATGGTGAATACAGATGGGGTTTTAGTGTGGATGTCCTTTCCGTTTGTTAGTTTTCCTTTTAACAGTCAGGACCCTCAGCTGCAGGTCTGTTGAAGTTTGCTGGATGTCCACTCCAGACCCCGTTTGCCTGGGTATCACCAGCCAAGGCTGCAGAACAGCAAATATTGCAGAATGCCAAATGTTGCTGCCTGATCCTTCCTCTGGAAACTTCATCTCAGAGGGGCACCCGGCTGTATGAGGTGTCAGTCGGCCGCTACTGGGAGGTATCTCCCAGTTAGGCTACTCAGTGGTCAGGGACCCACTTGAGGAGGCAGTCTGTCCATTCTCAGATCTCAAACTCCATGCTGGGAGAACCACTACTCTCTTCAAAGCTGTCATACAGGGACGTTTAAGTCTGCAGAAGTTTCTGCTGCCTTTTGTTCAGCTATGCCCTGCCCCCAGAGGTGAAGTCTACAGAGGCAGGCAGGCAGGCCTCTTTGAACTGTAGTGGGCTCCACCCAGTTTGAGCTTCCTGGCCAATTTGTTTACCTACTCAATTCTCAGCAATGGTGGACACCCCTCCCCGAGCCTGGCTGCCACCTTGCAGTTCAATCTCAGACTGCTATGCTAGCAGTGAGTGAGGCTCCGTGGGCGTGGCACCCTCTGAGCCAGGCGTGGGATATAAACTCCTGGTGTGCCATTTGCTAAGACCGTTGGAAAAGTGCAGTATCAGGGTGGGAGTGTCCCAATTTTCCAGGTACCATCTGTCATGGCTTCCCTTGGCTAGGAAAGGGAATTCCCTGACCCTTTGCACTTCCCAGGTGAGGTGATGCCCTGCCATGCTTCAGCCCACACTCCATGGGTTGCATGCACTGTCTGACAAGCCCAAGCGAGATGAACCCGGTACCTCAGTTGGAAATGCAGAAATCACCCATCTTCTGCGTTGCTCATGCTGGGAGCTGTAGGTTGGAGCTGTTCCTATTTGGCCATCTTGGAACTTCCCTTTATTTTGTTTTTCTTCCTGCATAATAATAAACCCTGTTTTTCTTTAAGGAATAATTTCCCCATGTGCCTAGTTTAGCGAAATGGAGTGGGATATAGAGCATATTATTCTACATCTCAGTGTAAAAGTGAAATGTGCACAATCTCTGCCTCTTCCCTTGAAACTAGAATCTAAGCTCATGAACTAAGAGTAATCAGTCATCTTCCTCCCCAAGAATTCAAATCTGGAATGAGGGGATTGGTGATTGATAGTGGCAGTTAGATGCATGCCCAAAGGAAGTATCTAGAAGTAGAGGCAATGTCTAACGGGTTTTGCAGTAGTTATGTCCGATGCATCTACCATGTTATGCATCATTTTCAGGCCAGAGTATTCACCCAGAACTGTATTATTTCTTTATTCTACCTCTTCTTAAAGCTTGGTCTTTCAGACTCCCAATATTCTGTAGTATGCCAGTAATTTTATTGCTTAGACAACCAAAATTGTTTTCTCTTGCTTGCAATCAAGAAGTAAACTAGGCCAATCTATTTCATCAATGGTATACACCTCCTTATTATAGACACTCCCAGATCTGATGCTACCTTCTTCTGCAATTTGGTATTTCTTTGGTATAAGCTGAAAGTCTTAATGTGTTCATATTATTTTTCAAAGCCTTGGTGTTTCTGTGCTAACACTTCTACAGAGAAAGAAAATCATTTGCTAAAATTTAAATAACTAGAAGACAATTGCTTAGCTATTTTAATTAATTTGGGGTGGGGTATGCTGTTATTGTTTTTGTACCTCCACTTTGAGGTGAGATAAACAAAAGAAATAAAAATGTGCACATTGAGAATTGGGTTAAAAATAATAACCTGAGACCTCTGTGAATGGGGTATATTTCCTGTATAGACTTCTGCACAGGTATATTTCTCATATGGACTTCTATACAGGTATATTTCCTGTACAGACTTCTAATTTTAACCATGAACTCCTTTGAATTTCAGGGAAATAAAAATATAAAATAAGCCAGTTTTTCGTGTAATGTCTTAGGAAAATCTGTTGATCTTATGGTGCCTCCCCACACCATGGGAAAAGGCAACATGATGGCCTTAGTCCAGCTCAAAGGTATGAGATGTTTCATTATTCCTTCCATGAAGGGATTTTTCTATAATCTTTCAGTTCTCTAACCAGCCACTTTCACCTATGTCCCACTCACTCTTATCACGATAGCATCCTGTATCTCACATTAACAGGAAAGACAGAAAAGAGAGACTTTGTCTATTTTTCCCACCAATATATGCTTCCAATAGTTCTATGACTTTCTTATGTACACCAGAACCTTTAAACCTTTCAAATTCATCTGGATTATGTACTAGCATCCCCATATGAAAATAAGACTGGGCCAGTGTTATGTAAATCCTCCACAGCAAATAGAATACAAATTAGGCACAGTATTAGGTTAGACTTCATGGGAAAGAAGATCTAAAGATTGCCTTGGAAACATATGAAATTAGAGGTGACATATACCCAGAAAAGTTTCAAGGCAGAAGAGAGGAAGGCTCTGACCAGTCAACAATCCTTAGTGCTATAAGTTAGATAATCAGCACAGCTCATTCCAATTCAATTTGACTCTCCTTTTTAAAACTGAATAAAATAGTAAATATTTCTATCCGGAGTGATACATCTTTAACATCTTCCATTCTCATTTTACAAAAAGAATATTCACTATAGGGGGAACCCACCCACGATAATTCAATGTTATTTCACATAGGTTCTTTTCTATTTCCCTAAGTGTTGGCCAGTCTGAAAAATAAAGAGAAAGAGTACAGAAGAGAGAGATTTTAAAGATGGGTGTCTGGGGGAGACATCACATGTCGGCAGGTTCCATAATGCCCCCCAAGCTGCAAAACCAGAAAGTTTTTGTTAGTGATTTTCAAAGGGGAGGGAGTGTAGGAATAGGGTGTGGGTCCCAGAGATCACATGCTTTACAAGGTAATAAAATATTACAAGGCAAATGGAGGCAGGGCGAGATTACAGGACCAAGGTGAAATTAAAATTGCTAATGAAGTTTCGGGCATGCATTGTCATTGATAACGTCAAGAGACAGGGTTTGAGAGCAGACAACCAGTCTGACCAAAATTTACTATGCAGAAATTTCCTTGTCCTAATAGGCCCAGGAGAACTACAGGGAGACCGGGGCTTATTTCATCCCTTATCTGCAATTGCAAAAGACAAACATTCCTAGAGCGGTCATTTTAGAGACCTCCCCCTAGGAACGCATTCTCTTTCTCAGGGCTGTTCCTTGCTGAGATAAAGAATTCAGTGATCTTTCTTCTATTTGCTTTTGAAAGAAGAGAAATATGACTGTGTTCTGCCTGGCTCTCAGGGAGCCAGACCTAATGGTTATCTCCCTTGTTCTCTGAACATTGCTGTTATCCTGTTCTTTTTTCAAGGTGCCCAGATTTCATATTGTTTAAACACACATGCTTACGAACAATTTGTGCAGTTAATGCAATCATCACAGGGTCCTGAGGTGACATACATCCTCAACTTATGAAGATGACGGGATTAAGAGATTAAAGACAGGCATAGGAAATCACAAGAGTATTGATTGGGGAAGTGATAAATGTTCATGAAATCTTCACAATTTATGTTCAGAGATTTCAGTAAAGATAGGCAGAAGAAATTATAAAAGTATTAATTTGGGAAACTAATAAATGTACATGAAATCTTCACAATTTATGTTCTGCCGTGGCTTCAGCCGGTCCCTCTGTTCGGGGTCCCTGACTTCCCGCAACAATTCACCTTGAATATCAACAATATTTAGTAGGTCGAAGGATACAAAGTTGTAGTTATAAGGGATAAACAAGTCTAGAGATCTAAATGTACAGCATATGCACTATAGTTAATAAAATTGTATTGTGTTGGGGTTTTTTGTCAAATAAGTAGATTTTAGCTATTGTTACCACAAAGAAAGTAACTATATGAGATGATAGATGCATTAATTTGCCTTACTCTTGTAACTATTTTACTACCTACATGTATGCCATAACACATACTGTAAACCTCAAATGTGCACAGTAAAATTTACTTAAAAAAAGAAAATCAACAATATCCAGGACTGTCAGAGTAAAACTCCATTTTCTTCAAAATAGTGTACTTACTGTCCACTCCTCTAGCAAAATAAACTTGAACATGGTAGATTTGATGATGTTTTACAGCAAAGACAGGTTTTAAAATGCTTCTGTTAGCCAGAAAACAAGCGTAAGCATAAAGGGCTTTGCCTGATCCCTCAGATTACCTGTGTTGCCATGTGTTTCCTCTTCCAGCTCTACATACAGGAATTGAACAGCCTCTGAACATCTCCCTTTGAAAAGGCAGTGTATTAATTGCTTTGAAAATACAGTATTTATTGGAAATTACCATAGATCTTCTGTAAACCTATCACTCATTTTAGCAAAACATTCAGAAGCAGTCAATTATCCTATTGAACAAATATGACCAAGCTTTCTGTAGCCAGGTCTTACTACACATGCATCAAAAACACAAAATAGTATGTCATAATGAACATTTGTAGAAGTTAGGATCAATTGGAGTTGTTTGAAGGAAAAAAAATGGCCAAGAAACTCAAGTGACCTTATAAGCAGAAAAAAAAAAAAAAAATACTGAGAATATTGATAGCAAGAAATCGAAATATCAATCCATAGAAAGCAAGAGGGAGGCAGAATAAATATAAATGGTCCCTTAGTTCCTGGACTATATCCCAGTGTACAGCTGGATCAATTTTAACACACATTTTTAAGTTTCTTCTGGCTCTCAGGCACTTTTTTATAGGCACTGAGATTGTTAATCATATGTAAAACAAATCCCCTGACTTCAAGGAACTTACATTCTAGCAGAACATGCAGATAGTAAACTTATAAATATATAGACAAACAGACTATAAATCAGGGTGAAAAGGGAAGGTGCATTATTCGTAAATGAGGGTAATGGAACTTCTCAATAAGATGACATTTCAACAGATCTGAAAGGGGTGAGAGATTGAGCCATCCAATTCTCTAATGAGGGCAAATGCAGGCAGAAGAGAATGTATACACTTATGTTGCCATCACCCAAACAAGATATAGAACGTTCCCAACACTCCAAAATGTTTCTGTACCCTTTTCAGTCAGCCTTCTCCCCTACCCAGATAACTACTATTCTGACTTCTTCTATCATAGATTATTTGCGCCTATTTATGAACTGTATATAAATGGAATCATACAGTATACACTCATTTGCGTTACCCAACACATTTCACTAAATTCATTTTTAGCTCCCTAGTGGGTTGCAACCCAATTTGAAAAACAGATTGATTTAACATATACCATATATCAAATTGACTTGGTGGGCTTAAAAAAATGCAAATTCTCAGACCCCCACAGAGATTCTGATTGAAATGTAGATTACTGGGCCCACCCCAGACCAATAAAAGCACACATCCTAGTGTGGTGCTGCAGATTGTTCAAAGACTACACTCTAATATAGTTTACAGATGAGTTTGCTTTCACCGTGTCCCCAACTCTATCCCAGCTAAGAAAATCCAATGACTCCTTGTTTACTGCTTACTGAATCAAGTCAAGTACCCTTGTCAGACATGTGAAGGCTTCCATCGAGGAGTCTTACTTTTCTGGCTGACACACCTTCCTGTTACTCAGCAACAGCAATCAGAATCTCATCTGTTTACTGACCCCCTCCTGCCCAGTCATCCCTCCACTGCAGAATTGAATGCTAAATTTCTACTGCATGCAAGAACCTATTGCTTGTTAAGTTGAATGACAGCCTCAGATTTATATTCCCTGGAAACTGTGTTGGTCATGGGTGGATCTGTGAATAATAGCCAAGTCTGTAAGGCATCACAGGTTCATTCAGAGGTAGATTGATTGACTTGTATTGTTAATTCTCCTCCATGCAATTGTGTTCTGTGCTATTTCTCTGTTAAAGAGAGCATTCTTTGGCTCTACCACCTTGTTAGAACATGGGTACTATGTGGTCTCCTGGGTATATCTGGGAACAGATTGGCCTCATTTCTCCTTATGCTTTCTCACTCTAGAAATAGGAGAAAAAAGGGCTCTTTGAGTTATGGTTGAAACAAAAGTTGTAGAAATATATCACTAAAGGCAGGAAATAAGGGGTAGAATAAAGAGAGGAGGCAGGGAATTAAAGGAAACCTTCAATTTCTAGTCTCTGTGTTTTATTCTCTTTTCTCTGACCCATATAAAACATTGTACAAATGCATAGTTATCAAGGTTCAATGCCCCTTCTCAGTCACATTCATTCATTTACTTTTTCTTTCATTTATTTAACATACCTTTTTAAGTTTCACCTGGCTCTCAGGCACTTTTGTAGGCACTGAGATTGTTAGCCATAAGAAAAACAAAGCCCCTGCCTTCAAGGAACTTCCATTCTATTGGAACATGCAGGTAGTAAACATATAAACATACAGCAAACTATAAATAAGGATGAAGAGGGAAGGGTGCATTATTCACAAATGGAGGTAATGGAAGTTCTCAGTAAGGTGGCATTTCAATATCTCTGAGAGGGGTGAGAGATTAACCCATTCAGCTCTCTAAAGAGGACAAATTCAGGCAGAAGAGAATTGCAAAGGCCCCAAGCAGGGCCTTCTTCCTATGTTTGAGCAATAGCAGCAAAGTTGTTGCAAGGGAGCTCAGAAAAGGATTGTGGAAGTAGAACACAAAGGGACCAATGAGCCATTGTGAGAACTTTGGCATTTATTCTGAGTTCATTAAAAATAAAACAGAGGATTTTGAGCTGAGACACACGTAACGTATTTTATGTTTTCATAGATTTACTCTTACTACTGTGTTGAAAATAGACTAATGAGCAGAAAGGAGGAATTGGGGCAGCTATTATAATAAGACAAGTGAACAGCAATGGTAAACAGCAATGACAAGATTTGTTGAAATATGGGGTATAAGAAAAAGAGGCTATCCCAGGATAATTCCAAGGCTTTTTGGCCTGAACAACATGAGATATGAGGTTACCATTTACTGACACTATGGAAGGATTAAATTGGAAGAGGGTCTGGGAAGTCATTTTTGAACACCTTTTAGATATCCAAACAATGATGTCCAGAAGACAGCACATATAATACTGTAGCATTCACATGATGTATTTAGTCAGAGATACAAACCTTGGATTTGTCAATTTATGGATGGCACATATATGCATAGGATATGTATATATATATTTATAGATGGCATATATATTGGATTTGTCAATTTATAGATAGCATATCTATATATGTATCATATATGTAATCTATAAATTTACAGATCCAATATATATGCCATCTGTCTATCTACCTACCTCCATAAGGTTGGATGGTTGTACAAAGAGAAGGAACAATGTCCAAGCACTGAGCTCTGAGATACTTCCAATATATGGCTGTCAGAGAGATGCAGAGAAACAAATAAAGAAGACAGAAAAGAAGTGTTCAGTTACAGAAAAGGAGAACCAAGACGAAGTCAGATCCCAGAAGCCAAATGAAAAGATTTTAACAAGGAGCATGTGATCATAAAATGGTATCAAATGCTCCTGATAGGTTAAGTCAAATGAGGTCTGAGAATTAATTACTGAATTTAGGAACATGGAATTCGTTAGTGATTTTGACAAGAGCACAGTCAGTGGAATTAGAAGGGATGAAATCCTCATAGAAATGGGTTGAACGCTGAATTGAAGGAGATCAATTAAAGACAGGTTTTCTGTCTGAGAGTTAGAAATAACTCGCTCAAGGAGATTTGCTATAAAGTGGGTAGAGAAATGGTAAAGTAGTTGAACTATATGAACGGATACACACATATGTGTCTCATCTTAAATAAACATACAGTACATTTGTGAGCTCAGGAAATAATCTAGTTGAGAGAGGAAAGAGCTGAAGATTCACAAGAGAAGGGGGGCAGTGAAACATATCCTTGAAGTGATGTACTTAAGTAGGTGATAGACAATGAAATCTGGAGCAGAGGGGAGGTGCTGGTCTTGGAAGCATGGAGAACTCACCTATTGGACCAGGAAGGAAAGGGAAATGCATGGACATTGATGTTGCACATATGGTCGGGGGAGCTGGCAGAAGTTTTCTTCTAATTACTACTGTTTCGTCCATGAAATAGAAACTGAGGTCATCAGCTGAAACTGAAGATGAAAAAGGAGGTATTGGAGGAGGAAGAGAATACGTAAGTCCTCTGGAAGAATTAGACCATGTAGGGATGAGGGAAGTGCAGTAGGATTTCTCGGCATCACTGAGAGCCCACGGGAGGATAGTCATCAGAGTAAAATGTGAGTTAGAACTTCATATGAGTTCATCTTTATCAGATCCATTTGCAGATGAAATAGACCCCACCATGTGATACGATTGCCAGAGGACACATAACCAGCACCAGAGATATTCCAGGTCCTAGTTCACTGTCCCTACCTATACGCTCTTGTGTTTTGTCCTCAGTGTCATGTGTGTTGGTTTGCTCCTCTAAGCAGATCTAAAACCCCTCCTGGACAGTGCCTCCTATGCTACTTGAGACTTTCACAGTGTCTTACACTGTAGAGGACATAAACTTACTTAATTCCATCATTTATGTCTTTAGCAAGTGGTTATTTTCCGACTATCAGAATTGTGACAGATGGTAAAGCATACCAGGTCTTATTCCCCAGGGGAATGCTATAAAGTGACTATTCCCTAATTAGAGAGAAAATGATTCTAGGGAAAAGAAAAATCTACATAAACAAAAAAACATGAGTGATCACCCCTCCCTCACCATTAAGATTTTGTACCCAGGAGGCAGGGGACTCCAGGTAGAATGAGAGGCCTCTTTGTTTTAGATAAGAATAGCAGTGGAATATTATTTTATTAAACTTGTAATCATAAAACATGATAGCTGGGAGGAACTTTTTGATTGTCTCATGCTGAAAAGAAGTCCAAAAATGTTAGCAATGTGCTTAATTGTTATTGACAGAAAACAGCATTGGAACCTATGATGCTGGATTATCAGTCCAATTCTCTCCTTACAAAATAAAAGAGAGGAACCAGAAACTAAAGATGTTCTCCCTCTGCCCCTCTAGGTAACCAGACTGCTTTGCTCTCTCCCTCTCAGGTTTGGGCTTGAAGGAGTGAATTAAGACGATGTATTTCTTTATCTCTTTTTTGCTGTCTTTTTTTCTCATTTGTAAAAATGTGTGGGGTACATGAGAATATTTTTTTTGAGACCGAGTCTCGCTCTGTTGCCCAGGCTGGAGTGCAGTGACGCGATCTCGGCTCACTGCAAGCTCCGCCTCCCGGGTTCATGCCGTTCTCCTGCCTCAGCCTCCTGAGTAGCTGGGACTACAGGTGCCCCCACCACACCCGGCTAATTTTTTGTATTTTTTTTAGTAGAGACGGGGTTTCACCATGTAGCCAGAATGGTCTCCATCTCTTGACCTTGTGATCCACCCGCCTCGGCCTCCCAAAGTGCTGGGACTACAGACGTGTGCCACTGTGCCCGGCCGAGAAATTATTACATGTATATAATTTGTATATAATGTATAGTACTCAAGTCAGAGTATAAATGTCCATCACCTGAGTACAATACATTTTTTAAGCTATTGTCATCCTACTCTGCTATCAAACATTGAACTTATTCCTTCCATCTTACTGTACGTTTGCACCATTTAACCTACTTCTCTTCATCCTCCCCTCTTTTCTTCACTTACTCTTCCCAGTCTATTATCAATTTTTCCACTCTGTACCTCAATGTGTAAAAAGTTTCTAAATTCCCACATATAAATGAGAACATATAATATTAGTCTTTTTGTGCCTTATTTCACTTAAGATAATGACCTCCAGTTCTATCCATGTTGCCGCAAATGACAGGATTTCATTCTTTTTATGGCTGAGTAGTACTCCATTGTGTATATGAAGCAGATTTTCTTTGTCCATTCATCCACTGATAGACACTTTGGTTGATTCCATATCTTTGTATCATGAGCAGTGCTGCAACAAACACGTGAATTCATGTATCCCTTTGATATATTGATTTATTTTACTTTGAGTAGATATACCCAGCAGGATGGAATGGCACTTCTGTTTTCCTTTGGGTAGATACCCAGTTGGATGGAATGGTAGTTCTTTTTTCATTTTTGGGGGAGAAATCTTTATACTGTTTTCCATAGTGACTGTACTAGTTTACATTTCCACAAACAGTATTTAAGAGTTCCCTTTTCTTTGCATCTTCACCAGCATCTGTTATTTTTTGTCTTTTTAATAATAGCCATTCTGACTGGGGAAAGATGATGGCTCATTGTGGTTTTGATTTGCATTACCTTGATGATTAGTGGTGTTCAGCATTTTTTCAGACACTTGTTGGGCATTTGTGTGTCTTCTTTTAGAAATATCTAATCATGTTCTTTGCCTACTTTTTAATGAGATTATTAGTTTTTTTTCCTGTTTTCCTTTTGAGTTTCTTGTATATTCTGGATATTAGTTCTCCTGTTGGATAAATACTTTACAAATATTTTCTCCCATTCAATAGGTTATCTGTTCATTCTGTTGATTATTTATTTTGTTGTGTAGAAGCTTTTTTATTTAATTATGTCTGATTTGTCTATTCCTATTTTTGCTTCCTGTGCTTTTGAGGTCTTATTCATAAATTCTTTGCTTAGACCAGTGTTCAGGATAGTTTTCCCTAGATTTGCTTTTAGTATTTTTATAGTTTCAGGTCTTACCTTTAAATATTTGGTCCTTTAAGAGTTGATTTTTGTATATAGTGAGAGATAGGGGTACAGTTTCATTCTTCTGCCTGAGTCTATCAAATTTTCCCAGCACCAATATGGTGCATTTCTGAGCTCTCACAAGAGGAAACATTTAACTGTGGCACACCAAATTTGCAACAATTGAACTCTAATGCATCTGTTCTCAATACATGGTCTGTCAAGGTCTTCCAGATCACAGATGCACTGGACCTTCCTAGTATTAATGTTATAAGAAGCAGAAGGAGAAAGAGGAGAAGGAGAATGAGAACAAGAAGAAGGAGAAGGAAGAGAAGCAGGAGGAGCAGAAGGAGAAAGAGAAGAAGGAGAAGGAGAATGACAATGAGAAGGAAAAGGAGGAGAAGGAGGAGGAGGGGAAGGAGATGGAGGAAGTGAATGAGGAGGAAGAGGAGATGGAGGAGAAGGAGGAAAAATGAGGGAAATGGAGAGGGAAATGACAAGAAAACAAAGGAGAAGAAAGAAGAGAAGAAGACAATGATCAAAGTTTCTTCTTCATTGTGAAAAATTTACTCATGGAATTGAGTAAAAACCAGGCTTCTCTTTACTTGAGTCTCAGAATAAAGTCAGAACAGGTGTTTCCATCCAATCTGACTGGATTTTTTTGAAGCTGATCAAAATATATTTTTAAAGCACCTACTAATTCAAGTTACTGGCCTAAACATGGGACTCATAAGAATGAGTTTCCATATACCCTAGTGGCTAAAAACATTGTCTTTAGACTAAATAGACTTGGGGCTAAGCCCCATGCTACCATTTGCTTTCTCTGTGATCCTACGCAATTCCATTTTCTTCTGTAAGTTTTATTGTCTGGGAAATAAAAATAATGATATTGTAAGGCTCATTAGCTATATTCACTAAATATTTCTGGTTCTCTCACCTTTTAGGCACATGGTTAATTATACTTCCTCATCCCTTTGAAGGTACATGTAGTCCTGTGACCTGTTTGACCTATGAATTATAAGTTATAGAAGCTTTAAAACACCTATGCAAGATTTCTCTCACTCTTTTCTCCTCTAGCACACGTACCACTGATATTCAAAACGGATGGCAGCTGCTCCATTAGTCTAGGTTCCTGATATGGTTTGGCTGTGTCTCCACACAAATCTCATCTTGAATTGTAGTTCCCATAATCCCCATATGTCATGGGAAGGATCAGGTGGAGATAATTGAATCACAGGAATGGTTTCCCCCATCCTGTTTTCGTGATAGTGAGTTAGTTCTCAGGAGATGAAATGATATGATGGTTTTATAAGGGACTTACCCCTTCACTGGGCACTCATTTCTCTCTCCTGCCACCAAGTGAAGGAGGATGTGTTTGCTTCCCTTTCCACCATGATTGTAAGTTTCCTGAGGTCTCTCCAGTCCTGTGGAACTGTGAGTCAATTAAACTTCTTTCCTTTATAAATTACCCAGTCTTGGGCAGTTCTTTATAGCAGCATAAGAACAGACTAATACAGTCCCTCAGCAGGTGTGATAGAAAAGGCCCATGATAGACATGTAGCATAAAGTAAGAAATGGTTGTCTTAAGTCACTGATGTGTTCATGCAGTGTGTGCATGTGTGTGTCTGTGTGTTTTAATGATAGTGTTACTCATTTAATCCTTATGTCACTCACATGAAGTAGTGGTATGGACTAACTTGTGTTCATTCAAGATTTACGTATTAAAGTTCTAACTCCCACTATCCCAAAATGTGACCATATTTGAAGATAAGGCCTTTAATAAGGTAATGCTGAAATGAGGTCAATAGGGTGTGTCCTAATCCAATCTGACTGGTGCCTCGTAAGAAGAGGAGATTAGGACACTCAGAAAAACACCAAATACGCATGTACACAGAAGAAAGACCATATGGACACAGAGAGAAGGTGGCCATTTGCAAGCCAAGGGAAGAGGCCTCAGAAGAAACCAAACCTGCAGACATCTTTTTCTTGTACTTCTAGCCTCCAGAACTGTGAGAAAATAAATTTCTGATGTTTATGCCACCCAATCTGTGTCATTTTGTGATGGTAGCCTGATATGGTTCAGATATTTTTCTCCTTCAAATATCATATTGAAATGTGATCCTCAATGTTGGATGTGGGGCATGGTGGGAGATGTTTAGGTCATGGAGGTGGATCTCCCTTGAGTGACTTGGTGCCCTCCCCATGGTAATAAATGAGTTCTTGCTCTGTTAGCTCATGTGAGAGCTGATTGTTTAAAGAAGCCTTGGCACCTCCTCCTCTCTTGTTCCCTTTCTCACCATGTAATATACTAGCTTCCCCTTTGTTTTCCACCATGATAGGATGCTTTTTGAGGCCTTACCAGAAGCCAAGCAGACGCTGGTGCCATGCTTGTACAGCCTGCAGAACCACTGTATTAGTCCATTCTCACACTGCTGTGAAGAAATACACAAGACCAGGTAATTTATAAAAGCAAGAGGTTTAGCTGACTCACAGTTCTGCATGCTGGGGAAGCCTCAGGAAACTTACAATCATGACAGGGGGCAAAGGAGAAATAGGCACCTTCTTCACAGGGTGGCAAGACAGAGTGACTGCAAGCAAGAGAAATGTCAGACACTATAAAACATCAGATCTTGTGAGAACTCACTATCACGAAAAAAGCACAGAGGAACCACTCCCATGATCCAATTACCTTCACCTGGTCCTGCCCTTCACATGTGGGAATTACGGAGATTACAATTTGAGGTGAAGTTTGGGCAGGGACACAGAGCCAAACTATATCAACCCTGAACCAAACAAACTTCCTTTCTTTATAAATTACCCAATCTCAAGTATTCCTTTTTAGCAATGCAGAATGGACTAACACACAGCCCTAGCAAGTAAATACAAGTAGGTACCACAGATCTCCCCATTTTACACATGGAGAAACTAAGATTAAGTATTTGCTTAAGGTGATACAATCAGAAAGCAGTGGAGCCAGGGTTAGAACTGGGCACTATTGAGCCTAAAATCCCTGGTCTAGAATCCCACTGTGAAAGATCTCTTTTCTAATTAGTTAGTTAATTTCTGACATCCCAACTAGATTAAAAATTCCATGAACAAAGCAATCCTACCTGTTCTGCCCACAGCTGAACACCCACCTCCTTGAAAAGAATACGCAAAATAAACACTTGTTGAATAAAAACATATAGAAAGTATCAGACACATAAAATAAATAACAGCAGAATGAGGTGGTATTTTAAGGAAGATTTAGAGGTATGGGCAGGTTTGTAAAAGACCATCAAACTATACTAAAGTACCTTGAAATTAGCAGCAGTTAATTACCATTACTACATCCAGACCTGGAAAAACAAAATTACCAGGGCTTGGTGTTAAAAGAGCCAAGGAAGGGAGGGTTGTTCCCTGCAAAAGAATGTAGTTATGGAGGACTTCAGCCAATACCAGAAATGTGCACCAAAGTAGGGAGGAAGCGGGACAAGAAAAAAATGCCTGTCTCCTCCTACACTCCATTCTCCTTGTGATTCTCACTAAGCAAACCCAATGGCAACCCAAAAGGCAGTTCATAGGAGTCAGTCTCCCAGGATGCCAAAGCCAGAGAAGAGCAAAGATTTAGGAAGTGGAGAAGCAGAGGTTTGCTGTAAAGAATAAGCAATGCCCTGGTAGTATTAAGCAAGGTATCGTTGATATCTTAATATTCATTTTCAAGAACAAAATGTAAACACATGGAAAGACTTGATAAAGGAGTGATAGTAAAATGTTTTAATCTAGCCATTCTTCAGACAACTCCAACAAATGGAATGCTAATTAACCTGAAAGAAATAGAACACTATCCAGAATTTATAAAAATTGACACCTTGGCATAAAGGATTATCATTCTAAGTTGCTAAGAGTTCAGAGTTTGTCCTTTAGCATCCCCTCTAATCTAAATACGCTCAGCAAGGAAATTATATAGCTCAAATGTTTCCTTCCTCCCCAGCAGCCCAGTCCAACCATTGCTCAGTTCAACCAATTAGCAATTTGCAGGGAGAAATGTGAACAAATTAATGCTGATGACTTGGGGCCACTAATTGGCTGCTGGGCTGTCTGAGTGGCAGTGCAGTTGCTGAATCAAATTGATGGCTAAAGGCTGTGAACTGTTCAGCCGTCTGCTCTTCTCATTTGGGGCTTCGAGGCCGAGGAAGAAGAGTGTTTGCTGTGGCATTTAGGTCAATCTGCCATGACCGGCTCATCATCCCCACGGCTGTGTATGGTCAGTGTGTTTACTGGTAATTGCGGGGCTGGTTATGATGCTGTGGCTCTGAAAAGGCAAGAGGCTGCCACTCTTGGAGAGATGCTGTCATCGTTTCTGACAGGCAGCAAGGCATCTGAGGTGAACTGTGAAACTGACGCTGTAAGAGAGAAGCAGAGTGAATCCTCAGAGGCCACATTTTGGAGGGCAGGTGCAGAGGCTAGAAGGAAAGTAGAAGGAACCACTGAAGAAGTAGAAGAAGGGGCACCAAAGAAAGAATACAGGCCTCTCAGGCAGGACTCCTGGGAGCAAGTTAAGTCACTTCACCCACTTCACTATTTGTCCCCTGGGTCTCTTTCTTATTTGAGAAATGAGAAGATTCATAAGAAGCACTGCTGGCCTTTACAGAGAAAGATGTACTACATGACAATGAAATGAGGAGTTTAATTTATTTTCTTAAATTTAAACTCACAAGAACTTCAACATCAAAATCGGTGTTGTTCCCTATGAAGTAGTCCTGTTATGAAGGAGTTGCTTATTCCAGAGATGCTATTGTTTCTCAAATCCTGTCTGGGTATCTTTTTTGAGAACTATCAGAGAAACAAACACTTGCAACTCATTTAAGAAACAACCTTCCTAATGGTTTACAACAGTGACTCTTCAGCAGGGATGATTTTGCTCCAGGTCTCACCACCCATTTGGCAATGCCCGGGGACATTTCTGTTTGTTACATCTCCAGGCTGGAGGGGGTGGGAGGATGCTATTGATATCTAGTGGTTAGAGACCAGGGAAGTTACTAAACAACAATGCACTGGACAACCCTCCAACAACAAGTAATTATCCAGTCCAAAATGTCCACAGTGCCAAGATTGAGAATGTTGGGGTCCGTGTATTTCCTAAACAAAGGAATGAACACACAAGACAACACAAGACAAGACAAACATGGCGGCCGCCCCGAACCACACGCTCCACTTTATTTTATACAGTCATTTGTGGAATGTTACCAAGTCACAAGACACATTGTTGTTTTTCTGACCTTTCCCTGACTTTCTGGATTTTCAAGATGTTTACACATAAACAAGCCCGCAGGGTCTGCCGTTTGCAGCTAGCTCCTTTGTCCTCCCTGCAAACAGAGAAGGAACACCTTGCTTCATTTGCAAGAGCAGGACTTACCGGGAACGCCCTGCTACGTTTGCAAGAACAGGACTTATCGGGAACATCTCGTTTGCGAGCACATAGTCCTCTACAGAGAAACCCTGATTTACACTAATGTCCATCAAAAGTTAATTTGGTTGACTTGGTGGATTTATCCAAAGGTCAGTTGAAACTAAGTCTCATGATTGAGGTGGTTCATCAAGCTAAATAATACCATTCCTGGACTGAAATGAAGAGTGATTATAGAATAATGAGACTGATTTTCTTTCTTGTCAGTTTCCAACATGGGATCCACAAAAAAAGGTTTCAAGCAATACTGGCATTCATGTATTAATTCCTCTATTCATCAAATATTTTTTAAACATTTTTAATATGCACCAGGAACAGGCCCAGCATGGTGGCTGACATCTGTAATCCCAGCACTTTGGGAGGTCGAGGCGGGCAGATCACCCGAGGTCAGGAGATTGAGATCATCCTGGCTAACATGGTGAAACTCCCTCTCTACTAAAAAATACAAAAAAAAAAAAAAAAAATTAGCTGGGCATGGTGGCAGGTGCCTGTAGTCCCACTGTAGTCCCAGCTACTCAGGAGGATGAGGCAGCAGAATGGCGTGAACCCGGGAGGCGGAGCTTGCAGTGAGCAGCACTGCATTCCAGCCTGGGTGACAGAGCAAGACTAAGTCTCAAAGAAAAAAAACAAAAAAAAAAAAAAAAAGAGAAAGAAAATTCGTATGTTCAAGGTGTTCTTGGTCTAGAGGAATACAGGGTAATAAATCAGGGCTGTCTGGCAGGGCGCACCCTTTCAACCCCTTCACTGCTCTGCTTCTCCAAAGCTTGTTTCCTACAAGGATTACATGAATTAATACAGGTAAAATATTTAGAACACACATATTAAGCAGTCAATAAATATTAGACATGAGTTATTATTACTAAAAATATAATAACCATAGATGACTTCCTAAATGGATTTCTTTAAGGAATACATATTATCTAGGAGTACACACTTGGGCATCCCTGAAAATACACAGATACTGCCAATCATGCATTTTCTATGTTAGGCTGTGATTGACAGTGTTCTCCACCAGAAGAAATATGATTACTTCCTCACTGGAGATGGTTAGTTCAAGAAAAAAAAATCAAGCTTTTTGTGGATACTCATTAGCATTTCTGATCTGGAAGAATCTATTCAGGTTACTGTCATAGATATAAACTATTAATATAGTCAACTATCTCTGTCCTCATTTGACTTTCAATTATCTTGAGAGATAAACCACAAGATAATTAACCAGGAGAAATGAGCAAAACCAATAAATCCTGGAGAGTTTCAAAAGAGGAGATCCCTCTAGGCTAAAATGTCAGCTTCCAGAGAAATGTCAGTGAGAGAAGGAAGAGCAAAACAGAAAGAGAGACTTTGGTCCTTCGTGCTTCTCATCCATGGATGTCTCAGCAAAATGTAAGAGTATTAAATCAGATGATGTGCCAGGAAAATTTGTTGCAAGATAAGGTTGGAAGGGAGGCTTGAGCGGAAACGAAAATGGAAGCGTTGAGCTGACTGGAAGCTAAGAACTTTAGTCTGACTGCTGATTCAGAACTACTGATTTGATAGAGCCAGGGAGGCCTGCAGTGGCTCAGTGAGGAAACTCAAAGCTGGATGCTCTAGAAGCCTCACTGCTATTTTCAGAAACCGGGCTTCTTTCCTAAGCTAGGAGCACCTTGCTGATACTTCCTGAGACTGGGCATAAATTGAATATTCATGAGTATCTGCTAGAATATCTGTTTAGCATTAGGCAAAAGAAAAAGTAGAAAAAGGTGATATGTAAATCATATCTCTGCACATCGAACCCTACTTGAAATGCACTAAGGAGGTTCATTATTTAAAATAACTTTGTAGTAAATCCTTATGAAAAGCAAGTAAGACCTTCGGGATTGTCCCAGCTCAACCATCTCCTAGCTGGGAAACTTGAAGTAAGTGGTTTCAGTTCACTGAGACTTATTAGGACCCCATATTATAAATAAATAGATTTTTTTCTTCAACATTTTCCAAGAGGTTCTTACAAGCCTCAGATGAATTAATATATATGATGTCACCTCGTAGAGTGGTAAGCCACCTCAATTTCTTGAAGATAATTGATTTGCATCTGACTGGTTTTCTTAGAATGAAACTGCTTTCTATTAAGTTGAGTCAGATTTATGGGTTAAGAAAAATCTGAATTTTGGCAAAGATTTAACCTAATTATTTCAGACTTCTCGGTACATGAAATAGTATCACTGAAGTCAACTTCGAGCAACTGTTTAAGACTTAAGCACTATGAGTCATTGCCCTCGACTTGAAAACATCAAGGAAATGATGCCAGAACCATTTGCTCTATAGAGTTTTGGTAAAATAAAACGTGCTAATGGGTAAGGAAATGTTTTTAAGTTAATACTATTAAATCATTGCTATACATAGAAGCAATGCTACTTTTTTCTCCCTATAGTATGAATTTGAGCTGAACTTAAAAGTCATAGGGTGGAGGTACATCTCAGTGGAAATTAAGGTTACTTAGATAGAACCTCTTCTCACTCCAGTCCACACACACAGGATGCTCTAGAATGTGTTTTGGGAATTGCAGTCACTCCAGTTGTAAAATAATCTTGTAGTAAATCTTCATGAAAAGCAAATACAATTTTGGGTTGTCCCAGCTTTATCACCTCCAGGTATGTGAAAATAGAAAGAAAACTCTACTTCCATGCTGCCATTTATCTATCAGAAACTGTACAATAATAAAATTCCATGGCTGGCAGGACTTTTATCTAAGTAAAACCCATATGTTTTTGCTTTCCAGTTTCCAGGAAGTAAGGAACTCACATAGTGATTATTCTTAGTGTTCTATTAAACCAGTTCCAGACTGTTTGGTCCCCAGCAGGAATTGCCTGATGAAAAGGATAGATCTAGGATGGCTCTAGCAGCCCAGCAAGCTAATTGCTTTGTAAGTGCTTTAACACACTTTCAGGAGGCAACAGAAACAGATGAACCATCAACGGGAAAAGCAGGACTTTCATTGTCCCTCCCTCCTCATTGGCTGAGCTCTCTGCTCATAGGCTACCTAGAGGTTAGGAGTCAGCAATTAAGTTACACATCCATCTCAAGGGAAGAAACCGTCAATTACCAGAAACAAAACAAACAAACAAATAAATAAATAACCAAACCTAACCAAATTTCTCTCCATTAATTTCATGTCTTAGCATTTCCCAGGCAACAATTGTGCCCCAAACAGCATGCTTGATTCTTCTTGACAGTCATTCATTTGAATGTTTAGTCTTCAGTCTCAAATATCTGTGTGCATGAATTCATGTTTGATGAAAGAAAAAAGTCTATAAGCTAAAAATGCCAAATACCATGAGCTGAAATGAAGGATAAGATACCAAGTCAAGTCAAGGCCAAGGCTGTCATGGAGACAGGGGACAATGATTAACCACCTTGAAGTGTGATGGTGAGAATAATCATAGCAATCCCTGAAAGTAAAAGTGCCTTTTATATTCTACAGAAGCCTTGAGATCCACTGCCTATTTCATTCAATCAACCTTAGGATCACTTCTTATGTTACAGACATTTTCTAGGTGCTGGAATGCAATGATGATAAACACACTGAACAAGGTAAATATTTCCTGGGAGCCTAAATTCTAGATGGAAGAATGCACACACAATAAAACAGCACTGACAAGTGCAGTGATGAAACTGAACAGTCGCCATGATAAACCAGTGAAACAGCTCAAGTGGGCAACTAGGATTTCTATTTTGTATGAAATTAACAAAATGTCCTGATTAAGCCAAGTTCAAATAGCCAGGAATCACCAAATCAAGGATTAGCTCCATGTCCAAACCTCTGCTATCTATGCCATACTGCCTTTTAGAAGCATCTTATTTTTCATACCTACACATGGCTAGATGTTTGCACACACTGCGATCCCAGCCTTATGGGGTTAGCTTGACATCAGCATTGAAGACTCAGGATTGAAATTGACCAAATAATTAATAAAGACTCTGAAGTCAGAGCCAGCTTTAAATTCTGGCTTCTCCACTTACTGTCCGTGTAAACTTGGACCTCTGTAAGTTTTCATTTTCCTATCTGTTAATAGGGACAATAGTTCTCTATAGATTATAAGTTGTTGAAAAGGTTGAAAGAAGATCTTATTTTTATGTTTCAATATTACCTAGCACAGAGTTGTAGAATTGGTTGAATAAATCAAATCCTGTAGGATAAAGAGCAGGATGGATATTGTATTAATTGATTTCCTATTACTCATGCTCTGAGAGGCAATTAAACACCCCTTTTCTTAAACACCCCTAAGAAAAGTTTCAGATGTTAAAAGCTCAATGTCAGTTCTCGATATGCTGGAATGTTGGTTATGTACTGAAAATTTTCAAATTTGCCTCTCTTTTTCACAATTTTAAGTTCAAATTATAAGAAAAATATTTTTATCTTTAAGAACTCAAGACTATTATAGCCGTCATCTGAAGTTATAACTGAATAAAAAGGACTAAGACTAACACTAAAATATCAATCATACTAATTATTTCTGAACTTGAAAAATTTGGATTTCATAAGACTTTTATAGACCTCCAAATCAGATTAAAGATCAGGTCACCTGTATCTTAGAGCGTTGAGCTAAATTGATCAAGCTTCCAGCAAAGTAGAAGCACACTTCCAAGGATATGTAAAGAAATGAAATTCACTCTTGCTGCAAAATGTCTACCAGTTGAGTATTTTTTTGCAGCTTTCATGTATATCCAGTCAGCTGAGGTTCAAAAAGCAGCTTATGCATGGCTTCATGCTCCTTGTTGGGAACCAGTGATTTATTTTAGTATCTATATTTTAGATTCTTTAATTAAATAAGGCTAATTATAAGCCTCAACTTATAAGTAAGTTTGGGATTTTTTTCCAGCCTCATTGAGGTATTATTGACAATGGAAGTCTGTTTTGATGGAAGTTTAAGAAAGATAATTTACCTCACTTATCACAGGATCTGGCACATAACAGGCACGCAATAAATGTTAGATATTATTATTATAATTATTACTATGAATCTCAAGAAGTTGAGTCCATAAAAAATTTTTTTAAAGTGAAGCTAAAATAAAAGTTGCAGAAAAGCAGAAATTGGAATCCTAACTGTTTTTAGAACTTTCTTCCCCTAGAGACTGTGAAGTAGTGAAAGGGAATCTGGTTTTATTTATAATATTTTTGTGTTCATAGTTTTCTTAAGGAAAAAAAATCACCTTCTCAATCTCATTTACAAATATTGAATAAATATTTAAGAAATAGGAAATGGTAATGGAGCTCAACTATTGGCTTGCTTGAGACTTCCACATGTCCTGGCCAGCTTTTTTATATAGAATATATTGCTGGAACATCCAGCATTGTATTTTACTCATTTTTAACTACTGCTGTCTTTCCCAGTTCCCTAATTCCTAAACATCTGGTATCTCTTCCAATTGTGCGGTCAGTGTTTACAGGATGCCTGTTATAACGATTATTTCTGTATCTGTCTGGATTCCCGACTTCAAGGAATATCCACTAGAGAAATGGAGACAAGCCATATGCATGTCTGTAACCTTCATAGGATGTAACACTGGCACCTCCACATTGCAGGGCTAAGTGAATGCTGGACACATGAATAGTATGCTCTCCAGGGAGTGAAGAGAAGTGATGAAAAGTTATGAGGAACCTTAAAGTGCTCTTTAGATACCTTTACCATGCCTTTCTATTGATTAAAAGATATAAGACTGATTTTTTCTTTATAAAACCCATAGAATCTAGAGACTTCCTGTATTTTACTATAATATTCCTGACTCATGAATACAAATGTAGGTTTCTGGATAGTGATACAGTAACTGAATTGTGTAGAAAGTTGAATTCAGCAAGGCTCTTTCCCTGAACCATATTGAACAGGGACCTTGAATGGATTTCTCTGTTTCTATGAGCACTAAGCCAAGAGAACATCTTCCATTAGAATCCCGTTTATTCTGCTGTTTGCTTGTGTGTATTGCTAAAAAGCAAACTGAGATACTGTCTGAGTGTTTCTTTCAGATTTCTTCCTTTTTTTTTGTTTTTCCTGCTTGTTGTATTTGTCTAATGCTATGTTTTATCAGCATGTTGGAAATGAGATTCCTACTACCGATATTACAGGATGCAAATCATCTTTGATTGAACTCTTGCAGACACATATTTGCCTAAATACAGTCATTTGCCATGAGCTCCTTTCTCAGGACACAAAAGAAGGGGGAAATGTGTAAGTACTTGGCTAATCCCAACCTCAGTATCTCTGTTTTAACAGAGCAATTAATGACTGCCGTGGAAGCAGGACCAAGGTGGAGGGGAGTTCTATTTTCAGCAAGTTCAAAATATACAGCATAACGATCTGCTTCAGCAGTGTCCTAGGCACTGAGTCAGCCCACCTCTGAGCATGTAGGGCTTTTCCAGGCACCACATTCCTCAAGGACTACAAACAGAGTGCCGTTGGGTTTAGTACCTTATTAGCAGTGATTAGGGCAAATCTAGGTTTGCTTCTTAGCCTACACACTCCTTACCTTTAGAATCATGTTTTAATCAATGACATTTTACTTTAAACTTGGAAATTTTGCTGCTGAACTGCAGTGTGTCGTCAGAAGCTAACAGGGGTTTACATCATGAGTGTTAGCCAGGAATCGATGTCCTGTACAGATACTATCAGTCCTATTAATAGCTACTAGCAACGTATAAATCTTAGTTAATGAACTATCTAATCTGTATCCTTTCGTCACATATTCTACTCTAAACTGGAGCCCTGACAGCATTTTCTCTTGTCATTGGAGGGATGTCAGCCATATAGAACTTTCCAACCCAGTAGGACCCCTCAGTCCCATTATAGGCAGAGCTTGGCCACCACAATCTAAAATGGTTTGGATTAATGGTCTTTTCGTTAAGAGTCAATAAACAAGTTCCTGGGTCCACACAAGCTTCTTACAGCAAAAGCTCAATGTTGCCATTCATCATTGCCACCAGAGAACCAGAAACTCCATTTGTTTTCCCTGCTGCTGACAAATGTAATTTATAGGCTTTAAAGACCTCGTTATTTTCTGTGATACAGGATTAAATCTGAACACTTCTACTGGACAGGTAAAAGAGGTAGTGGATATCTTGGAAGTCAGGCCTCCAAACTCTGTTTCAGATTCTCAGGTGAGAGGAAGTAATGGTTAAAAATTTGCAAGTTCAGGCCAATATGAAAAGAGGGCAAAAAATAATGTTCTTATAAACCCAGTACCCGGCAAAAGCATTCACTACTGATGTTCATTCCAGATTCCCTCAAATATTACTGTCCATCCATCTCCTGGCTTTTTTATTTTGGGTTCTATCTCCAAGTCCTACTCAGAGGACTGCCTGAGGGCTATTTTGCTTTCCAGCCTGGAGAGCTAGAAGTGCCTGGAAGTTTACTTTCTTACTCTCTCCCCTGGGCATTCCTCAGCCAATGACTAATAAGTACAGGAAAATTAAAACCCACTCCCATCACCTTGATGAATTCAGAACAAACTCCAAAGTGCAATTCACCCCCCAGAGTTCCTCTGCAAGATTCCTCTGAGACAAGCTCTTTGCCTGAAATCACTTCCTTGCTTGGCTTCTTCCCTTTCCTTGTCTTTGTTTCGCCACTCTCTTCCTGGATTTTCTGTGGGGGGTGTCTCCTTCATAAATCACTTGACTATAAATCGTAATATCAGAATCTGCTTCTCAGTCACCTGCCTTAAAAGCTTACCCAGAAACCAGCTTTATTGTAAGGAAAGTACCCAAATGACTTTGAAAAAGCGGGGTGGAAATAGCTATTAGTGTCCAAAAAAGACACTTGACAATAACAATGTTCACAATCTGTGTCTGTCCTGGGTTAATTTCATTTTAAACCTGTTCTTGGCCAATTCTCTCCTAGAAAGGGTTGGCTTGGTAGGGGAGAGCCTGCTAAAGGACCCCATTAGCATTGCAGGTGCTAAATCAGCTCACATCTGGGTGTGGCTTCAGCTGACTGGCCATGACAACAGTGCTCAAACAAAATTGTAGATGCTCGATTCCTAAAACATCAAGTGCAGGCACCACTCTGTGTGCTTGAAGATTTCCATGACCTTTCCTTACCTCCCACCTGGTCAACTTCAATTTCTACATTACTCAGCATGCATCCTCTATTCCCCAAAATATACTGACTCTTTATTGTTCCCAATGTTTCATCCTCACACCAACTCAGTGCCTTTGTTCAAATTATTTGTATATCTAGATGCATTCTCTTTCTACCAGTGACTAATCTACCATAAATTAATTTTGACCCCCAACACAGACTTCAAATTCTTTTTTTAACATAAATTCTTCAAATTCTTTTTCCTTCAACACAGACTTGAAATTCCTTTTCCTTCTTTCTTGTTGTCAAACTCCCTTTCTTTGCCAATCTTTTACTTTTCTGAATGTGAGATTTTTCTTTCCTAGATGTTGTATAAATTCCTGATATTTAATTGGAAAACATTACTTCAGTTTCCTTCTGATTCCAGATGAGTTCAATTTCACTAAGTAATTTATTAGAGACCAAGAAATGAATTCAAATAATATCAAATTTATATATATATATATATATATAATGTTCCCCACCCCTTAAACTGCAGAAAATAAAAGTCTGGCTAATTCCCTTTGTATGCCACTTGAACTTAAACCAGAAAGGTATAAGGGAAACTTGTGAGAAGCCTTATTAAAGAGGTTATATTTATCTAGAAATTAACTGAGAGCACAGCCAATTTGTTTATTGTAAAGAAAGACTACACATTCTTCCAATCTACTTGACTGAAATATGGAATAACATAGGTGTCTCTTTGGCAGAGAAGTTAATAGTATATGGAAAACTATAGAGAAAACTCTTATTTGCAGATAAATTAAATAAGTCATCTTTGACAGACGGGAAAATAAACCTGTCCACCCCATGTGTATATATCTCTGGGCAGGTAGGAAAATAAGTGAGCTCTTGCCCTCTTTGTGTGTGTCTGTTTCTGAGACCTCTGTCCACTGAGCAATAATTGACTTCATCCACGGAATATAGGCTGGGTAATTGTTTGTTATTAGCAGATTCTGAATCTCTTCTTGGGACCTAAGTCTGTTTATGTGACTTTATAGCATATTATTTAAACTTTGTTACAATGTTGCTATTATTTTTCAACAAGGCTAATTTTCTTTTTTTGTTGTTTTTTTAGTTGTTATTATACTTTAAGTTCTAAAGTACATATGCACAACATGTAAGTTTGTTACATAGGTATACATTTCTGAGCAGAATCTAGTTCAATAGGAATGTATCTCAAGGAAATTCATAGAATTTGTCGTCAAACCCATTTCTCTCTCCTTTTGCAATGATAAAAATTGTTTCTACTTTTAGCAATGCACTGAGATGCTATGAAGTTTTTATCTTGTTTGGGTTGGATAACTTCACCATATCTCCAATTTTCCTGTCTGGAAAATTGAAGAAATCAAATCTGATCATATTTTTTTCTTCTTGATTGTGTTGAGAGAGACTGGTCTTAAAAATTTTCATTTTAAGCAATAAAATATTGCCATAACTTAAAGATAATAAAGAACATTGAGGAATGATTGTGGTGCTGTGATAGTCTTGGGTGACAGCTACTATTTAAATACTAATTTCTTCTCCTAGATTTTCTGTATCTGTATGTTGTTGTGGTGAAATATATTTCTCATGTAGGAGATTGGAATGTATGCTTCCTTTATATATGTGAGAAGAAGCAATTAAGAATTTTATATTACTTTACAAAGACTATTTTATCATTCTGAAAAAACATATAGATATAGTGTGAGCTCATCACATCATTTTAAATGATGGCAACTTTCTCTCAGCAACTGCTTTTGGGGAGGACAAGCAATATTTTAAACTGTTCAGTGTGCGCTTTGCTGAAATGAATAGATGACTACAGTGATTATAGCAGCTAGGTTATGATCACAGAATAAGCTACTTACACATTGCCTTTGTTGGGGAGATGTAAGGATGCTTAAAAACAATGCTCCCAGCTTCAAAATGTTAAAACAAGCTAATAATTATTGATGGCCTATTATGTGCCAGATTTTAGGATTTCTTTTACTTGATCCCTACATCAACCTTGTAAGGTAACTATGGTAATTATCCTCATTTTACATAATAGAAAATGAGGTCCAGAAAAGTAAAGTTATCCCTCATCTAAAATCACACTGCCAGTAAGAGGCTGAGTAAGAATTCAAACCAGGTGGGATGACATTACAGAACTCCCACTCCTAACCATTGTACAATACAGTCTCTCATAGGCAGCCACATTTCACCTTCATCCTCAAAGAGTATGGAGTCAGATGCTCTACATATGGGACTGTATTATACAAGACACTTTCCTAGCACTTTGGGATGCCAAGGTGGGAAGATCATTTAAAGCCAAGAGGTCGGGACCAGCCTGGGCAACATACAAGACCTAGTCTTCACAAAAAAAAAAAAAAAAAAAGAAAAAAAAGAAAAAAAAGTAAAAACTTAGCTGGGCATGGTGGCACCCTCCTGTAGTCCCAGCTACTTGGGAGGCTCTGGCGGAAGGATTGCTTGAGTTCCAGGCTGCAGTGAGCTGTGATTATAACACTAAACCTGGGCAGCAGAGCAAGACCCTGCCCCTTAAAATAATTTTTTTAAAGACATTTATCCAGGCACTTCTGCATTTCGTTGGGAGAGAGCAGACTAATAGTAACCAGAGTAGACAGACAAGATCTGTTACGTGGAATATCAGGGAATGGGTTTGTAAGATTAACCAATCCCGAAATGAGAATAAATGAGGATATGTGGAGAATAAGAGAAAGAACAGCACACAAATCTCTCATTTCCAATTACTCATGTAAAATAAAGTAAGTCAGCCTCAGATAAACTATCCAAAACATTATAATCCAATAGGGAAAGGGAACAAGAGACTATTGGGTGAGGTCCTCACTCTTTCCTTAATAAGTGCAATAATTGTATCTAGAAACTTCCAAACTTCTCATTTCTGTCATGTTCTTTTTTCATAATTATTAAATGTAGTTTTCTTTTTTTTTTTTTTTTTGAGACAGAGTCTTGCTCTGTCGCCCAGGCTGGAGTGCAGTGGCGCGATCTCGGCTCACTACAAGCTCCGCCTCCCGGGTTCACGCCATTCTCCTTCCTCAGCCTCCCGAGTAGCTGGGACTACAGGCGCCTGCCTTCTCGCCCGGCTAGTTTTTTGTATTTTTAGTAGAGACGGGGTTTCACCGTGTAGACCAGGATGGTCTCGATCTCCTGACCTCGTGATCCACCCGTCTCGGCCTCCCAAAGTGCTGGGATTACAGGCTTGAGCCACCGCGCCCGGCCTAAATGTAGTTTTCAACCAAACCCTAGAAGGTACTAATAAAACCTGTCAAAGAGGGTCATTTATTTGTTTATCATTTACCTTTTGTACAGAAAAGGGAAACTTATGTGTAAAATGAGTGTTCCAGATGGATAGCTTCTAGATAGCTTAAGTCACCTTGTATTTGGAATCAGCCAAAAGACATTGCTGCTTTGAAACATGGAAAAGGCACTTTGGTAGTTGAAGAACAGACATGCCTTGAGGTAAGGGAAAGAGAGAAAGACATGACTTCCAGCCATTTCGAGCATGGTGTGATTTTGTTCCACCTCTCAGTACAGGGTGGCAATGCAGAAGGACAGGACTGTACAGGGGGAAGGACATTTGGCTGAATGTGGTGGCGGCAGGTAAATAATTCCCCCAATATATATCCATGTCTTAATCTCCAGGAGTTGTGAATATTACCTTATGTAGCAAAGGAGTCTTTGCAGTTGTGCTTGAGTTAAGAATCATGAGATTGGGGAGAGTATCCTGGATTATCCATGTGGGACCAGGATCCTCACAATAGTCCTTATAAGAGAGATGCAGGAGGAGTCAGGTCACTCCAGATGATGGAGTCAGAGCATAGGAGGAAGGAAGCAGAAATTTAAAGTGATGCATTTTGAAGATGAAGGGAAAGACCACAAGCCAAGGAACATTTCCAGGTGGCTACTAGACACCAAAAAAGACAAGGAAATAGATTCTCCCCTCAGACCTTCTAGAAGAAGCTACTTCTGCAGACATCTTGATTTTTTGACACATTGATTTTAGCCCAGGGAAACTGATTGTGGACTTCTGAACTCCAGAATAGTAACAAAATAAACTTGTGTTGTTCCAATTCGCTAAATTTGTTACAGCAGAAATGGGAAACTAATACAATGTTCAAGGCGGTTACCAGTCTTTACTCTTGCCAGACCCTTTGCCTCTCTGGCCACCTTTTCTAGCTCTTTAAATTAAGCCCCTACAAAACTAGAAACTTCTGTTTCTGGATGACAGTGATCTCCTCCCAGTCCAGCACTTCCCAGTATTCTAGACCTTCTTAAAGCTGGTCCCTAGTTCGGCATCATCATCACTCGAGAACTTATTGGAAAAGCAAATTTTCTGGTTCTAAAATGCCCAAGTGCTCTGGGGCTGGGGGTGGGGACAGCAAGAGCTGTTTAAGCAAGCCTTCCAGGTGATTTTGGTGCATGATCTTGAAAGCATGAGCACACCCACACGATGAAGCCCTGAGAGCCACTCTCTACCCACCTTCCCTTTAACCTCTTTCCTCCTTCCTCCACAGCATTGTCACGTGGTCTTCCATCTTTGTCCATCTTCATCCTTCCCTCATTATTCATTCTTTCTTCATGACTTTGCCCCAGCTAATTTGAGACTTAGATGGACTAGAAGTCTGATTCCTTTTTGTAAATGTGCCGGACCACAGCCCGTCTTTCTGCAGGGTGCTGGTGCAGAAAAGGAAGGCAGGCAGGTTACCACAATTTCTAGAATAAAAAGAAGTTCACTCTGGATGATGGAGTGCTTATTTTATTCCAGGAGGTTTTATCAACCTCCTCCCTCACATATTTTTTTCCCTTCACCAAGGCTTCATATGAAGTTCTGGATCATGTGCCTTCTGAGACCTCATCATCCATACTTAGACCCTTCTCCAGGAAGATCACACCTATTGCTTCGAAAAATAATTCTAAAATTTTCTTTCAGAGGACAAGCATCCTATGTGCATGAATGCATGGGTAATGAGAGGAGAATGTGCCCAACTAGCTTAGTTGTTGTTGTTGTTGTTTTGTTTGTTTGTTTGTTTGAGACAGAGTCTTGCTCTGTTGCCCAGGCTGCAGTGCAATGATGCCATCTCGGCTTACTGCAACCTCTGCCTCCCAGGTTCAAGTGATTCTCCTGCCTCAGCCTCCTGAGCAGCTGGGATTACAGGTGCGTGCCACCATGCCTGGCTAATTTTTTTTTTTTTTTTTTTTATAGTAGAGATGGGGTTTTAAAAGCAGTTCACAATCAGTTATTCTGAGGATTGCCCCAAGCAACTCCTGTCCTTTATGAGAGCTGACAAAGTTTGAGCATCTCACCAGGTGTCTGTGACTTTCCCCTCCTTAATTTTACCTTTTATTATACCTTGAATCTGACTTAGACTGCTCTCTATCTTCCAATATTTACTGAAAATAAATTATCTTCAACCAGCTGCTTTTCTTGGTTTGCAGCACTATTATAGTGTCATTATTTGTACATGTATTTCCTGTTATCTTAACGTCTTCTCTCATCCTTTACCGTTGAATGCTATTCACTAGATTTTTATTTTGAGAGCCCATCCTGCTATCTTTTTAAGAGATGAGGTCTGTGTACTGTCCTTTGGTGATTATTCTGGCTTCAGCTATCCTCTGTCTATTGAGAAACCCCAATTTAAATCCATAATGCTGCCAACTCTTCCCTGAACTTTACGTCTATTCATCCAGGTTTTGCTCAGCATCCCTGCTTGTACCCGGATTTTTGCATGTATTGCAAAAATCCAGTGTTAACCTCCCTTTCTTCACATAACCTCCACTTTCTGACCACAAGGGTGAGTGGGGGAGAAAAGATCATGACTAAAACATGGGCAGTTTTTCTTTCCTCTCACTCATTTTCTTCTTTCTGTATCCTCCTCTCTCAATCAGCAAAGCATTGTGCTTGTTTTTCTTCCTGACATTTCTCTATTTCTGTATTATTCCCTTAGCTTTGACCTCCATTACTTTTTGCCTGAAATATTATGTACTTGACTATTAAGACATCTCACCTCTAGTTTCGGTATTCATCTTCCTAAGGTAAAGCTCTGACCATTCTCCAACTTCCATCTTTAGTTAAGTTCTCTTTTCACTCACTGCCTTGAGATTAACACTGGTTCAACTTATTCTTCATAATCTAATCACAATTTGGATGGTTGAAATGTAACCTCTATATCCAGCAAACTGGAATTTTTAATTAAAATATGACTGTTTTCTCCCACTTTTATACCTTTGGTGTGCCCTATGTGAGAATATATACTCCTCCCCTGTTCCACCTGGAAGAATCTACATTCTTCCTTAAAGTCCCCTTAATACTGCTTATCTTCCATTCTGTACTTTTTCAACTCATCAGATTGAAGCCGTTTATCTTTCCTATAATTATAATGCTCCTATATATTTCTTATCTTATTCTGCCATGTATAATAAGTTTACCTGTCTTAGGAAATAAGTTTCTTTAGGACAGGGACCAAGTCTTATCATTTTTTAACACCCTAGTGATTTGCACATTTTTAAGAACGAAAATTTGAACTGAATTAATTGAAATCAACAGTTGCCTTTAGGCCAGGGTGACTAAAGATGTATAGTTTAGTAGAGTAGTTAATATCTGCTTCCTTTACACAGGTCATAAAAATGTAGGAGTTAACAGAGGACCAAAGTAGCAACAAGAAAATTAGAATGATAAGATAAAAATAGATCCCTGTGAATATTGTAACATATGTGAGACAGAGGGAGAACTGCTACTCCAAAAGTGAGCTTGTGTCTTTTTCCTCTGCAAATTTTTCTCTGTACACATTCCAGATTATGTTAGATCAGCAGTTTAAGTTTCAGATAATTTGACTGGAACTGCACCATATGTAAGTCCCTGAAAATACAATTATTAGAGTGTGATTATTGTGCTTTTATTAGAAAATACCTATTTATATTAGTATTAATAACATAGATTATCATCTTAAATCTGGGTAGACACTTAATGATTTGAGATGTCTAATTTAATCCTCCCCAAATTCACCTCCAAATTTCATTATCAACAGTTACATATGTTTCTAACAGGCATGGGGCTGATTGTTTTTACAGGTATTAGCTTATTTAATTCTCAAAACAATTTAACTTCATAGATGAGGAAACTGAGACTAATAGAAGTCTGAATATTGCCCAAGGTAGCAAAGCTACAGAAACAGCATTCAAAGAGATGCTTTTCTGTTGCAGAGCCCACAACCCATAAAGCAATGTCTAATTCACTGGAATTCCCGTTTTCTTTTGATGTTCCCTTACAAGTTAGGTACTACTGAGGTGACACATGAGCCTTGAACTGCATAAGAAAGTTAAAAGGACAGTAAAAACCTCTATTGATTGATTAGAAGAATCAATGTGTCATAATAGATTCAGATCCTCATATTCTATGTAATACTGAACTATATATTTTCTCTCATCAATAGAACATTCTCAAATATCTAATACAAAACAAAAACATATATTGTGCAATTCTGTGTTAGATTTTTGCTTTAGTTTCTGTTCTTCAAAAGGAGACCCAAAGGGCTCTTGAAATGTCTACACCTGCAGCCTGAAGAAAGTGCCTTAGCTCAGACGAGTTCCTCCGAGAGATTATGCTCACCCATCTGTTTCCATAAAAGTTTAATGCCAGATAGCAAACTCATATATTGTTTTGTTTTAACTTAATTTTTATTTAATCTGTTGTCAGAAACCAGACTTCAGCAATCTGGCAGCAGGTGCACAGTAACACACGTACAATGTGTTCTCTCTGTGTTCCCCAAGGAATGGTTCACAGATGCACTGACTCTACTACACATGGCAATAATTTGGACCCTTGCTGGGAGGCAGTCATTGACCCTGAAGGTTTATATCTTCCCTTCTTAATCAGTACATCTCTCATTACTTAACCAACTCCAAGCACCATGGTTTTTTTCCTCCCTTTGCCTTCTAAAATCTAGAGCCCAGTAGAACTGCCCTCATGTCACCACCTCACTGACCCCCAGCCAACAGCAAGCAAGTCGTTTGCTCTAGTCCTGCAGTGGAAACTTCCCTGCTGAGTCTCAAGTTTATGTCCAGCACCAATAGCCTCTGGCATTATTTTAATAATCCTCATTGTGTAGATAAGGAGACATTTTTGTTCAGTTTTTATTATAGGCTGTTACACTTCTGAGGAAGTTTCCCTCAACTTCCAGATACCCTACTGTTTCCCTTCCAGTCAGCCGTAGCACATGATGTTAGCAATGATTTGTCATCCTTACATTTTATCTGTGAATCAAAAATAGTAGAATAGCTATAAATTCCAGGCCCCTCCACATAAGACAGAGACCCTGACCCTCAGAAGATAACTAAATAATCAGCTTTCTAGCAGTAAGAGTTGTGTCTCCTTTCAAGTAACTCCCTGTCAAAGAAGTTTCCATCATACACACACACACACACACACACACACACACATGCACGCACACACACACACACAAAGAAAAGAAAAGAAAAAGAAGTTTCCATCAGGAAAGGTGATGGATGTAGTTGGATGAAACTTCTGTGTATGGTTTTGATGGCCTTGTCACTAAAAGTGATGAGTACTTGCAACTAATATTTAGTAACTATCCGTTATCATTTTATTCATTTTTCATCAAGATGTAGAGATGAGATTGGCTCAAAGATAAGGCCAGGATTAATATATGGGTAGAGTTTACATGATCCCAGTTGGAGAGATTACAGCAAAGGATTCAACCCAAGGGAGCTTGGGAAAATACACACACATAAGAATAGGACTCCACCAGTACCGATCCTTCTTAATACTAAGAGAGAGAGAGGCAAAGAAATAAAGCAACTCATTGTTTTAGTGTCGTGATTCTCAAACTTTAGTGTGCACCAGAATAACCTGATGGGTTTGGTGAAACACAGATTGCTGGGCCCAACCCCTAGAGCTTCTGATTCAGCCTGTTTGAATCAGAGTCCAATATTTTCTAAGAGGTTCCCAGGTGATGCCCATGCTCCTGGTCTGGGGCCCAGGCTGTTCCAGTGATTCTCAAGTCCAGTTGCACAAGACTCACCTGGGGAGCATTTATAAAGCACAGATGATTTGACCCCATCCTAGGCCAATTAAATTGGAATCCCCGTTCTCGGTATTATTGTATCCCTGTTCTCGGTATTAATGTTTTCGAGAGCTCCTTGGGCATCTAGCAAGCTTTGAGAACTACTCCAATATAATTGTATAAGACCAACTTTCTGCTGGACTTGTTCTCCCTTTGTGCCTTACATTTCCAGGAAGAGGCTCTGATACTTCTTTCAACCTTAGATCACAGTTCTTCCAGAACATGCCCTACTTGGCATCTTCAACTTATCAGATCTAGGTGAGACATTTATTGAATAGAAAACTCCATTTTGTGCTATGGGCAATGTAGAAAGATGGAAATCTCTCTCAGGAAAAGGTATTATCTCCTACATTCCCAAATCTCTCTCCCTTTCCTCCCCACTTTCCATCTTTACATGGGAGAGACTTACTTTTTTTTTTTTTTTTTTTTTTTTTTTCCATTTCTTACCTCAATGTTGGGTCTGACAGAGGGCAGGAAAGGAGATTGAGGCTCCTGTTGTGTGATATACAAAGTCCAATACCCCCCATAGGGCACATTCATTCCCTTGCAGGAGCAAAGGATGTCAGCTAATTGCTCTGTACTGGAGAGACACCTCGAGTCAGAAATTCAGCTGAATTAATTGGCAACTCTGAAAATAATGGCTTGTTGTGGTGCTGGGACTCAGCTGGAGAGAGCACATCACAACAGACTAATTAACCATCCCCCAGCCCTCACTGTTCTCCGGCTTTTCCCTACAAAGCTCCTTATTGCTTCTCATCTCCCCCACTCACTGGGTCTGGGATGGAAGTAGACAGTCAGCACTAAAGGTAGTTTGAGCAATGCTCTTTATATACTTTCAACTGAGATGAGAAATGCCCTGAGCCTGGGCCTGTGGATAGTCAACCAAATGAGCAAATAAATCATGTAGTCCGAAGGACTGGAGAGATACTCTGTTTTCTATAAAAGTCTAGGAGTTAGAGGTTAGAAGACTGCAGCTTCTGGGGAAAGGTGTTTTTTCTAACTCCCTGGCTCATTAGGAAAGATTTATCTGGGTTGAACTAAACATGCCCTGAATTTATTTTGGACACCTAAAAGACTGGAGTTTTTCTGAGTCTGAGTGTGTCAGCATCTGAAATGGTGACACAATTTTCTTCTTTACCTTAGAAAGGAACGAGAGAGTAGGAGAGGATGAGATAAGCCTGGTTACAAGAGTTTGCTTTTATTTTTCTTTCCAGCCAATTTGGACCTTTGTCTAAATCAAGGTTTCTCAACATCATCACTCCTGACATTTTGAACTGGATCATTCTTCGTTGTGGGGGCTGTTCTGTGCATTATAGGATGTTTAGCATCCCTTTTCTCTACTAACTAGATGCCAATAGCAGACAACACCCACACCCACCAAGTTTTGACAGCCAAAAATGTCTACCAAGGAAAGGGAGAGGGAAATCACCACTTTGGTTAACCACTGGTCTTAAGTACATTGTCCATTTCTTTTGACAAGCTTCATATGCGTTTGGATAGTCTGGCACCTGCAGAGGATTTTAATCTTTAAAAGTGTTTTCTGTGCACTTTTGCTTATTTGATCCTTACAAGTGATGTACAAGGTTGAAAGGAGAGCAGGTCATTATGGAAACCAGAAGAAATGGAGGATCTTGCTTGAGGCCATACCTCGAATTCATAACAGAGCTGGAAGAAGAGCCTAGGTCTCTAGATTTACAGCTCTGTACTGTGTCACTGCCACCATTCGAAGTGGGCCATGAACCTATCACCATGGTGTCATATTTACACTGAGAATTGTGACTGTCTTGAGACCCTCTTTACTACAATATCCTCATACATTTACATGGGCTTGCATACTGACTAGAATCTACAATGGGTAGAATGTGTTTATCTGGCTATGGTTAAGGCCCATCCGTTGTTGCACTTTGTAGTTTGGAAAGGAAAATGTAGACTAAGGGGAAGTGATGATATATTCTCCTATCTTTGGGTCTTTGTCAACTATAAAGTGCTTTCCTAAAATATTATTCGTATAGTCTCAAGAGTCAAAAACATATTCACATACCTTACATCTCTGAGCCTTAGTCTTCTCACCCCACATGTATTGTTGAAGATTAAGCACAACTCACACAGTTGTCTAAGAGCCTGGATATTATCTAGTTGTACATACTTGGTTTGTCAATGATGCCCAAGGCTATAAAAGTTGAGTTACTGAAGGTCACCAAAGCAGTCAGGGAAGTAGCATAACCAAGATAAAGTCTAAGAGCTTAAATCAGCTCTCCTCTTTTCCCTAGAGGAAGGTGGTAGAGGAGAAAGGAATAAGCCAACCCAGTTACATGGATTGCTTACAGCATTCAAAAAAAAAAAAAATACTAGTATATTCTCTAGGCAAGGCATTGTGCAGTGCTGCCTCTCTTGAGTTCTGTTTTGTAAACCACTTCAAGGCTGCACTCAAGATTAAAGATGCACTGAGAAGCTGTCAGTCATGTGTTTGTTCATGATCTGTTGCTTCTTCGTAAACCTCTTAATATTTCTGTATTTCATTATTATTCTATTAAATTTGCAAGTCTTATTCTACTAACTGTTCACAGGTATGTGTGTGTCATCACATCTAACCATAGCTCTCCATTTTCATAATGTTTTCAAGTGGTCCATTCTAACTTTTAGTCAATTTTCAGAGATTTGTACATACAAAGAGTTAAACTTTTTTCTAACTTCAATGAAATAGCTTTTGGCTTTATTATTATCATCGGCTACTTCTCCATTAAAGAGAGAGACTAAGTGATAGTGTTAATGAGCAATGTTGTTTTGTTGTTGTAGTTGTTCAAATAAAGCCCTAAAATTTAATATGGAAGAATTATTAATTTCCATTGGGTGTGGCTTGCTTAGATTAAGAGAAAAACAACCCCCCCCCCAAAAAAAAAAAAAACCTCGCAGCTCTTTTACTTACTCCGGATAGTTGGAAGTGAATTGAATGGTGACAGAAAAGGAATAGGACTTATTAAGTAGGTGGCCTTAATTTATGAAGAGATTGGGGTGGATGGGCCAACTGCCAGCCCTGAGTCTGACTTACATGCCCCAGCTACCTGGAACCAAACAGGCCAAAGTTGATTTTTTTCTCTCTCATATTCCTTTTTGATCAAAGTTGGCTGTTCCAGAGTATCATTTGTTATTTGTCCTGTGAATTCTTCTCCTAATCACTCATCCTGAGTAGAAAATATCAATCAACAAACCACTAAAAGTCACATTACTTTAAAAATTAATTTCAAGCTTTAAAAGCATCTGTTGAACTTTATTTTTAAAGGCTACAGTTCTCTACAAAGAGCCTTGGCAGGGGTGAAATATTTTCTTTTTGAAGAGGCTTTTAAAAAAAAATCAAGCAAAAATATTGGCAACCGTCTCTGAGTTCTTCAGCAAATATAATTTCATTCCTCAGCATTAACTAAAAACTAGAAATGAAGAAAAGGCCTATTTACCTTCTTCCTTTGATGTAATAGACCAACAGGGTTTTCACTTTGAGAAATGTCAAAATGTTCTAATGCCTCATTGCATATTTTAATTTACAAATCTCTTACTTGTTTTCTTTTTTCCTCCTCTATTTTTTAACTAGATTACTGCAACCTTTGAGTTTTGTATTGAACTACTTAGCCCCCAATCTTTTCCTTTGTTTTTTATTTTTTGTTTGTTTTCCTTTAAGAACTCCACCAATGCTTTTTCCAGTTTATAGTTAGGAAAATGAGCAAAGCTTTGTTAATTGTGTCAGCCCCCTGTTAAGCTTTAATTTATGGAGTGACTTTGAGATTTGGAACACGGTATTTGGTGGAGTAGTGAACACTGTGGGAAATGTTTTACATGAATAAAAAAGGGAAAATTAGTTAACAAATATTTATTTACCAGCTGCTGTGTTCAGAACCCTTTGCTCAGCAACTCAGTAGATAAGAAAGTGGTGAAAGAAACTAGAAGTATACTGAGAGGCTTACTCTACAGGTGGGGACCCGTGGTCAGGAAAGTATTAAAATAACTTACAAAGGCACATAACAAATGGCAGTCACATAAGACAAGCCAGAGCAGAATTCAATAAGCAAAATAAAATGTCAGGATGATTATCAGCTCATTCTAATACACTTGTGTTTAAAACATGGTTTCATCATCTGATGGCCACATGAACTTTGGAAATTTACATACCATATACTCTTCCAATGTCATTACCCAGAAGTAAAATAGGCATGATAGTCTTTAGATAACAAGGTCAGAGATGCAGAGATGATATCTGTGAAGCACCTTGTACAATACTTGGCACATAGATAGGCACTGAAAATGTAATAACTTGTGGAGATGGTGGTGGGGGTTGTAATTAACTATGATGACTATGGCTGTTACTAATACTAGCGCCACCACTGCTTTCATTATTACAGTTATTGTTTTGTTCTTCCAAGCATAACCCAAACACTTGGAAGGAGCTATTAAAACTTCTTTTTTTCTTTTGGCTGGGTGCAGTGGCTTATGTATGTAATCCCAGCACTTTGGGAGGCTAAGATGGGCAGATTGCATGAGTCCAGGAGTTTGAGACCAGCCTGGGCAAGTCAAAACCCTGTCTCTACAAATACAATATAAAAATTAGCTGAGTTTGGTGGTGTGCACCTGTAGTTCCAGCTACGTGGGAGGCTGAGGTAACAGGATCACCTGAACCAGAGAGTTTGAGGCTGCAGTGAGTCGAGATCACGCCACTGCCTTCCAGCCTGGACAACACAGAGAAACCTTGTCTCAAACAAACAAACAAACAAAAACAAAACAAAACTTCATTTTTGGCTAAGGGATATGTGAGTACACATGGTGTGTTTTAAATGCCACCTGATGAGCAATCTGACATTTTAAGTTTACAATGTTACATTTTGGAATTTTAGTAGTCATACTTAGGAAAGTAGTCAGTCTTCCTAAGTCAAGGAGAAAAGAAGAAAGCCAGCAGAGGAAACCAAGCTAACTTTGTTGCAGGTGAAATGCTAGGCTATCAGTAGTAGCATCTCATATGGAGCATCACTGGGTCAGGTGCTGCCAAAGTCGCCTGTGCTGCTAGTAACACCTTGCTTTCGAGAGGGGAGAGGAGAACCCCCAGGAGCATGCCTTGGTGGTGAAGATTAGACATAAAGACTCATGGTGGAGTAGAATTGCTACTCAAGTAGAAATAATCCATGTGGAAACTACCTGAGTGAGGCATGGCCTAAACTGAAGGTTCTCAGTTTGTCATAACCGGAAATGGGAATGTCTCAGTTGATCAAGAAGGCTGACTCAATTTAAATAACACTTTAACTTTTCCTATGTCTAAAATGCTCTTATCTACTTTCCGGTATACTCCATCATAATGTCAGAAGTACCTGAAAAGCTAGTTTGGTAATTTTAAGTCTACATTTCTTTATCTTAATCCCTTGATACAATATGTATTTAAGAATTCAGAATTGTTTGGATTTCCAAATGGTGATATAGTGTTTTTCATGGAGTTAGCCTACCACCCCCACTGCACTTCGTAGCAGGGGTGGAAGTTGGAGGGAAATAATGACTAAAAATAGTCTTACCTTAGTACAGTTCAGTTTTTTGCCACCAATTGAATTTCTTACAAAAATTATGAAGGAAGGAAGGAAAGAAGGAAGGAAAGAAGGAAGGAAGGAAGGAAGGAAGGAAGGAAGGAAGGAAGGAAGGAAGGAAGGAAGGGAGGGAGGGAGGGAGGGAGGGAGGGAGGGAGGGAAGGAGGGAGGGAGGGAGGGAGGGAAGGAAGGAAGGAGAAAGGGAGAAAGAGAGAGAAAGAAAGATGGAAGAAAGAGAAAGAAAAAGGCAAGAGGAGTTTGGTTTGAGAACTATTGGGATTTCAGATGAAAGTTTGTGGACCTGTAGAATAGTGTGTGAGATGCAGAAAATCTGATTTATTTACTTAGTGAAAATTTATCCTAACTATAGAAAAGCCTGGTGAACAGGTCTGCCCAATGATGGAATATACATCTCTAGAGACAGAAAACTAACAGAAAATAGGCAGACTTTCTTTCACCTTTGAAAGTAGAGAATACACTCTTTAGGGGCTTTTTCTTCTGGATTGTACATAAACCATCTGCCTTCTTTGATATTTTTTGATTTAAGTAATGAAAACTTTAGGTTTAGTTAAAACAAATTATGATTCATTAAAAAAAAAAGATTGTCACCATTTTTGAACCCTTAGAATGTAGCATGCTCTCTGCTAAGTACTTTATAGAAACTATCTCAAGTGCCTCTTAACAATATTATAAGGCAAGAATTGCATTTACTAATAAGAATACTCATTTACTAATACGAAAACTGAGATTTGGAAAAGCTAATTTACCAAGATCATATACCTGGTAACAGAGCCAGAATTTTCAAATGAATGTCCATCAACAAAATATTTAACTGCAACTCTAGGGTACCCCTGATTAATCTCCAAGCATTTTTTAAATGCATAAGAAATATGCTTTTATATGGATTACCTCTGAAGAAGGTCAGTGTTTTGCTACTCTCTATGTTGAATTTCTTTCTTTTCTTTTTTTCATTTATGAAATAGCTTTTTCAGTACTTCCTCCTCAAAACCTGAACTTGCCTTCATCCCATAAGAATCAGAGGGAACTTAAGGTCTTGAACCACTACTACTTCTTGTTATCCTGAAGAGCCTAGTCACTTTATGGTTCTCTGGCATAGAGCTAGACAAAGCAATGCCTTCAATGTTTTTGATGGCCCCAGCTAATGCTGCTGTTAAATACCTGATTTTGCAATAGCAGCAATCAACACCAAGTCACCGAAATGCTACTATATCCATGAACCAAAGGGGAAAGGGTGATTACATTGGGCCTCTTCCATGTCGGAGAGATATTTGATTTCTTTTCACCAAAAATAACTTGATTTAAGATTGGTGGCCAGGAACAGTGGCTCATGCCTATAGTTCTAGCACATTGGGATCCTAGGCAGAAGACTCGCTTGAGCCCAGGAGTTCAAGATATGCATGGTCCCATGTTTGTGGCACTGCACTCCAGCTTTGGTGATAGAGCAAGATTCCATCTCAAAAACTAAAAGTGAAATAAAATGAAATTGGTTATCCCTTTTCTGCCTGCTGTGTTTCTGTCAAGATCATAATCCATACAATTACAGGATGTCTTACTCATCATTATAGCATCCAATACTATGTTGCTTCTAATCAGAAAGTCATGGTGAAAGATGCAAAGTAGTTCTTTCATTAGCATAATATAAGAGATAGAAGAGAGCATGCAGTTGTCACTATTCTAAATAAACATATATTTACAATACTGTTTTAAATTATTCCTTTGTTTTAACTTAAACCATATCCATAGTCAGGAGAGAACTCTTCCACCACACACACACACACACACACACACACACATACACACACACACAAACAATGATTCCTTTGAAATGAAGCTGAGACTGCCACCTGACCAGGTATTCCCAACCTGGCAAAAAAGGCAAAATGGTGAGGGAGTTACAGTGCTCCCTGGGGTAGTCGATTCCCACTGGCAAGGGATTTAATGCTGTTGTACAATGGGAGCAAGAACGAATGTGGAGTCTTAGAGGATCCCTTTAGACGTTAGTACTGCTTTCTTCAGTGGTATATTTTAATAGAAGACCACAGGTAATCCTGTATATGCAGCAACATTAAAAGCTCATCTCTCTCAGGAAAACTTCCAGTAGTACTTGCTGAGGGAAGTTTGAATGTGGTGTGAATAGTAGAGACATTATTTTAAGTACTAATTATGCCTTTGGGCCAGTTACAGAAACAAAAACTGTAACATCTACCTTTTTTGCTATGTTTATACATGCCTGCATATATATTCACCTATAGAATTATCTCTTTAAACTCATTTTCCTCTTCATTCTTCATTGCCCCATCATTTGATATATGGTGATATATAGAAGGTTAACTTATGAGTGTAGTCCATGGATTATAGGACATTAAGACAGGATCACTGTAGTGGTTATATGAATACCCCCCACAGATTCTCAACCATAGGAAGTATAATTGACCAAGGTTCCCAGCTGCTGTGCTCTGAAGTCCAAAACTGCATTTCTGCTGGGGCAGTGCTTTTCATGGACTGCTTCTAGCCAATGACCAAGGATAGCAGTGATGCTAACGTAAGCTTTTTCCAAGGAGATATGGCTCTCATCTAAAGCAAAGCTTCAGCTGAGGACTCTTCCATGGCCTTGCTTAGACTACACATTCCCCAGACTACACAGAAGTTCAGGATGATTCCACTCAACCTTCCTTCCCATCTGCCTTCATTGTGGAGGCTGGTGGGAGACCTCCGCCATACTCTGGCACCTTTCCAACCCTCACGCAGCATCCACCTCATTTTCTTTTACATGGGTTTCCTGGGTAACCCCTTGCATATTTAATCCTTGGATATTTTAATATGCATGAAACATTGCTCATTTAATCCCATCGTGTACTGTTCTTCCTAGACCAAAAAAATCATTGTAGAATAAGAAAAAGAATAAGCATCACACAGACTCTGGTCTCAGAATTGGAGGCAGTAATTGATAAGTTTCTGAGCTGAGTCTTTTTGATAAGAGGGTAAGAGGGTTTTGTAAGGAACATTAATTTAGATAAGAGCTGTCTTTCTTTATGTTTCTTTTAATAACTAGAAGTTGGGAAGAAGGCTATGTGGGTAGCCAAAATAGTCAGTCTTACAGATGATTGCCAGCATCTGTAACCTCTTTTCCTTAGGTTCAAGTATGTGGTTGGCAGTGTCCAGTTCTAGCATTGATGGTGTCAGCAGTACAAGCTGGTGTGTCTGTACTTAGTAATAGAAGCACAAGAGTTTTCAGGGATGAGTTTCTCAGCACCATAGTTGGCTTTGTTCTTGCGGCTTAGCCAGTGCTCCTGACTTTCCAGCAGTTACAGGTTGTGGGAGCTTTAATAATTCCTCCTTTGCTTTAAATTGCAATTGTTCTTCCTGATGTTTACATAGAAGTACTCTGACTGTCAGTCCAGATTTCTATGTGAAAGAAATGATGCAGTCAAAAGGATAACTGGAGATAAACAAACACTTTGACAAAGGTGTGGACAGTGTTCAGAGACAACTGCAAAGGATGGTGAAGCCTCTTGCAGCTAGCAATAGCAGGGAGTCAATACCCGTACCATCTCTGAGGGAGCCAGGGATGGTCACTAAAACTTAGAATGACGTTTGTAGCTAAAGGATATGGCTCTAGCAAGGAGCCTGGCCTTTGGGGAGGAATACAGCCATGGACAATCTTTAGCACAGCAGGGAGGCAACTAGGGCAATAAAGAGCCATTCTCTCTCCTTTCACTCCCCAGTCTCCTACTGGTATCTTCCAGGGGTTGCACCCAGCTAGAAGCTGGAAGGCAAGTGAGGCTGCCAATGCCTTTCATAAACATCAGCATCCCAGGGCAGAAAGAGGGTAGGAAATGATGGAGACAAATGGAGAAAAAAGAGAATATCCAGTGCATTGGCTGACAGAAGAGGAAAATGTTACTGTCTTTCATCTTCGCTTAATTTAAAATGTAAGCGTATTTTTCTTAATAGATCTACAAGAAGAATCTTCTGGCAGGATTTACCTGATCAGTTGATTATGACAAAACACTTTTACAATCATCTATGGTTTATACCACATAATTCAGAAAGGTCAGTGAGGCTATTGCTTTACCCTTAATTTTGACAAATAATTCCACTGAATGTAGAATTCTGGATTCACTTTTTTTGTTGCACATTAAAAATGTCATACTCTTGTCTTCTGGTCTGCATTGTTTCTGTGGAAAAGTTGGCTGTCATTTATATTGCCATTCACCTGTATCTAAGGTGTCTTTTTACCGCTAGCTGATTTTAAAATATTCTGTTTTTATTTTGGTTTTAGTCATTTAATTATTGATCCCGCTTACTTTTTACTAAGATATTAATGTGTTTCCCATCTCTCCAGATCGAAAGTCTTACATTGCCTGTTGTCGATGATTACATTAGTTCATTTTCATGCTGCTATGAAGAAATACCCAAGACTGGGTAATTTATAAAGGAAAGAATTTTAACTGATCATAGTTCTGCAGGGCTGGGGAGGCCTCAGTAAACTTACAATTATGGCAGAAGGGGAAGCAAATACATCCTTCTTCACATGTTGGCAGCAAGAAGAAGAATGAGATCCCAGTGAAGGGGAAAGCCCCTTATAAAACCATCAGATCTCATGAGACCTAACTCACTATCAGGAGAACAGAATGGGCGAAACTGCCCCCATGATTCAATTATCTCCACTTGGTCCCTCCCAAGACATGTGGAAATTATAGGACCTACAATTCAAGATGAGATTTGGGTGGGAACAGGGTCAAACCACATCAATGACATATATATATATAAACACACACATATATATACATATACATATATATATATATCTAGTACATATGTGTGTATATGTACACATATGTATGTGTATATATACATACACATACATATACACATACACATATAAATAATACACACATATATGTATATGTATATATACACATACATATGTATGTATATGTATGTATACATACACTATATATGTATGTGTGTGTGTATATGTATGTTTGTATATATGTATACACATATACACATACATATACACACACATACATATAGAGTGAAGAATTGGGAAACTTTTCTTTTTCTATGCTCTGGAACAGGAAATTAGAGAAATGCAAATAAAAAACATAGTATAACATTTCACGTGTTATCAGATAAAGCACAATTAAAATCTGTCAGTTCTACATGCTAGGAAAGATGTGGAGCCATGCACCCTGCTACTAGGTGCATAAATTGGTGATACCAAGTTGAAGAGCAGTTTAGTAAATTCCAGTAAATATTAAGGTTATATACCCTACAAACGACCAGTTACACTCTCAGGAAGATACCTTACCAAAACTCTTACATATGTTTATAAAATACTTATAAAGGCATGTTTTTAGAACTATAGTTGTAAAGCAAAATGTTGAAACCACATAACTGTCTATCAACAAGAGAACTGATAAGTCAATAGTGCCTAAGCTATATTTAAAATAAGTTGAAGCTATGAGTTAAGTATGAGAAATACATTATCAATATTAGAAAGCATGTTACAGAAGGATAGCAGTTTAATGTCACCTACAGAAAATATTTAAAATATGCAAAGCAAATTTTTTTATGCAAAGGTAAATATGTAGTTAGACTATAAAGACATGTATTAAGTCAGGAATGGATCTCAGAATTTAATGCCTCATTGAATTTTAATATCTTTTAAACATTTATGGACAAGGTTTTCTTTACTTGGACTATTATAGTGAAATATATTAATCTGATTTTGAAAGATTATTATATTCTTGTGGTAAAATACACTTAAGTGTCAATTATTATTTTAATATGTTGCAGGATTACATTCATCTGGAATTTTTGCACTGACATTCATAAAAGAGATTAGTCTGTATTATCATTTTGTAATATTTTTATTAAAATTCAATAATAGTATTATGCTTACTTTATTGTCATTATACTGTACATTAGAGCTACATAACTTATTTATCCTGCATATCTGAAATTTCATATCCTCTGACCAACATTGTCCCTTTTCTGTCACCCCACAGCCCTTGGCAAACCACCATTCTACTTTCTGCTTTTATGAGTTTAAATGTTTAGATTCCACATGTAAGTGAGATCATGCTGTATTTGCTTTTCCATATCTGGCTTATTTTACTTAGTATAATGTATTTCAGGTCCATCCATATTGTCCCAATTGGCAGGATTTTATTCTTATTTATGTTTGGATAGTATTCCACTGTATGTATGTATATATACACATAACACATTTTCTTTGTCTGTTCATCTGCCCATAGGCACTAAGTTCATTTCTGTATCTTGCTATTGTGAATAATGCTGCAATTAACATATATCTTTTTAAGATGCTGACTTTATTTCCTTTGGGCGTAAGTGCAGGATCATGTGGTAGTTCTATTTTTAATATTTTAGGAACCTCCATATTCTTTTCCATAATGGCTTTACTACTTTACATTGCCACCAATAATTTACAAGGGTTCCATTTTCTCCAGATCCTTGCCAACACTTATTATCACTCATATTTTTTATAATAGCCACCCTAACAGATGTGAAGTTATATCTCATTGGGCATATGGTGTTAGATACAGATCGAATTGTATTCTTCTACATGTGGATATTCAGTTTTCCCAACACCATTTTTTGAATATACTACCTTTTCTCCATCATGTAGTTGTGGAATGCTTGTGGAAAATGAATCAACCATATATGCATGAATTTATTTCAATTCTGTTCTGTTAGTTTACATATCTACTTTTGTTCTGATATCATACTGTTTTGATTACCGAGACTTTGTAATATGTTTTAAAATCAGAAAATGTGATGCCTCCAACTTTGTGTTTGATTTTTTTTCCCACAAGATGGCTATTTAGGGTGTTTTGTGGTTCCATACAAATTTTACCATACTACATGGTAGTATGGATATTTAACAATAATAATTCTTCTAATCCATGAACACAGAAAATCTTTCTACTGATTTCTGTCTTCAGTAATTATTTCTTTTATCAATGTTTTATAGTTTTCATTGTACAGATACTTCATCTCTAAGTTAATTCCTAAGTATTTTTTTCTTTTTGATGCTATTGCAAATGGCATTGTTTCATTAATTTATTTTGGGAGTAGTTTTTTGCTAGTATAAAGAACCACAACTGACTTTGGCTGTTGATTTTGTATCCTGAAACTTTACTGAATTTATTTATTAGTTACAATGATTTTTTGGTGGAATACTTAGGTTTTTTCTACACATGAGATCATGTTATCTGTAAACAAGGACAATTTTACTCCTTCCTTTTCAATTTGGATGCTTTTTTTTTTTTTTTTTTGCCTTTTTTTAAAAATTTTTTTTAGACAGGGTCTCAGTCTGTCACCCAAGCTGAGTGCAGTAGCATCATCATGACTCACTGCAGCCTCCACCTGCAGGGCTCAAGAGATGCTCGTGCCTCAGCTTCCTAAGTAGCTGCGACCACAGACATGTGCTACCTACCCTAGCTAATTTTTCATTTTTTTTGTAGAGATGGGGTCCTGCTATGCTACCCAGGCTGGTCTCAAACTTCTGGACTCAAGCAATCCTCCTGCCTTAGCTCCCAAAGTGCTGGGATGGCGGCATGAGCCACTCACTGCACCTGACTATTTCTTTTTCTCACTTGATTATTTGGCTAGGACTTCCAGTACTATGTTGGATGGAAGTGGCAAGAATGGGCATCCTTGTCTTGCTCCTGATCTTATAAGAAAAGCTTTCAACTTGCCACAGTGTAATTTTTGCTATGTGCTTATCATACATAGTCTTTATTTGCTAAGTTTTTTGTTTTTCATTTATGTTCAAGTGAGTTTAAATAGCTTTTGTTTTGTTTTGTTTTGTTTTAAGAGATGGAGTCTTGCTCTGTTGCCCAGGTTGGAATGTAATGATGCATTCATGGTTCACTTCACCCTTGAATTTCTAGGTTCAAAAGATTCTCCCACCTCAGCCTCCAGAGTAGCTGGGACTACTGGTACATGCCACCACACCCAGATGATGTTTCTATCTTTGTACAGACAGGGTCTTCCCATATTGCCCAGGCTGGTCTCAAACTCCTGGCTTCAAGTGATTCTCCTGCCTCAGCTTCAGAAAGTGCTGGGATTACAGACATGAGCCACAGCACCCAGCCTAAATAGTATTTCTTTATCTATTCCTAAAGGTTTAGTAGGATTTACTTATAAAACCATTGATCTTGGTAGTCTTTTGATAACACTTGAATAATTTTTCACTATTGCTCTATTTGCCTATTTTATTGTCTACTGTGGATAGCCATAGGAGATTTTATTTGCTAAGGAAAGCATTTATTTCATATGGATTTCAATTATATTTTCACAAACTTGAGCTAAGATGTTTTAGTTTAACAACATTTTGTACCAATAGTTATTTCCTTGGTCCCATTTGTTTTATAAGTGTGCTTTCTCCCTCTTTTGATTTTATTTCAATGGATAATCAATTTTTTATTTGATTCAATTTTCAAATGAAAAGCAAATAGATTTATTTATTACATTTCCTACTTTTTCCAACTCTTTTTTATTATATCTTTACTGATAGATTCTTCTCTTTCCATAGGTTTTTGTTGTTGGTCACTTTTAACTTGTTGATATAAATGCTTAGCTTTTACTTTTTATTATTTGAAAATTATTTACATTTTACATTGCTTTAGCTTTAGCTATATCTCATATGTTGAAATATAAACTTTTTAAACTTTACCTTCTATAAATCCTGTGGTTTCATTTTTTATTCTCTCTTTGCATTTTTTGTTTTCTAGCTTGTATAGATTAATTAATATTTTACTAAAGAATATCATCTGCGCCATTTCTGCTTTTTGGAATTCATTAAAATTTTCTTCATTATTATAAGTTCAATTTTATTAGTGTTCCAAGTTACTTGAAATGTAGTGTATTTTTCCTCTTTGTGAAATATATTAGACCACATTAGTTAGGTTATTTTAACCATCTCAATTTTTACTTTTTCAGGCTACGTGATCTCTCATGGACATAGTTATGATTTGACATTATTTTTAATGTGTGGTCTATATCCTCTAAATAGTATTTATAGCTAAATAAAAGGCTTTTTAAACAACATAATAAGTATTATATATGAGGATATAGTGTGATTTTTATTTTTAGAGTATCAAAGATCAGTCAATAAAAAGTCCCACTTGTTTGTCTCCTATAGTGAATTATGTTATATTTAAAGAAAGTAGAGAAGACCAGTGGATTCAGCTATTTCTAGCGTTTGCTCTGGTGAGAGTGAGAAGACTAGTTAAATACACACACACACACAAATATTCACATATACATACAACTATCATATCCCCTGGATTTGCTCACATTTGTGTAAAGCACTCTTTACAAACTAGTAAACACTGTCATTACTTACAAGGGTAGTTTGCATGCTGTTACAAAGTCAGGATAAGTAAACATTCATAAGTTCTTTTCTGTTTTGCTGTCATACATACAAAATAAAATGGCATGTACATTTTTAGACTCACTATGTGTTTCCTTTGCAAGATATGCTTACTTTATCTGTGAATGAGTTCACAGGTGGTTGCATATTTTAAATACACCTGAAGAACCAACACGCATAACTTAGTTATGAGTTGGAGAGTGGAAGTGGTGAGAACAAGAAAATCAGTGTGAAGGTGGTTAAAGAGGAAAAGTCTTGAATTCAGAGCTAGTAGGGGGTAGGTTTTTATTTCATCAGCATCACAATTGAATAACTCTGTAAAAACTACAATGATATTTATATCTTCTAGTTTTGCCATCTGTATAATAAGTGTAATTGCCATTTTCCTGCATACTTTATTGTATTGATTCACAAAAAAATGAGATGTATTTTGACAACTCTGGAGCCAAGAAGCTTCAAGGTTCAAAATGATGGGTGATATTGGCATTTCCTCCTAACCTCCTACCCCTAAACAGGTGTATTTGTCCTCCTCTCCACTCCACCCTTGAATGCATTGTATGTTAGAGTTTTCAGCTAAACTTGTGTTTATCTTCTCCACCTGCTCAGTAAATCTCCTTTACTGTTTTGTTTACTAGCTCAAAATTAGGGGGTTTATATTCTAAGAGTATCTTCACAGAAATACAAATGGATTTTATCATAGCTAAAGTCAGCTGCTCAAGCACACTAGTTTGCTGACCTTTCGTGGTTGGTTTGGAGCTTAGGACATTTAAGAGCCAAAATAAAGACAGGTCACCTGTCTATGCATGCAGTTCTACTCATTTTCAACAAACATTCACTTCTTACACACTCTAACAAGCCCTTATGTTAGGTGCTTGGGGAATAAGCAAAGTTGATTAAGATTATGTCCTCCAAGAGCTTCCAGTCAATTGCAGTTAATCTTGCTATTTTTTTCTCCTTACAAAAATACACTATCACGGAAGCAAAATCATGTGGAAACCTCACATTGGAGCCAAGAAGAAAATGAAAGTTTCTAGAGTAACTTTCACCGTACTTAATATCATTAGCCTATTTCAAAATAAATAAGAAACTACCAGGATTGTGGTGAGCCCATATGATAACAGAAGCCTAAACACTCATGATGAACTGTCCTAAAAAGATGGAAAGTTAGCGGTTTCTATGTAGTTTCTGTCAGGCTTTCTCCAAGGCAAGGAGTGGAATATAGCAATCATTATGTAGGCAAATGAGCTTGGAATTAAGCACAAAAGGTCCCACTGGGAATGACAAATGTACTAATGCTCATTAATTTTTGTGGCTTATTAGCATAAAAATGTGGGAAAAATAATTCTATTTCTTTTCCTGTGTTTGGGTTTGTTATTTGTGTTACAAAATGCAAAGTGCAAAAGAACCATATCTAGTACTTGAGTGTTTACTTAAAGTAATCCCCTATGTATTATATTGTTGCTATGTATTCATCTTAATATCAAAATTTCCTACTGAGTGTATGTGGTTAGAGTTGTGTTTGTCCAAGGTTTACATTCAAGACTCATGTCATAAACAAAACAAAAAGTGGATTTTTCTATGCAAGAGCCCAGGTATTGCCTCTTTTGAACTGAACCTTCTTATATGTTCCACAGCTGTAAGTTAAAAATGGAAGAGACTTTGTATGTATATATCACACTTCTTTATCCATTCATGGTTCAATGGACATCTAGATTGTTTCTTGGCCATTATGAATAGTGCTGTGATGAACGCTGAAGTGATATATCTCTTCAAGATACTGATTTCAACTCCTCTGGGTAAATACCCAGAAGTGGGATTGCTGGACCACATTGTAGTTTTATTTTTTATTTTTTGAGGAACCTCCATACCGTTCTCCATAATGGCTGCACCATTTTGCATTTTTACTGGCAGTATACAAGGGTTCTGGTTTTGTAACATGCTCACCAACACCTGTTGCCTTTTGTTTTGTTTTATTTTTAATAATAGCCACCCTAACAAATAAAGAAATCCTGCAATATGTGACAACATGGATGAACCTGGGGGAATTGTGCTAAGTGAAATAAGCCAGTCAGAGAAAGACAAATACAACAATCCTTCTTACATGAGGTATCTAAAATAGCCAAATGCGCAGAAGCAGAGAATAGAATGTTGGTTGCCAGGAGAAGGGGAAAGGGGGCAATGGGGAGTTGCAAGTCAACAGTTACAAAGTTTCAGTAACACAAGAGAAGTGAGTTCTAGAGATCTGGTGTACAACACTATGCCTATACTTAACGATATTGTATTGTATACTTAAACATCTGTTAGGAGGGTAGACCTCACGTTGAGTGTTCTCACCACAGTGAAGATAATGTTTTAAATGGCAGAGTCTTGGGGTCACTTTGCACTTTCTTGGGGTGCTCTTTCTTGGGGTTCCATAGTAAAACTATGGAACCATTCTGAGGGTCCCCACCATGGTGTTCGTGAGTGGGATAGTGTATAAACATCAATGCATTTTCAGCTACCATGTCTGAGTAAGAAGGATCTGAAAATATTTAGGTGGCCAAATGCAAAATACAACATCATCCTTTATCTCTGTCTACTATTTGGGAAAATAAATCCCTGCCAACTCTGAGCAGCTTCAGGAAAGGTATTTATTGTGACTAATTATTCTGGGGCCCCAGAATATCTAGGCAGCTTTCCTGGTCTCACACACCTCAGCTATTTCCCAGTACATATGACATGCATGGGCACTACAATTGGGTTCTTAATGCCTGGTCTCATTAAATCAGTTTTATTCTTTGTTTTAGGGGTTATTGTATTTGTAGGATTCTATTCCTTTAAACATGTGTTCCCACGCACCCAAGCCTGAGTGTTTAATAGAACATAGGTGACTCCAGTAACTATCTCACTGATTGCATCCATAAATAACTAGCATGAAAACAAATCATTTTTACATTCAGGTGCTTTTTTCCTAACCCCTCTTGCTCTTCCGTTTTTGCTCATAGTTGCTGTTGAACATTACCCTGTCAACTCTTCAAGTATTTGACTACAAAATATGCTTGGTAAATAATATAGGGAGATTAACTAAATGGCACATAATTACCACAAATTTAGAGTCCTGTGAAAGAATATATTTTATCCATGATTAGAAGGCTTACAGACTTTCCAAATCCATTTTAATATATTTGACAGTAAGCCATGGGAAATTTTAAACAGCAGACAACGCTTATTCAGAATTTATAATAAGTTGGCCCTAGATTACTGTATTATTAAAGACTTCAGCACACGAAGCTGCTAATTTGTTTCCTTTCCTAAACACACATTCTCCCTCCCAGCACGTTGTTACCACCCCCATCAGTAACAACTATAAACCTCTCTGTGTTGAAGGCTGCATGGAATTGAAATGTAAGTCGATTTTTAAACTTTGCCACACTAACAAGATATATCCAGTTCTGGCACACACTCAAACAAGTCAATTAAGTAAAGCAATGAAGCAGTACAAGAAACTCTAAATTTTTCCCTTTTTTTTTTTTTTTTTTTTTTTCGTTTACTTAACTGGTGCCAGGGAAGGCTGGGCCCATTCTGTCTGGCAAGGGAAAATGTCCTTGTGGTAATTGCCTGAACAGCTTTGAAATGTCACTAAAAAAACTTCATCTTCTCATAACAGGTCTAGGACCATGAAACCAGCATGCCTATCTAGGAGCAACTGGGGAGCCCCACTAAGAACGCGCACAGTTTTTTTAAACTGGTCGTCAAATGGACCAAAATTGATAAATACATCATATCTCTATCCATTCTTTCTCTCCAAAAATGTGTTTTCATGTTGAAACAGTAGTGCCATCTTTATCCCATCCAGGACTCTTTGGCATTGACTCTTCCACCAGCAGCTGGTGGCATGACTCTTTGCTAAAACCTTCCTTTGCTAAAGCATTCCATGAGATTGTGCTCAGTTCCCATTGTGCTAGCCATTTAGGCTAGACAGGCATGAGGGTAGACACCCCAGGAACAACCCTAAAGAATTAGGAGCTAGTGGGTCAGCTTTCTTGCTAATCAGGTGGTGTGATTCTGATTCTGCACCATCTCCCAGTGGGCCCCAACAGGGTGAGCCCCAGCCCAGCAGTAACCTGCTCATTAATGCATCCTGTCATTGGTGTCCTTCCCTTCTCTCTCTTGTTCTTCAATTCTCTTACCGATGCTTCTTAGATCACTTCCCAAATAAACTACACTTAAATATTTTCCTCAAGCCCTTCTTCCATGGGAACCCAATCAAAGGCAAAACTTATTATAACTAAGGTGGCAAGAACATAGATTCTGGAGTCAAAATACCAGGGTTGCAACTTTGTCTCCATCAGACTAGCTGTATGATTTTGGGAAACAAACTTATCTTTTCGTCATTTTGCCTCAGTTTACTCATCTTTTGTGATTAGCACATGGAATAATGTATGCAAAACACACTTAAAATATTACCTGGCACATAGTAAATATCAAACAAGTATTAAGCTAAAATTAATTACTATTACTACTATTATTGTTTTGGCCAAACGTTGGGCTAAGTGCTGGGATAAAACAAGTTAACAAATTAGTTAAATAAGATAAAAATCATGTCCTCAAATTGCTTATAATCTAGAGGAAAGCTAGACAAGCAAACAAAAGTCAGAATAAAATCAGTAAAACCTTTTGTGTGTTAGAGTTTGCTTTTATCTTCCATGAATATGTGGATAGATTTCTACTTGACATAAACATGTGTTTATCTACAAGAATAATTGAGTATAAATATAATTTCCTTGTTATTTAAGTGAAATACTATAGAGTTCTTACAAAATTAACACTAAAGAATCCTGCTTTAAATTAAATTTAGCAAACATTGATGCCTTGATTAATCAACTTACTTATTTTGTATGTCATGTTCCCATAAAATTAGGCTAACCTGTACTGAAACATTTGTCAACTGCTGCTTGTAGCCTCCATTCATACCATGGTCCCCCTTCAGTCCAATAAGCAGAGAGGCTGCAAGAGGACGAAGGACATGGCCACCTGTAGGTTGATTGATACACTAATGCAACCATTCCATTTCATCAGAACATTTCCATTGTTTATCCCTGGAAATATCAAAAGTCAGTTTTCAGAGGAGTCTTTCATATTGTCCCAAAAGACAACATTGATACAGGATAACAAGGAAGAGACGGACAGTGAAGCAGGAGTGCTTAAACCAACCCCGACAATGCAGTGTACCAGACTATGCTTCTCAGTATGCACTATGACCACTTTATTAGATAGAAAGGTACCTAATGGAACAGTTTTAATAAGGAGGTTTTCTTATCCATTGGGCCAGGACCCAGTTAGTATCATGATGAACCTATGTTTGGTTCTGGGATAGAGGCCAGTGCCATGTGGTATATTCAGAGTATTGAGAGTAAAGTTTGTTCACTGGCCCAAATCCAGAAATGAGTCTGACAATAGCAGCACCAGCTCTAATTAGAAGGGAAAAGTCTGTTTGTTCCTTCTATGTGCTGTCTCCTTCCCTTCCTCCAGTCACCTCAAATAATGATAATAATATTAATAATAAATTTTAAAAGAAAAATATAAAGATAATAAAGGTTTGTGACCCTGGTTCTCATCCACAACTTGGAGCTGGTGCCTGCAAAATATCAAGTATCAAAAAAGGACACGGTGTTTGCCCTTTAAGAGACAGCATTTTCCTCCAAGCATGTTTACAGACTGACTATATCTGGCGTGAGCTCACAGGTATGGCTGGTTTCTATAGATGATCAGTTCCTTTAGTCCCTTTGAAAACATACGCATTTGAACTGATGAAAGAAGTTTTGTTTTTGGTAACAGGGAGACCTGCCATGCTATAACTTGAAAGTCCACCTACACTTTAAATTGAAATCTTGGCCCAGCCCGTGGGAAAAAAATAAATTAAAAAGAGCAGTTCTGTTTTGCTTTGAGAAAAATCTCAAGTTTCAAGAGTGAATAATTAGAGAAAATCACGGTTGTGCCTTGCAGCTTTTTTTTTTTTTTTAAATTTCTGTGTTCTCCTTGGCAAGACCTTGACATTAACCACAGATTATTCTTTCCTTCTAAGCTTATGTAACTCCAAAAGTGGACACTCCCGAATGGCTGTGGCACACAGACCTCTGAGTCTGGCATCAGTGCCATGTGGCTTTAGAAACTCATGGTTGGGCACTTTGTTCTTATTGAATGACATTCCCACTGTGGATCATGAGGTTCTCTTCATTTAGAGTGCTAGTCTCAAATATCCATATGCTCTTAAAACAACAGTTTTGTTGTTTTGTCCTTCAAAGTGCAAATCAACTTATTTCATAAAGCAATCTTGATTTCTTCAGATATAGGATCTTTCCTTCCTCCCTATAACATGCTCTTTTTACTTATTTTTAAATGAGCCCTATTTATTTTGTCTATTTGTAGAAGCTTCCTATTTGACACCTCCTGGTTAGGTCAGGAGGCTGAAATAAGCAATTCTAGAAGACAGGATAAAAGGCGATCTAGAGAAGAGGCATGTGGATGGATCTAAAGGAACAGCCAAAAGTGTGCAGATCTTTGAGTCTTACCTCAGTACCCAACAGAGATCTTCAACTGTGTATGAGGGATTAAAGAACCCAGTGCATAAATGACTCATCCAATCATTTAACTGGCTATTAGCCAGTTTCTGTGGTAGGCCACTCCAGGCCTCGTACAATGGGGCTATAAAAGAAACAGTCCTGGTGGCTGAGATAAAAGCTCTGTATGGGCTCTCTTATGAAAGCTGATCTAGCCCCTGCTGATAGCCAGTCAACAACAGTGACAGAATCTGAGTGCTCAATATGGGACTATCCCTAAAGAAGATCAAATAGCCACTTGGTGGCACACTGATCCAGTTGGAATCTTTCAACCCTGAAGAAGCAGTGATTCTTCCTTACTAAAAATGACAACTATTTCAAATATGGGTTTAGCATGCCTCTCTACTATACTCTCCCAGCTTTACTATCTGAGGGCTTACAAGTTATTAAGATTATCATGATTTGGTGACATGGATCCTATATAATATTGCTTTGGAACAAGAGACCCACTTTAAAGCAAGTGAAATATGACGATGAACCCATGACCAGAGTATTAACTCTTCCTACCATATACTTTATCACCTCAAAGCAGATGTCTTGATAAATTTTAATACATTATTAAAGGCTCAGCTAAGGCACCAGCTTGAGAAAGACACACTAAGGGAGTGGGCAGTTCTTCTGAAGGATGCTATGCAATGCACTAAAGCAATTAGAAGACATTGAATACGTCATACTGGACACCAAAAGCGAGATGTATGATTGGCCTCTTTATTACTCCAAGCAGCCAAGTACAAAATTTGTACTTTCTGGCCTCACAATGTTAAGCTTTGCTGGATTAAAAGCCCTGTTTTCCTGCAAGGAATAAATATTTCCATCAAGAGTCACAGTGAGAATTCTATTGAGCTGTAAGTTACAATTCCACTTGGTCACTTTGGGCACCACATGCAGGTAGGCTGGCCAACAGGTAACGAAAGGTTGAGATTTTCTGTGGACTGAATGTTTGCCAACATTCATATGTTGAAGCCCTAGTCCCTTGTGCAATTTGGAGCTGAGGCCTTTGAGAGCTAAGTAGTTCATAAGACTGGGGCCCTCATGGTGGGAGTAATGCCCTCATAAAAAGACAACAAGAAAGACAATCTATCTCTTTCCTTCCCTCTCTTTCTTTCTCCTCTCTGCCATGTGAGAATACAGCAAGCAGCAGGTCATCTAAAAACCAGTGACAGGGCCTTCACCAGGAACCAAATTGGCTGATACTCTGGGATCATAGACTTCTCAGCCTCCAGAACTATAAAAAAATAAATGTTTGTTGTTTAAGGCACCCAGTCGATGGTATTTGTTCAGGGATAGCAGCCTGAACTAAGATAGGATTATTAACACTGCATGAGAAGCTGGGGTTGCTACCATATCATGGAGCTAAGAAAGACTATATGCAGAACTACGGGAATTTACTAGAATGTATATTTGGGCTTTATGTGTGGTGTTAACACTGAGAAGAAAATTGAGGCAAATAGTCTGATGAGTATGAGAAAATAAAGGAATTATCCCTCAAGGATGAAGGATTAGATCACCACAACATGTAAGCAACCTAGTGACTCAATTTCTCCCTGAAGGTGAGGGAAATCTACAACAGGTATGTCGAGCTATAAGGAAGAAAGCTGAGGAAAAATTAATACAAGTAGAGAGTTTATTTGGGCCAAGTATGCGGATTGCAACCCAGGAGTATAGATTCTCGGTATAGAGTCTTTTCAACCCTGAAAAAAACTCTCTGCCAGCAGTTACAAATGGATTTTATTTTATTTTGTTTTTTTGTAGCGATGAGGTCTTATTATGTTTTCCAGGCTGGTCTCAAACTCCTGGCCTCAAGTTATCAATCTTCCTACTACAGCCTCCCAAAGTGCTGGAACTGTAGGCATGAGCCACCCTACCTGACCACAAGTCAATTTTTAAAGAAAAAGTAGGGAGAGTTCCTGAGTAGTTTCCTAAGAATTTACATTAAGCTATTGATTGTTATTTGTATCACACATTCCAGGAACATGAAGATAATCGGTGAGCAGCTAGTCAGAACTAAGAAGACTTTAAACAATTGCCCCCAAGCATAAAGGAGAGGGCATGATGAAATTGCTATATTCTTGTCTTTCTGGGCCTGCATACTTCACATAACTTGGACTGCCATAAGATATTTTTATTTTCTCAGGTGGTAACACTCTCAGAACTTATTGTGGTAGGACAGCTGCATTGTATTCCATTAAACTCTGCTTTTTTTTTTTTTTTTTTTTTTTTTTTGCTACTCTTTTCAGAGATCCTTGCCAACTTCAGCACTCTTTGCCAATAGCAGCACCTTCATAACAGGTCTTTATTGAATTTTCTTCCTTTCCTGTCTCAGTCTCCCCACTATCACTGCTTCTTTTTGGAATTATTTTCCAAAGAAACTATCCCAAATTAAGTCTTTATCTCGGGTTCTACTCTTGGCAGAATCCAAATAAGGGAAGCACTATTTTTATACACTTTACAAACACACATACTTTGAAATGTAATACATGTCACGCGTGTCCGTGTCAAGAGACCACCACACAGGCTTTGTGTGAGCAATAAAGCTGTCTATTTCACCTGGGTGCAGGTGGGCTGAGTCCAAAAAAGGAGTCAGTGAAGGGAGATAGGGGTGGGGCCATTTTATAGGATTTGGGGAGGTAATGGAAAATTACTGTCAAAGGGGTTGTTCTCTTGCGGGCAGGGGCAGGGATCACAAGGTGCTCAGTCAGGGAGCTTCTGAGCCAGGAGAGGAATTTCACAAGGTAATGTCATCAGCTAAGGCAGGAACTGGCCCTTTTCACTTCTTTTGTAATGCTTCACTTGCTTCAGGCCATCTGGATGTATATGTGCAGGCTTGGGCTCAGAGGCCTGACATTCCTGTCCTTTTACATTAATAAGAAAAATAAAACAAAATAGTGTTGAAGTGTTGGGGCGGCGAAAATGTTTGGCAGTGGTAAAGAGAGATAATTGGCGATGTTTCTCAGGGCTGCTTCAAGCAGGATTAGGGGTGGTGTGGGAACTTAGAGTGGGAGAGATTAAGCAGAAGGAAGATTTTGTGGTAAGGGGTGATATTGTGGGGTTGTTAGAAGGAGCATTTGTCATATAGAATAATTGGTGGTGGCCTGGATATGGTTTTAGATGAAGGGAGAAACTAAACAGAAGACACAAGGTATGAATAAGAGAAGGAGAAAAACAGGTATTAAAGGAGTAAGAATTGGGAGGACCCAGGACATCCACTTAGAGAGTGCCCAAGAGGATTCAGCATAATTACTTGCTTGGTTGGCAAGTTTTTAGACTCTATCCTTGAGTTTGTTTATGTTGTCATATACCAGGCCAGATTGATTTAGGTAAAAACAACACTTTTCATTTAAAAATATACAGAGTACTCTTTTTTTAGCAGTGAGTAAGTTGAGGCCTCGGCGATTTTGGAGGAAAGAGAAATGCAAAGCCAGCAATTGTTTGTTAAAGGAAGATTAGAAATGGCTAGGAGAGAGTGAGATTGATAGTGTGGTGGAGATAGCTGGGGAGAGGTAGAAGGTGGCATAAGAACGGGAATGAGAATAAGAGTGAATATAAAAGTAAAGAATAGGATTTCATCAGGGTGAAAATATTGGAGTGTACCCTGTCAGCAAAGATTATCCACTTTAAGAGAGACTTAAGGGTGGCAGTTTGAGGTAAAACCAGGAGATATCAGTTATGATGGTTTGAAGGAAAAGTGTAAACTGGCAGTGTAAACAAAGACAGGCTATTTACGAGTAGTTGAGAATGGTGAATAGGAGTATGACTAGAGAGAAGATAGTAGGGATGACAAGTTTTGGGGTGCAGTTCAAGTTGGGCTGAAATGAGGCTGGGGCCTAATAAAAAGGAACATCCATATAGGAGTTCAAATGGGCTGTACCCTGCAGCATCCCGAGGACAGGCCCGAATTCTGAGAAGGGCAGGTGGTGAAAGTATTGTCCAGTCCTTTTTAAGTTGGAGGCAGAGCTTGGTGAGGTATGTTTTTGAAAGACCATTAGTCTGTTTTACCTTTCCTGAAGATTGAGAACACTAAGGGATATGAAGGTTCCATTGAATACCAACAGCCTGAGAAACTGCTTGGGTGATTTGACTAGTAAAGTCTGGTCCATTATCAGACTATATAGTGGGAAGGTGGGAAGGCCAAACTGAGGAATTATGTCTGATAGAAGGAAAGAAATGACAGTGGTGGCCTTCTCAGACCCTGTGGGAAAGGCCTCTACCCATCCAGTCAAAGTGTCTACCCTAGACCAAGAGGTATTTTAGTTTCCTGAGTCGGGGCATGTGAGTAAAGTCAATTTGCCAGTCCTGGGCAGGGGCAAATCCCCGAGCTTGATGTGTAGGGAAGGGAGGGGGCCTGAGAAATTCCTGAGGAGTAGTAGAATAGCAGATGGAACACTGAGAAGTGATTTTTGAGGATAGATTTTTACAATGGAAAGGAAAAGAGAGGTTTTAAGAGGTGGGCTAGTGGCTTGTAACATACATGGAAGAGGTTATGAAACGATGAAAGAATAGAATGGGCCTGTGAGGCTGGAAGGAGATATTTTCCTTGGTCCAAGAACCATTTGCCTTGTCTGGAAAGAGATTGATAGGTGGAAGGTTCAGTGGGAGAGTAGGTCGGAGTGACCGATGAGAAGCAGAAAAACTGGCTGTGAGGAATAGAAGTTGGAACGCTAGCTGCTTCTTTAGCTACCTTATCAGCATAAGCGTTGCCCTGAGCAATGGGATCTGATGCCTTTTGATGGCCTTTGCAGTGAATGACTCCAGCTTCCTTTGGAAGTAAAGAGGCCTTGAGAATAGATTTTATTAAAGAGGCATTACTGATGGAAGACCCTTGCCTAGTGAGGAAACCTCTTTCAGCCCATATAACAGCATGGTGGTGCAGGATATGGAAGACATATTTAGAGTCAGTATAAGTATTGACGTGTACTCCCTTTGCAAGAGTGAGGGCTTGAGTTAAGGCAATGAGTTTGGCTTGCTGAGAGGTAGTGGAAGGTGGCAGAGTGGTAGCCACAAGGATAGATGTGGAAGATACTACTATAGCATAGCCTGCCTTTGCTGGTGAGTGGTGATTAGGCCTGGTGGAACTGCCATCAATAAACCAAGTGTGATCAGGGTGAGAAACAGGAAAGAAGGAAATATGGGGAAATTGAGTGAATGTTAGGTGGATCAGAGAGATAAAGTCATGGGGGTCAGGTGTGGTATCCGGAATAATGTGGGAGGCCAGATTGATGTCTGGGCCAGGAACAGTGGTAATTGTGGGAGACTCAACAAAAAGTGAGTATAGCTGAAGGAGCTGGGGAGCAGAAAGTATATGCATCAGCTGTGAGGAAGAAAATCGATTTTGGAAGTTATGAGAACTGTAGACAGTGAGTTGAGCATAGTTTGTGATTTTGAGGGCCTCTAAAAGTATTAAAGCCGTGGCAGCTGCACACAGACATGAAGGCTAGGCTGAAATAGTAAGGTCAAGTTGTTTGGACAGAAAGGCTACAGGGCACAGTCCCAGCTCTTGTGTAAGAATTCTGACTGCACAGCCCTGTACTTTGGCTGTGTGTAATGAAAAGGGTTGGCATGAGTTAGGGAGAGTTAGTGTGGGAGCAGCTTTTAGGGCTGCTTTTAAGGAATGGAAAGGGGAATGGGGAAAGGATTTAGGATTTATTGTGTCAGCTAGGTTTATCTAGAACAGAATAACAGGTTGTGGAGGGAGGTATTGAGGATAGGAGAGTACATGGCTTTGGCACCACAGGGTGTGATAGGCAAGAACATTTGGTTGATAAGGTGCAGATCCTGAACTAACCTGTAAGACTTGTCTGGTTTATGGACAGGTAAAATGGGGGGGAATTGTAAGGAGAGTTTATAGGCTTTAGAAAGCCATGCTGTAGCAGGTGAGTGATAACAGGCTTTAATCCTTTTAAAGTGTGCTGTGGGATGGGATTCTGTCATTGAGCGGGGTAAGGGTGATTAGGTTTTAATGGGATGGTAAGGGGTGCATGATTGGTCACCAAGGAGGGAGTAGAGGTGTCCCATTCTTTTGGATTAAGATGGGGAGATACAAGGGGATGATGTGAAGGAGGCTTTGAGCTGGCGAAAAGGGCAGCAATGATATGTGGCTGTAGCCCAGGAATAGTCAGGGAAGCATATAATTTAGTTAAAATGTCTTGGCCTAATAAGGGAACTGGACAGGTGGGGATAACTAAAAAGGAGTGCATAAAAGAATATTGTCCAAGTTGGCACCAGAGTTGGGGAGTTTTAAGAGGTTTAGAAGCCTGACTGTCAATACCCACAACAGTTATGGAGGCAAAGGAAATATGCCCTTGAAAAGAAGGTAATGTGGAGTGGGTAGTCTCTGTATTGATTAAGAAGGGGACAGATTTTCCTTCCACTGTAAGAGTTACCCAAAGCGTCTGTGATGGTCCAGGAGGCTTCCAAGGCAATCAGGCAGCGTCAATCTTTAGCCGCTAAGCCGAGAAGATCTGGGAAGGAGTCAGTCAGAGAGCCTTGGGCCAGAGTTCCAGGGACTCTCGGAGTGGCTGCTGGGTGAGTTGGATGGTCTGATATCCAGTGGGGTCCTGTACAGATGAGACATGGCTTAGGAGGAGTCCCGGGCTGTGGGCATTCCTCGGCCCAGTGGCCAGATTTCTGGCACTTGAAGCAAGATCCTGACAGAGGAGGTCCTGAAGGAATGCTTGACTGCTGCAGCTTAGGCATTTTGAAGTTTTTGTGTGCTGGAGGTGTGGCTGGGTTTTGTCTCACAACAGAGGCAATTGTAACTCTGCTCTATTATTGTACACCTTGAAGGTGAGGTTAATTAAGTCCTGTTGTGGGATTTGAGGGCCAGAATCTAATTTTTGGAGCTTTACTTAATGCCAGGAGTGGATTGGATAATAAAATGCATATTTAGAATGAGACGTCCTTCTGACCCTTCAGGGTCTAGGGTTATAAAGAGTCTCAGGGTTGCTGCCAAATGAGCCATGAACTGGGCTGGGTTTTCACATTTGACAAAAAATAAATGCCTAAATGCTAACTGATTTGGGAGAGGTTGAATAAAGAGAAACAAGCATTAACCTTGACTATGCCTTTAGCTCCAGCCACCTCTTTAAGAGTAAATTGTTGGGCAGATTGGGGAGGGCTAGTCACAAAACAAAACCGTAGGCCAGACTGGGTGTGAGGAGGGGTGGTGATAGAAGGATCATAGGGTTGGGGAGCAGAGGCTGAGGAAGAATTGGAGCCTGATTCAGCCTGGCAGGGAGTGACCTGAGGAGGAGCAGTCCGGAGAGGAAAGGAGAGGTCAGATGGATCAGTAGAAAAGGAAGATTGAAAAGAATCAGTGACACTTGGGGTTGGGACTGAGGGGACAGGCAGGAGGGAAAAAAGGAAGATTTGGGATGGGTCGCATTGGGAACAGAGATTAGGGAGGGACTGATATGGAAAAGAATGCCTGGACGTCAGGCACCTCAGACCATCTGCCCATTTTATGACAAGAATTATCTAGATCTTATAGGATGGAAAAATCGAAAGTGCTGTTTTCTGGCTACTTGGAACCATTGTTGAATTTGTATGGAGGTCAAGCAGCATTGCAGAAGAAAATAAGGCGTTTAGGTTTTAGGTCAGGTGTGAGGTGAAAAGGTTTTCAGTTTTTGAGAACACAGGCTAAGGGAGAAGAGGGACGAATGGTGGGTGGAAGTTTGCCCCTAGTGAAGGAGGCAAGCCCAGAGAAAAGAGAGGGTAGAGACATGGAGAGAAGGGGTGAGGGGTACTTGCCCCCCAGGGGAGGTAGTGCTTGCCCCCCAGGAAAGTGGTACTTGCCACTAAGGGTGAAGGATCAAGGCAAGTGTCCCCATGGTGATCAGACACCTCTGAAACCTGGGTGAATAATCAAGCAGGTGTCCCCTCAGTGATTAAACACCAAGGGAAGACTGTCTTCCCGAGTCCATGACCGGCGCCAGAATTTTGGGTTCATGGATAAAACGTGTCTCCTCTGTCTCTACCAGAGAAGGAAAGAAACTGAAATTAAGAGAAGGGAGAGATTGAAGGGTGGCGCCAAGATTGAAAGGAGAAAGAGGTTGAGGGATAGTGAGAGAAGTTGAAGAAGAGAGTTAAAAGAGGCCACTTACCTATTTAAAATTAGTGAGATGTTCCTTGGGCTGGTTGGTCTGAGGACCTGAGGTCATAGGTTGATCTTTCTCATGGAGCAAAGAGCAGGAGGACAGGGGATTGATCTCCCAAGGGAGGTCCCCTGATCCAAGTCACGGCACCAAATGTCACGCATGTCCATTTGAAGAGACCACCAAACGAGCTTTGTGTGAGCAATAAAGCTGTTTATTTCACCTGAGTACAGGTGGCTGAGTCCAAAAAGAGGGTCAGCAAAAGGAGATAGGGTGGAGCCGTTATAGAATTTGGGTAGGTCATGGAAAATTACAGTCAAAGGGGGTTATCCTCTGGCAGGCAGGGGCAGGGGGTCACAAGGTGCTCAGCAGGGGAGCTTCTGAGCCAGGAGAAGGAATTCCACAAGGTAATGTCATCAGTTAAGGCAGGAACCAGTCATTTTCACTTCTTTTGTGATTCTTCACTTGCTTCAGGCCATCTGCATGTATACATGCAGGCTTGGGCTCAGAGGCCTGACAATACATACATAATATGATTTTTAAGTAAAGTTATATTTTGGAAAAAATACTATGCTCATGGCAAGTTGCTTCTAACTGTCTTGACCAAGTCAACTTTAAGGTTTCCCACAGCTTAATCAGACTTTACACCCTTCTCTCCCTGTCTCAAGGCCCCTGGCCTCCCTTTCCTTAAGTTAGAAAACTTGTAATTGCAAATTCTTTATCTCCCTTTGAGATATAAATCTTATTCCAATCTCTGGTCAGTTTTACAACCCAGGAATGTCTTTCTCAAGGACCAGGAGCCACCCTTTGAAATGGAATCAACAAGATAAATAATGCCTCTTTCTCCAAGTCTCTGAGGGAGCATAAAAGCCTAATGACCTTGGGTGTCTTGCTCCCACTTGTAAAAATATCCGATGCCATGAAAATAGGAGAAAGTTTACTTTTCCTTTAGGTATGGCCAATTAGCCAATACAAGTGAAATCAGATTGGGCCCCACCAGCTCTGAAAACCTCGCCAACTTCTTGTTTCAGCTGGATCAAATTCACACTGAGTTCTGGTTTCTCCCTGCTATTCCATTACTCTTGAATAAAGTCTTTTCACAACCTTTTAACACTGTCCAGTGCAATTTTTGGCTTGCCAGCTCTAAGAAATCCCAGTCTTCTTCTGTGGGCAGTGACTGTCACATATTTTTTCTCCTACAAGACCCTGCACAAAGCTGTTGACATAATATGTGTCCACTGTGTACTAGCTAAATAGTAATATATTTGGTCTGGCTACCACTATCTCACCTCTGCCTACCTCAGCTCTTCCAAGTCTCAGTCTTGGAAGACTGCCTGCATACAACATTTCAATGCCAGGAAATCCTTTGTTCATGAGGTAAAGTTCAAAATTAGCATGATATGCATGCTAGATTTTCTAGATTCTTCAGTGATCATGCTCCTTCTCAAAATGTATGCATGAAGTAAGTTGCACAAATATATTATCTTAGCACGTATCACTCTTTCCATCTTGAAAACTTTTCCTCTCCAGTGCTGATTTGAATCCCATCCTTCAGGTCTCAGTAGAGATATTTCCTTTGAGAAGCTTTTGAACTGCAAGTCTGAATTAGATGTCCTCTTATAGATCTTTGAATTTTTCCTATTTTATTTTGTATTTTATTTATTTGTTTGTTTATGTATTTATTTATTTCTGAGACAGAATTTTCACTCTTATTGCCCAGGCTGGAGTGCAATGGTGTGATCTCAGCTCACTGCAACCACCACCTCCCAGGTTCAAGTGATTCTCTTGCCTCACCCTCCCGAATAGCTGGGATTACGGACACCTGCCACCACACATACCTAATTTTTTGTATTTTTATTACAGATGGGGGTTTCACCATGTTAGCCGGGCTGGTCTCGAACTCCCGACCTCAGGTGATCCACCTGCCTCAGCCTCCCAAAGTGCTGGGATTATAGGCAACTTTTCCTATTTTAGCACTTCATCTTTACTATTGCCTGTGGACTTGTTTGTCTCCCTGCCACATCCACCCTTCCCTTCAAACTATGAGGATCCTAGTGTCCAGCATATAATAAGCACAAAATAAATATTTGCTGCATAAATGACTAAGAACCTTCATTTTTTTATCGTGGTCATATGCTACCTTTGGCTGATTGATATTTGATGTAATAGAGAAGTCCTCAAAAATAATAGAAGGAAGAAAAACAACCTTCACTTTAGAAAACGTATTTTCAGTCTGGAAGAAACAAATAAGAATTTAAGGAGGCTTTATTTTATTTAATTCCTATGCTTTTCTAGAAATTACCAAAAACATTGACACTTACTTTCTGGTGTCTAATTTATGTAATTTATATGTTTTCTCCTAACAGAAGAAAATATTTCCCAAAGGAGAAATCGCCCACTGAAGTAGATGGCTAGGACTCTCCTGTCCAACTTAAAGACCCTTGGAGGCTATTAATTCCACCTGCTAATGAAGAAATCAAACTTTTTTGATACAGGAAAGAAAAGAATTCAGATTACAAAAACGTAATCTATCAGAGCATTGGTTCTCATAGAATGATAGGCAAGTCTTTGAAAGTCATAATAGCAATCAGTTAACATCAGTTTATTAAAAATTACTTACGTGGAACATTCATATACCTGTTTTTTAATGCTGTAATCACATTGTGAGATTCACATTATCATTATACAGATAAGGAAACAGGGCTCAGGAGATCTGTAACGCATGGCCTTAGGTCAATCGGAGGCTCTGGCACTGGCCACCACTCTCTGTGGTCGCTGACTATTGAAAGGAGTTGTTATTCACCTTGACCCTCCTCCGCCATCCATAATCTACATGTCCATAATTAGTTCGTAAGCCCACTGCCCACCCTCACCCTCAGGTTGCCTGTGATCAGATGTACTTGATATCCTCATAATGGCTCAATTTAAGAGGCAGGTGTCTCTTCCTCCTAATATGTGGAGAGTTTTTACCATCTGCCACAAGAAGCACACACACAACCCCTCTGAAAGGCTGAAAGCAGCGTTCCACTTGGTGTCAGGTCAAATGGTCATGCAGAATTGTTACCAATGTAGAGAGCCTTCAAAGGCCAATCCAGATTGCTACCATAACTTCTTGTTTACAACAGCAATGGGTACTAATAGGCAGAAACGAAAATACAGAGCTGTGTGAGAGATAACCCACCCCACAGATTCAAGGACTGGTCATTTTCTGATGTCATTATGTTGCGTTTTATTTGCTGATAAATGTTCACCCTGGTGTGGAGTGGAGGCTGAGGAACTGCATCATACTGCCATGAGTCACAAGCAGTGTGTTTTTTCACAAATTAGTGTATACCATATACTTATACAGTCAGGAGAATCAGATATAGCCAAAGATTGGGGAAATTAAAATCCCACAATTTGTGCTTGATGGGTTTTTACCTCTTGTTTTACTTCACTTCCCTCCCTATCTGCTGCTTCCCACAAACCCCTGTTATATACAGTTGGTTTTTTTGTTTTGTTTTTTTTTTTTTTTTTGCACATTATTACTATATATCACTTATTGAGTTTTCATTTTTGGGGCACTGTGATAAATATTTTGTTTTCTTTTGTTTTTTCAATTAAATTCCCCACAACACTATGAAGTGATGTTAGTAAATCTCTCATCTTACAGAAAAGGAAACTGAGGCCCAGAATGTTAGAAAACTTGGCCAAGGCAGCATAACTAGTGAATATTAAGAAAAGGTTTTGAACATGTATTGGACTCTTCAACACTCATGCAATAATATTACCCAGAATCTTCCGCTAAGATGACCAGTTCCTGCCTATGATATTGCTTTGATTACAAGTGTATATATTTTTCCAACCAAACATGGTTTTATTTTAATAGGTCATAATGACTTTCCATCCAAGAAATATATTTCTATTGGAAAAAAGTTAGGCATTAAGGGCAAAAACAGTGACTATTTCCAACACTAGGCATATCAATGCCTCTTCATATGGTGGAGGTCTAAGTTTCAAGTTGTGGTATGTGAAGTATTAATCATTCTGGAATTGGAATGCTTATCTAGAGTTGAATCTGGAATTGGAATGTTTATCTAGAGCTCAGCTCAGTACTGATATGCACAATAACAAAATTGCATCTCTCCATCAGACAAACTCCCTGAAAACCTTAGCGGAATATGTGAGGTGCTGGATTAGGTGGTTTGGTAGATACACACAAGATTCATATAGGGAAGTTTTGGGAGCTCAGAACAAAAAATGAAATGTCTACATATATAACTTGCACAATATTGAAAATAAAAATGCTAAAAGGGAAGTTTAGATAAAGAATGGTGAACGTTCAGGGTAAGGTAACATTACTTTTGAAGTCACGTTTGTAGTGGATGAAGAAGTGATTTTAGAGCCACACAGACCGAGGTAGGAAAAAATCCCAGCTCTTGAACCTCAACTTCATGTCAAGTGAAACAAGTCACTTAATCTCATTGTGCTAGGTTTTTTATCTATAAAATGAAGATTAAATGTATTCTTTATGTTAGGAATAATCTGTTCTATATAGATATAGGTATCTATACATACCCACACACACATCATACCCCTTGGCTTACCGTAAGAACTCTGGAAATAATGTTTTCTTTTCAATTGTGGGATAAGAGAAGAGGCCATAGAGAAATAGCAAAGTAAGGGGTCTGAAAAGATCAAGAGAATTTGTCAGAGCCAAGATGCGTTTGTTAGACAGGAAGAGGGAGAGAGGATGAATCCGGAAACAGTGAAAATCCTAAGTGAAGCTAAGGGGAAGAAAATACTGTTGAGTTGCATCTTCAAGCTAAGTCCTTTCTACATTTGTTAGTACAAACATAAGTCCATTTGGAAAGACAGTTTAGAACCAAGTAGTAGAGGACATGGCAATAGACTAAAGAGTTTGGAAATCTTCGTGAACATCACAGAGAATCACAGGAGTCTCTGGGTGAAGTATAGGGATATCGTGTTGTCATGATCACATATATGCTTCCAGAAAACTATTAAAAAAAAAGAATTTCAATAACTGATTAGAGGAGGGAAAGATTGTAGCCCAGGAGATCATAATAGTAGCCAGAGCATTGATCTAGGCAAAACTATTGAGTGACTAAATTTGGGAAATGACTGTCAATAAGGTAATTAGGCCAGGATAAGATAGCTTTTGGGAAGAGTGGAGTAGCACTCAGCGACATCGCGCTAAGATCAAAGATTACACTGACATTTGACACTAAAAGATTTGGAATGTAGTGTTATGTATAATAGAAAGTTATTTTGGAGTATACAGTAAGGTTAGAGGAAATGATCTGCTTGGGAATTTGAATTTTCAAGTTCCAGAGAAATTTATCAAAGTAAGTAAGAGAAAGGCAGGAAAAACTACAATCGTTCAGCTTGGGAGAGAGGCTGAAACTCTAAAAACAGGCTGTATTTCTCATTTGCATAGAGGTCATAGTAGAAGTTGTAGAGTTAAGTGAGGAAATAATAGAAATTGATTTATTTAGAGACAGGCCCATAGCGTCTTACATTGGAAATGCAGAAGGGTAAAAGATTTGAGAGTGAAAATAATCTTAGAAGTCAGACGCAAAGCAGAAGACAGAACCTCCTGGGAACCAAAGTAGGTGTAAATCAAGAGGGATTTTTAAAAGCTGAATAAAAAACAAAAATGATGAAGATATGCCACATAGTCATCGCAGTTGGTAGGCAATAAACTTCACAGAGAACTATTACTGACTAATAATATACAAGTCAAATTATAGGATGTGTAGGAATAAGTATGTGGAGAGTACATAGAAATAATTAGTGAAGAACAATAGTTCTTAACTGGAGGTGATTTTGCTTCCAAGAACTATTTGGCACTATCTGGAGATGTACTTGGCTATGACAATGGCAGGGTATGGGGTCTGCTAGTGACACCTATTGAGTAGAGCCCAATGATGGTGTTAATCATTCTGTAACACACAAGACAGCCCCCACAACAAAGACTTATTTGGCTCTAATGTCAATAGTGCTGAGGGTAAGAAACTGGTGTAGAATGAAGGGAGTTTGGGAGAACTTGTTGGGAGTTTGGGAGAACAAGATCAAAGATGAATTTCTTATTGTGCTGTTAAGCAATGTTGGCGAGTGTAGGTGAAGTAGATATTAGAGAGGAAATACTAAGTGTTCAATTGAGAAAAGTTTTAATTGGTGGAATATTCCAGATGAGATGGCTATGAGATCAAATCAAGAGCATGATTGGAGGACTTTGCCTTAAAGGGGTTTGCTTTCTCTAAGATGCCCAATCCAACAATATTTCAACCACACCTATTTGTCCACTGTTCACTCTCTTGACTCTATTATTCCCTTCCTTCTCTCATTTTCCTTCTCACCCAACTTAAATTCTATAGTCATCATTATAACCACTCTTGCAAACAACCATAACTTCCTGAACCTCCACTTTTTCTATTATATTCACTTACCATACCACCAAATATTAGTAAAATCCTGTTGGTCCCACTTTAGACGTGTAATGTCAAATTTTAAAATGGGCTGTTAACATTGTCCAACCTCTCTTCTATAGCGCGTTTATACTTCCACTTTTTGAAATGATAATTTCATAATTATCTCTTTAAACTTACTTTACCCTTTTACCTTCCTTAATCTCAGATGATGATATAGCCCCAAACTTCAGTTATAAAATAGGAATAGACAAAAACTTCTTAAGTTTCTATCACTAATCTGTCATTTACTTGCATCTACTTCCAAATCTCTGCCTCTCTTCTAGTTGCAATGAAATAAATACCCTTACCCTCATCAAAGGCTAATCCCTTTATTTGCGCCTGGTTCCCCCCACCCATATGTGTGTGTATATATATATGTGTTATTATCTTCATAATATTCATAATTATCTTAAACTATCTTATTTATTTATTTGTTTTTAAAGGTTTATCTTTTTATATTTAGAGTTTAATTTCTAAAGTCATAGAGAATTTTCCTTTCTTCCCTATTGCATCCAAGAAGCTAGAACAGTACCTGGACAGAATAGGTTCCTATTTATATGCTTAATGAAAAAAAATGCAAAAAAAGGAAGAAAATGATTATATCTTTCTCTTAGTTGTAAAAGAAGTCTGAAAGGATATATTTTCAGCAAGATTAAAGTGGTAGATATTCAAATTATCTTACCTCTATTTTGGGACTGTGTCTTATTCATCTCAGTCCCTTCCAACTATAACAATGCCTAACTCATAATGGATACATGTTAAATATATATATATGTGTGTGTGTGTGTGTGTGTGTGTGTGTGTATATATATATATATACATATTATTTTTTTTTTTTTGAGATGGAGTCTCGCTCTCGCTCTGTCACCCAGGCTGGAGTGCAGTGGCGCCATCTTGACTCACTGCAAGCTCCACCTCCCGGGTTCATGCCATTCTCCTGCCTCAGCCTCCCGTGTAGCTGGGACTACAGGCGCCCACCACCGCGCCTGGCTAATATTTTGTATTTTTAGTAGAGATGGGGTTTCACCATGTTAGCCAGGATGGTCTCAATCTCCTGACCTCGTGATCTGCCCGTCTCAGCCTCCCAAAGTGCTGGGATTACAGGCGTGAGCCACCACGCCCGGCCTAAATATATTTAAGGAACTAGAAAACCAGGGAATGCAGTCTTTTTCAGATGTCAGGATTGAAACATCAGAGTTAAAGCCTCAAAAATAAGGGCCATGGATAATTGAGATACCTCAGGTAAAGAAAATGCAGTTGAGTTGAGTATCATGGATTTGTAATAATGTCACAGCACCAGAAACCATTAATGTACAAAGGTCATCAGTCTAAGAATCCTTGGCTATCTCCAAACAACCCAGCATGTTTGACATAAGGGAGTTCTTAATAAGGAGCTACAGCTCAAGCAAATTAAATATTAATGAATATGCTTTTTCCATCAACAATCTATAGTTCCCTTAACATCATTTGAAAAGCCTTTAGAGTAAACAGAATCATCTTTGTCTCTGGAGTCAATCTCAGCCTAGTAATCATTTGCCATATGCAGGACTGGAGGCCTCTGTGAGGTGTCTATGTGTATCAGCATCAACCATGGCTCTCACATATGTCCACACAAGTTGGCAGTAATTGGCATGTGGGGAGGAAGTGCTGGCTCTAAAAACTGAACAGTTCCTTATTAAAAATGTACCTGCCAGACAAAATTGAGGCCTGGCTGCAAAAACTGGAAAAAAGAGAACATCTTTTGCCTCTTGAAACATTTCCAGAAAGAGTAGAATTCTTAACAGCTGGCAAAGTTACCCCAGTATTATGCATTATTTGGACTCAAAGAACATTGAACTGCTGGATAGTACAGTGGCTTGAAACTTTATTTATGATTGTCATCTATTATGGACTCAATATTTGTATCCCTCAGATTCCTATGTTGAAATCCTAACCCCCAGTGTGATGATATTTGGGGGTGGGGCCTTTGGGAGGTAATTAGGGTTAGAATATGCCATGAGGTTCAGGCCCATATGAATGGAATTCACACCGTTATAAAGAGAAGGAGACACAGGATCTCTCTCTCTCTCTCTCTCTCTCTTTCTTTCTCTCTCTGTCTCTCTCACACACACACACACATACACACACACATCATTCTGCTATGTAATGACACAACAAGAAGACAGCCATCTGCAAATAAGGAAGTGAGCCTTCACCAGACACCGGACACGCTGGCATCTTAGTGCTGGATTTCCCAGTCTCTAGAACTGTAAAACACAAATGTTTGCTGTTGAAAGCAGGGGTTCTCCATTCTCCGGGTCACATACAGAACCAGTCCATGGCCTGTTAGGAACGGGGCCACACAGTACGAGGTGAGCAGCAGCAGGCAATCCAGCATTATTGCCCGAGTTCTACCTCCTGTTAGATCAGTGATGGCATTAGATTTTCATAGAACCCTATTGTGAACTGCACATGCAAAGAATGTAGGTTGCATGCTCCTTATAAGAATCTAATGCCTGGTGTTCTGAAGTGAAATAGTTTCATCCCAAACCATCTCCCTATCCCCACCTCCATCCATGGAAAAATTGTCTTCCATGGAACCAGTCCCTGGTGCCAAAAAGGTTGGTGACAGCTGGTTTAAACCAGCTAATCTATTGTAATTTGTTATAGCAGCCCAAACCAACTAGGACATATCTTGCCGCATTCCCTGCCCTTGTGCTTAAACACACACACGCACACACACACACACACACACACACACACACGGTTTGAGAGACCTCTGTGTGTCTGGTTTGTCCTCTATGATTTGGAGGACACAGAGGAAGCAGAACACAAGTTATATTTTTTCGTCGTGATTTTTTCCCCAAAAAAGGTTAGAAATTACTACAGCAAGACACAGAACTCTGGAAGCCAGGTGGGGAGGAATTTTTGAGAAAAATAGCTATAATGTGAGTCAGAATAGTGCAGAGGTGACAGTGTCTGAGTTTGATTCAATAATCAGAGATTAAGGCCAAATAAAGATGTGGCAAATTCAACCTAGTCTTCAGACAGACATCCAGACCTAGAAGGACATGGTTCAGAGAACATGATGGAGTGAGAAATTGTACAAAGGAGGACAAATTGCAGTTTTTCAGGTAGCTCTGGAAAAAAGAAATGGGTAGGTTATCTCTACATACCCAGAGGCATGAAAACATGGTGCCCCAGAGGGGCCTGACTAATCCATAATTAGTTCCATGGGAAAGTGAGTACTCCTTCCAGAATGGCTGGGATATTGTGCAGCTGTGGAAGGCTCAGATCAAGAGATTACTAGAGGTGAAAAATTAAAGAATAGAGACTCAAATGTCACTCCTGAGCCCTGAGACTGTCTTTTAATCAATGCTTTGCCAGATACGAAATGGCTTCCTTTTTCTCTGGAAGAATGTCTTTATTGTGTCTCTTAATAGATATTTCTGAATGAAGATTAACAATTCTTCCAAAACAGTAGCCAGATCAATCATTTATTCAATAGATTTGTGTTTAACCCACATTTTATGAAAGGCATGGTGCCATGGGCTGGGCATACAGAAGGGAGCTGCAAGTTCAGCAAACTTCTCACATGCAGGTCTGTGAGAGGAGGAAGTGAGAAAGCAGGTAGTTAGAAAATGGAAGTGTGCTAAAGCAGTAGATAGAAGGACTCCAAACCCGGGCTCCAAAGGAGGTTCCCTGAAAAAAGTGTTATCTAAACTGATTTCTGAAAGTAGAATTGGGTAGCTGGATATCAAAGAGATTGATGGATAATGTTCTGTGCAAAAGAAAGAGCATCCAAAGACTTGAAGATAATACAGAGTTATGGAGCATTTAAGGGACAGGACAAAGTTTGGTAAAGCTGAGTTGTGGCATGAAAAGAGGTTGCAAGGGAGAAGAATGGAGAGAGATGAGATGGAAGAAGTAAGTGGGTATGGATTGTGTAGGGCCATAGAAGTCTTGATCAAGCCAAGGAGCTTGACCACAAAGCCCCTGTCCTCCTCAGGTTTCCTCTGATATTTACTAATTGTGCCAAGACATTTGCACTTGATCCACCCTCTGGTATTGTTAGCTTTTTGTGTGTGCTCCATATTCTCAACTAAGTATATAAGGACCTGGAGGAAAGTAATCAGCATTTGCAATTCTTTGGATGTCCCCAGTGTTTAGACCACGTAGGAATTTGATCAATATTGGCAATTGATTGGTTAATCCCAGTGAATGTTTCATGACAGTCAACCCACTACTGTGAACTAGATGGAACAAGTCTGCACACAGATGAGATCATCAAGGCTTGGGGGAGAGAGGGTCCACAAGAGGAGGCCAAAGGACAAGCAGGAGCAGGCAAGGTTCAAGGTTGCCAGAACAGCCTACACACATCAACATGAACAAAAACAGTGCTAACATTTTTAGTCCTTGTAAGGTGCTACTCTGTGTTCTAAGTTCTTTTATTTATTTATTTTTTTATTTTATTTTTGAGAACTCTGTCACCCAGGCTGGAGTGCAGTGGCACAATCTCAGCTCACTACAAGCTCCGCCTCCCAAATTCATGCCATTCTCCTGCCTAAGCCTCCCGAGTAGCTGGGACGACAGGCACCTGCCACCATGCCCAGCTAATTTTTTGTATTTTGAGTAGAGACGGGGTTTCACCGTGTGAGCTAGGATGGTCTCGATCTCCTGACCTCGTGATTTGCCCGCCTTGGCCTCCCAAAGTGCTGGGATTACAGACATGAGCCACCGCACCTGGCCATGCTCTAAGTTCTTTACATGTATTAACTCACTTCTTCTCAAAATAGCCTAATGAGATCAGAAGGATTACTATCTTCCATTTTCCAGGTAAAGAAACAGAGGCACAAAGAAGGTAAGTAGCTCACCCACAATCACTCATATGAAATGCCAAAGTGGGGACTGAAAATCAAGCATTCCGACTCTTCCATCCATACTTCATCTCTGGGGAATGCTGGATCCCAACACACACACATACAGAAAGAAGCATGGTGGGATGTGCACTAAGCCATTACTCATATCCATCTCTTGGAAGTTTTCTTTTTAATTATCTGTATTGGCTACTGTCTTATTATCTGTGCATCACAGGTGGAGTAGTGAACAATATGAAGGCTGTAGAATTCCAGAGCATCAAATCAAAAAGGCACTTGACAAAACCTAAAATCTAAGACCTTAATTGTAAAAGAAAGAAAGAGGAAGGAAAGAAGGAAGGAAGGAAGGAAGGAAGGAAGGAAGGAAGGAAGGAGGGAGGGAGGGAAGGGAGGGAAAGAGAGAAAGAGAGAGAGAGAAAGAAAGAAAGGAAGAGAGAAAAGAAAGGAAGAAGAAGGAAGGAAGGGAGGGAGGGAAAGAGAAAGCGGGAGAGACAGAGAAAGCAAGCAAGCAAGCAAGAAAAGATAAAAGATAGCAAAAGAAAATAAAGGAAAGAAAGGAAGAAATAAAGAGAAATAAAGAAAGAAGGAAACTTTAAAGAAAAGGAAGTAAACCAAATAAAGTGAAGTGACACAGATCCTTTATGCAGGCAGTGCCTGCTCTGTGCCAGGAAGCGCTAGGCACAGTGAATGTGTGGTAAACAAGAGCAATCAAAACAACAAGCCAAAGCCATCCTTGGATAGGACTGTCATCCTCCTGGGGAAGAACAGCAATAACAAGTAAAATAAAAGGTAGTGTCAGGTACATATAAGTCATTGAAAATAACTTAGAGTAAGAGATGGAGGGTGTCGGGGGCAGCCCAGGTGGAGAGGGTGGTGAGAAAAGTCTCTCTGAGGAGACCATGTTCCAGTGCAAGCCTTGTGAGGAGCCCAAGAAGGGTGTCCATTGGAGTTCCCAGCACAGGGAGGCTCCAGGCGGAAACACGTCTGTTGAAGAGCAAGGGAGCCACTGTGGCTGGAGCCCAGTGAAGAAGGGAAAGAGTGGCAAAAAAATTGGGCGAGTGAGCCAGGGACTGTGTCCTTTAGGATGTGGTAAGAGTTTTGGAGAATGTTCAAAATGAGGTTTGAAGCAGGAGAATAATCTAATTTTATTTTTGTTTTAGAAAGAGCATTCTAAGCTGGGCACGGTGGCTCAAGCCTGTAATCCCAGCACTTTGGGAGGCCGAGACAGGCGGATCACGAGGTCAGGAGATCGTGACCATCCTGGCTAACATGGTGAAACCCCGTCTCTACTAAAAAATACAAAAATCTAGCCGAGCGAGGTGGCGGGCGCCTGTAGTCCCAGCTACTCTGGAGGCTGAGGCAGAAAAATGGCGGGAACCCGGGAGGCGGAGCTTGCAGTGAGCTGAGGTCCGGCCACTGCACTACAGCCCTGGCGACAGAGCGAGACTCCGTCTCAAAAAAAAAAAAAAAAGAAAGAAAGAAAGAAAAAGAACATTCTAGCCAGGGGCAGTGACTCACGCTTGTAATTTCAGCACTTTGGGAGGTAGAGGTGGGCGATTGCTTGAGCTCAGGAGTTCAAGACAACCTGGGCAAGGTAGCGAGACTCCGTTTTTATAAACAAACAAACAAAAATTAGCCAAGCATGGTGGCACACACCTATAGACCTAGCTACTTGGGAGGTTGAGGGGAGAGGGGGGTAACTTGAGCCCAAGAGTTTGAGGCTTCAGTGAGCTATGATCACACCTCTGCACTCCAGCCTGGACAACAGAGTGAGACCCTGTCTTTCTAAAATTAAAAAAAAAACTACATTCACATAATACAATACTACACAGCAGAACAAAATAGAAAGAGCATTTTGGTGGCTGTGTGTAAAGATGATAGTAATATGAACTTTCACAGAATAATGATAAAGATGGTAAGAAATATTTCAATTTCCTGATGGAAGAAATGAGAAACATTAGAGAAACAGGCATGAAGGGTTTGGGGTCTGAGTAACTGAATATTGGAAGTAGAACTAAAAATCAGACCTGGGTTCTTGACTTTTCAACTAAAGTTGTTGCTACTACTCCTTAATGGTAGAAGCCATAAACATTATTGTCATTTAACTCTAGAGGAAAATAATGATGGAAAAGCTGCAATTAATAATGACACTTTTGTTTAAAATAAAAAGGTAAGAAAACATTAGAGGGATTTCACATTTCCCTACTTTCCTCACTCCCTTCAGAATTCAAGGTAAAGGGAATTATAACTTAAATGCCATAGAGAGGCAATAACAATTTCATACATAAATTGGAGACTTTGGAATGTATGCTTTTGGCTAAGCAGTGGCTGCCATGTAAAATCCCCTCCTCTCCAGGGTAAGAATGGCAATGGTTTTTGTCTTTTTTTTTTTTTTTTTTTTTTGGTGGGGGAGGGGGGTTTGGTTGTTGTTTTGTTATGTTTAAGCTCCTGGCTTGGTAAACTCAGGTTTTAGCAGAAACATAATACATCAGCTGTAGTCTGAGTGTTAACAGAACAATCCAGAGAGCGGTTGCTTTCAGATTCCTGAAATAGCTTTTGGGCAGCGTGCTCATTCGAGCTAGACAGAGGTCATTTGTACACCTTGTCTTCAACTGGCCTTGTCTTTCTTCCCTGTCCTCTGAGATTCTTGTAAGCACAGAAACTGATCTCTAACTGGAATTTTCAGAGCAGATTTGAGAAGAAATTATTATTTCCAGTGAGACATTGCTGCAAGTCCCCATATTAGGGACCTTATATGAACAAAGCCCCTAGTTCCACTGTCTGGTCCAGAGGTTCCACTTCTATGCAGCTGGCACACCACTCCTACTGGAAAACCATCACTAAGCCAAAAGCATCCAACCTAAGCCCACAATCATTACACGTGTTATCATGTGAACTTATTACCAATAATAACCTTTTGAATCTCCATTTCTCATGGCTCCAAGAGTAATGACGATTTTTTCCCCATTCTTTCTAATGCCACCATTATGAGTGCCATTACAGAGGTAATAGCTAATGGAAAAGAATGGAAACATTTTGTTTCTCACTTTTCACTCACTCTCCTTGATAGAGAATATGGGGCTCAATTAAAAGAACATCGTTATGTGTTAGAACAGACAATGGGGTCGCCCTCAGTGAACATGTCAGTCCGGGCCATGACCTTACCCTTTATCAGAAAGTCCTCACTAAGGTTCTTTTGCATTTTTTTCATAACACGCTTCTGGGAAGCAGTGAGACTGGGCCAGTTTTCTCAGAGGAATAGAATGCAGTTTCTAAGCATCATTCATCAAGTCACTGTTTTTAACAATATTTTGTTTAATCCAGTGAGTCCTAACTTTTGGTGGAGACTGAGGAAGGGAGTGGGTTACCCTGTTAAAAAAAGTAGGCCATGTGGTGAAATGCTTAGAGAGATTTTGCAAAGTAAAGCAAACATTAAAAAATAGATGGGAGTGTTATCAGTCACTACTCAGTTTGTGTGAAACCCACTCTGAATTTCTACTGCTGTTAGGTGACTCTACTTTCTATTGCTGTCAAATCTGACTCTTCATAGTTTCTCAGGCAAGGTTCTCACATGGATGGGATTGAGGGTGATCAGGTTTTTATTCTTGTGAATGGCTGCTGTAGGCCAGCTGCTCTGAAAACAACAGAAGTGCTGGTGGACTTAGGGACAGAAAGAACGAGGAAGAAAATGTTGAGATGGTTTGAAAGTATCTGACTCTGCCCAAAAGAGTGGGCCAGATGGGGAATTACAGCAGAGTTTCTAGATAGCCACAGAGCCACATGAGTGTTATGCAGCAACAAAACGGCAGGGAAGCAAGATTTCCTAGAGATGGATGAGAAGGAGAGTAGTTCTCAAAGAAAGCACAAAGAAAGGCATGAGTTTTAACATGAGATACTTTATCTTAAGAGTCTCGCTCTGTCACCCACGTTGAAGTGCAGTGATGTCATCATGACTCAGTGCAACCTCAAACTCCTGAGCTCAGGTGATCCTCCTCCCGCCTCAGCCTCCTGAGTAGCTGGGATCACAGGCATGTGCCATCACACCCATGAGATAGATTTTGATTAACTGTTGGTTCTACTATTTGCTAGCATTGGGACCTTAAGCAAGTAACTTACTTGTTTTAGAATCCTGAACAAGAATAAAAGTACCTAAGTCATAGAGTTGTTATAAGTATGAAAAGTGTTCATGCTAGAACATTTAGCACTGGATCTAGCACATGGGAAGCATTTAATGAATGTCACATGTCATCATCATCATTGATACCAATAATAGATTTATAGCAACATTACTTTAGGACTGGACATGAAAGGGGAAGAATCAGAAGGATTTTTGTACCTAAAGTGGAAACAGAAAGCCTAGAAATAGAAAAGCAAGTCAATGTAAACAATAGGAACGTGTCCACATAAAATGATAAAAAATATGGCACTGACCCAAACCTTGGGAAAGATTCTTTTAGTCATCCATTTCCCAGGGACCTTAGAGTCCCATAGTGAAATAATTTTTAAGATGATTTTTCTGTCTCTTTGATTCTGTTTTCATCCACAAGAATTGAAAGGGAGTGGGATACAAAAAGGTTTGAAGAAGTCTCCAAACATTTTTAAGTTAACAGCCCATTATTATTAGAGTCGTGGCTATATTGAAATTTTATTCAATAAAATATACACTCAAAAGGAGAGGGACACCCCTGCTTTCTGTTCATCACACAGGGAGAAAGGAAAGCTAAAATTCAGGGAAAGGGCTCAGTGTATTAGAAAGACCATCAGCTTTGGAAGCCTGGAGAGAGGGATTCCACCAGATACTCCATCACTTTCTGATGATACTCCCTTGAGAAAATTACATTGAATTTCTAAAGCTGAACTTCCTCATATGCAAAACAGATGATGATAAAGTAGAGAAAAATAAAGATATGATAATAATAGCAGATGGAAATAAACCATCAGTTAACTTTTCTGGTAGCTTGGAACTTTGTGGAGGTGAAACAGGAGGGACAATTCCACAAATGAATTACCTTAGTTTCCCATGGCCGCTGTAAAAAGGACCACACATATGGTGGTTAAAAGAACCCACATTTATTCTCTAACACTTCTGGAGGCCAGAAGTCTGAAATCAGGTTCACTGGGTAAAGCAAAAGTATTGGCAGGGCTGGTTTCTTTGGGGTTGGGGGTCTGGGGAGAACCTGCTTTCTTATTTTGTCTCACTTCTGAAGGCTGCCTGCATTTTTTTTGGCCATGACCTCTTCCTTGTATCGCTCCAACCTCTTTGTTCCATCATTTTACCTTCTGCTTCCTTTTCTGTGACCAAATCTTTTTCTGCCTCCCTCTTATGAAGACATGCGATGACATTTCGGCCCACCCAGGCAATCCAGAAAAATCCCTCCCTCTGAAGTCTGTCATTTAATCACATCTGCATGTTCCTTTTGTGATAGAAGGGAACATTCACGGCCTCCAGGGGTTAAGATGTGAACATCTTGAGGGCTATTAGTCAGCCTGCCGTAAGAGCCATTTACCTATTTCTTCACCTGCCTAGTCAAAGAAACACTAGGCAAACACACAGCCCAGCGGTCCAGGATATAGGAATGAGAAGACACGTAAATCGTGGGATGAAGAGGGAGATACAGGGCCAGCGTTGAGTTCAACTTTAATAAAGATTTTGAAGAGCCTGGATTTGAGAGGCCTAAGATGTGGAGGATGAATATATCACAGAGTAGAAAATGAGGGTTAGCCTCAGTCAGACGCACCAGCAGCTGCTCAGAGTGAGCTCTTCATCTCCCAAATTGCCTCAGCTCTGAGCCATCTAATCCACATCAGTGACTGACAGCTATGCCCCGAGTAAGGTTATCATGAAAGTAACACCTCAGCACTGTCTTGAGACAAACATGAGCATAAGTATCGTAACTAATCAATAGTGGAACTGAACTTTCCAGCAGAAGACAACACCGTAAAGACTAAGGTTTTTTTACAGACAGACTGTTAAAACAAGACTAGATGAAAACAAGCAAAAAGTACCATATTGTGTGAACTATGCTAACATTTTGAATTCCCAACTCTTTACTTGATACGGGCTGATAATTTTATTCCTAATTCAATGTCAGATACTCAAATGAGCAGAGCCCTTGAAAGTCAGGTGACTTACTTTGTCAAAATGTAGGCATACTTTGGAGACACTGTGGATTCAGTTCCAGATTTTTGCAATAAAGCAAAAATTTCGATAAAGAAAGTTGCACATTATTTTATTTTCCTAGTAATTGTAAGAGTTATATATGTGCTATACTATAAGGCTAAGTGTGCAGTAGCGTTATATCTATAAACTGTACATACTTCAAAAATACTTTATTGCTAAAAAATGCTAACAATCATCTGAGCCTTCAATGAGTTGTAAAATCTTTTTGCTGGTGGAGGGTCTTGCCTCAGTGTTGATCACTGCTGACTGAATAGGATGGTGCTAAAGTTTTGGGTGGCTGTGGCGATTTCTTAAAATATGACAATAAAGTTTACCAATTGACTCTGCCTTTTACCAAAGATTTATTTGTACATGTTTGATAGCATTTCACCCACAGTAGAAATTCTTTCAAAATTAAAGCCAGTTCTCTTAAAACCTGTCACTGCTTTATCAACTAAGTTTATGTAATATTCTTTTCTTGATGCACTTCTTATTTATTTATTAATGTTTGAAATTATTTTTTATTTTTATGGATTTAGGGGTACAAGTGTTGTTACATTAAATAACTATATTGCGTAATGGTGAAATCTGAGCTTTTAGTGTACACATCACCCAAAGAGTGTACATTCTACTCAATAGGGTGATATTTCATTCTTTACCCTCCTCTCACCCAATTTATGTAATATGCTAAATCCTTTGTCATTTCAACAATGTTCACAGGATCTTTACCAGGAGTGGATTCAATCTCAAGAAAATATTTTCTTTGCGCTTCCATAAAAGCAACTCTCATCTGTTCAGATTTTCTCATGAGATTGCGACAATTCAGTCACATCTTCAGCTTCCACTTTTAATCCTAGTTCTCTTGCTGTTTCCACCATGTCTGCAGTTACTTTCTTCACTGAAGTCTTAAAGCCCTCCAAGTGATACATGAAGGCTGGAAACAACCTCTTTCAAACTCTATATATATATATTTTTTATTTTTATTATACTTTGAGTTCTAGGGTACATGTGCATAACGTGCAGGTTTGTTACTATGTACACCTGTGCCATGTTGGTGTGCTGCACCCATCAACTCGTCAGCACCCATCAATTCATCATTTATATCAGGTGTAACTCCCCAGTGCAATCCCTCCCCCCTCCCCCCTCCCCATGATAGGCCCCAGTGTGTGATGTTCCCCTTCCCGAGTCCAAGTGATCTCATTGTTCAGTTCCCACCTATGAGTGAGAACATGCGGTGTTTGGTTTTCTCTTCTTGTGATAGTTTGCTAAGAATGATGGTTTCCAGCTGCGTCCATGTCCCTACAAAGGACGCAAACTCATCCTTTTTTATGGCTGCATAGTATTCCATGGTGTATATGTGCCACATTTTCTTAATCCAGTCTGTCACTGATGGACATTTGGGTTGATTCCAAGTCTTTGCTATTGTGAATAGTGCCGCAATAAACATACGTGTGCATGTGTCTTTGTAGTAGAATAATTTATAATCCTTTGGGTATATACCCAGTAGTGGGATGGCTGGGTCATATGGTACATCTAGTTCTAGATCCTTGAGGAATTGCCATACTGTTTTCCATAATGGTTGAACTAGTTTACAATCCCATCAACAGTGTAAAAGTGTTCCTATTTCTCCACATCCTCTCCAACACCTGTTGTTTCCTGATTTTTTAATGATTGCCATTCTAACTGGTGTGAGATGGTATCTCATTGTGGTTTTGATTTGCATTTCTCTGATGGCGAGTGATGATGAGCATTTTTTCATGTGTCTGTTGGCTGTATGAATGTCTTCTTTTGAGAAATGTCTGTTCATATCCTTTCCCCACTTTTTGATGGGGTTGTTTGCTTTTTCTTGTATATTTGTTTGAGTTCTTTGTAGATTCTGGAAATTAGCCCTTTGTCAGATGAGTAGATTGCAAAAATTTTCTCCCATTCTGTAGGTTCCCTGTTCACTCTGATGGTAGTTTCTTTTGCTGTGCAGAAGCTCTTTAGTTTAATTAGATCCCATTTGTCAATTTTGGCTTTTGTTGTTGTTGCTTTTGGTGTTTTAGACATGAAGTCCTTGCCCATGCCTATGTCCTGAATGGTACTACCTAGATTTTCTTCTAGGGTTTTTATGGTAATAGGTCTAACATTTAAGTCTCTAATCCATCTTGAATTAATCTTCGTATAAGGAGTAAGGAAAGGATCCAGTTTCAGCTTTCTACTTATGGCTAGCCAATTTTCCCAGCACCATTTATTAAATAGGGAATCCTTTCCCCATTTCTTGTTTCTCTCAGGTTTGTCAAAGATCAGATGGCTGTAGATGTGTGGTATTATTTCTGAGGACTCTGTTCTGTTCCATTGGTCTATATCTCTGTTTTGGTACCAGTACCATGCTGTTTTGGTTACTGTAGCCTTGTAGTATGGTTTGAAGTCAGGTAGCGTGATGTCTCCAGCTTTGTCCTTTTGACTTAGGACTGTCTTGGCAATGCAGGCTCTTTTTTGGTTCCATATGAACTTTAAAGCAGTTTTTTCCAATTCGGTGAAGAAACTCATTGGTAGCTTGATGGGGATGGCATTGAATCTATAAATAACCTTGGGCAGTATGGCCGTTTTCACGATATTGATTCTTCCTATCCATGAGCATGGTATGTTCTTCCATTTGTTTGTGTCCTCTTTGATTTCACTGAGCAGTGGTTTGTAGTTCTCCTTGAAGAGGTCCTTTACATCCCTTGTAAGTTGGATTCCTAGGTATTTTATTCTCTTTGAAGCAATTGTGAATGGAATTTCATTCCTGATTTGGCTCTCTGCTTGTCTGTTACTGGTGTATAAGAATGCTTGTGATTTTTGCGCATTAATTTTGTATCCTGAGACTTTGCTGAAGTTGCTTATCAGCTTAAGAAGGTTTTGGGCTGAGACGATTGGGTTTTCTAAGTACACAATCATGTCATCTGCAAACAGGGACAATTTGACTTCTTCTTTTCCTAACTGAATACCCTTGATTTCTTTCTCTTGCCTGATTGCCCTAGCCAGAACTTCCAACACTATGTTGAATAGGAGTGGTGAGAGAGGGCATCCCTGTCTTGTGCCAGTTTTCAAAGGGAATTTTTCCAGTTTTTGCCCATTCAGTATGATATTAGCTGTGGGTTTCTCATAAATAGCTCTTATTATTTTGAGGTACGTTCCATCAATACCGAATTTATTGAGCGTTTTTAGCATGAAGGGCTGTTGAATTTTGTCAAAAGCCTTTTCTGCATCTATTGAGATAATCATGTGGTTCTTGTCTTTGGTTCTGTTTATATGCCGGATTACGTTTATTGATTTGCGAATGTTGAACCAGCCTTGCATCCCAGGGATGAAGCCCACTTGATCATGGTGGATAAGCTTTTTGATGTGCTGCTGAATCGGTTTGCCAGTATTTTATTGAGGATTTTTGCATCGATGTTCATCAGGGATATTGGTCTAAAATTCTCTTTTTTTGTTATGTCTCTGCCAGGCTTTGGTATCAGGATGATGTTGGCCTCATAAAATGAGTTAGGGAGGATTCCCTCTTTTTCTATTGATTGGAATAGTTTCAGAAGGAATGGTACCAGCTCCTCCTTGTACCTCTGGTAGAATTCAGCTGTGAATCCATCTGGTCCTGGGCTTTTTTGGTGGGTAGGCTATTAATTGTTGCCTCAATTTCAGAGCCTGCTATTGGTCTATTCAGGGATTCAACTTCTTCCTGGTTTAGTCTTGGGAGAGTGTAAGTGTCCAGGAAATTATCCATTTCTTCTAGATTTTCTAGTTGATTTGCGTAGAGGTGTTCATAGTATTCTCTGATGGTAGTTTGTATTTCTGTGGGATCGGTGGTGATATCCCCTTTATCATTTTTTATTGCATCTATTTGATTCCTCTCTCTTTTCTTCTTTATTAGTCTTGCTAGTGGTCTGTCAATTCTGTTGATCTTTTCAAAAAACCAACTCCTGGATTCATTGATTTTTTGGAGGGTTTTTTGTGTCTCTATCTCCTTCAGTTCTGCTCTGATCTTAGTTATTTCTTGCCTTCTGCTAGCTTTTGAATGTGTTTGCTCTTGCCTCTCTAGTTCTTTTAATTGTGATGTTAGAGTGTCAATTTTAGATCTTTCCTGCTTCCTCTTGTGGGCATTTAGCGCTATAAATTTCCCTCTACACACTGCTTTAAATGTGTCCCAGAGATTCTGGTATGTTGTATCTTTGTTCTCATTGGTTTCAAAGAACATCTTTATTTCTGCTTTCATTTCGTTATGTACCCAGTAGTCATTCAGGAGCAGGTTGTTCAGTTTCCATGTAGTTCAGTGGTTTTGATTGAGTTTCTTAGTCCTGAGTTCTAGTTTGATTGCACTGTGGTCTGAGAGACAGTTTGTTATAATTTCTGTTCTTTTACATTTGCTGAGGAGTGCTTTACTTCCAATTATGTGGTCAATTTTGGAATAAGTGCGATGTGGTGCTGAGAAGAATGTATATTCTGTTGACTTGGGGTGGAGAGTTCTATAGATGTCTATTAGGTCCGCTTGGTGCAGAGATGAGTTCAATTCCTGGATATCCTTGTTAACTTTCTGTCTCGTTGATCTGTCTAATGTTGACAGTGGAGTGTTGAAGTCTCCCATTATTATTGTATGGGAGTCTAAGTCTCTTTGTAAGTCTCTAAGGACTTGCTTTATCTCGCTTTATGAATCTGGGTGCTCCTGTATTGGGTGCATATATATTTAGGATAGTTAGCTCTTCCTGTTGAATTGATCCCTTTACCATTATGTAATGGCCTTCTTTGTCTCTTTTGATCTTTGATGGTTTAAAGTCTGTTTTATCAGAGACTAGGATTGCAACCCCTGCTTTTTTTTGTTCTCCATTTGCTTGGTAGATCTTCCTCCATCCCTTTATTTTGAGCCTATGTATGTCTCTGCATGTGAGATGGGTCTCCTGAAGACAGCAGACTGATGGGTCTTGACTCTTTATCCAGTTTGCCAGTCTGTGTCTTTTAATTGGAGCATTTAATCCATTTACATTTAAGGTTAATATTGTTATGTGTGAACTTGATCCTGCCATTATGATATTAACTGGTTATTTTGCTCGTTAGATGATGCAGTTTCTTCCTAGCCTCGATGGTCTTTACATTTTGGCATGTTTTTGCAATGGCTGGTACCGGTTGTTCCTTTCCATGTTTAGGGCTTCCTTCAGGGTCTCTTGTAAGGCAGGCCTGGTGGTGACAAAATCTCTAAGCATTTGCTTATCTGTAAAGAATTTTATTTCTCCTTCACTTATGAAACTTAGTTTGGCTGGATATGAAATTCTGGGTTTAAAATTCTTTTCTTTAAGAACGTTGAATATTGGCCCCCACTCTCTTCTGGCTTGTAGAGTTTCTGCCGAGAGATCGGTTGTCAGTCTAATGGGCTTCCCTTTGTGGGTAACCCGACCTTTCTCTCTGGCTGCCCTTAAGATTTTTTCCTTCATTTCAACTTTGGTGAATCTGGCAATTATGTGTCTTGGAGTTGCTCTTCTCGAGGAGTATCTTTGTGGCGTTCTCTGTATTTCATGAATTTGAATGTTGGCCTGCCCTGCTAGGTTGGGGAAGTTCTCCTGGATGATATCCTGAAGAGTGTTTTCCAATTTGGTTCCATTTTCCCCCTCACTTTCAGGCACCCCAATCAGACGTAGATTTGGTCTTTTTACATAATCCCATACTTCTTGCAGGCTTTGTTCATTTCTTTTTCTTCTTTTTTCTTTTGGTTTCTCTTCTCACTTCATTTCATTCATTTGATCCTCAATCGCTGATACTCTTTCTTCCAGTTGATCGAGTAGGTTGCTGAAGCTTGTGCATTTGTCACGTATTTCTCGTGTCATGGTTTTCATCCCTGTCATTTCGTTTATGACCTTCTCTGCATTAATTAGTCTAGCTGTCAATTCTTCCACTCTTTTTTCAAGATTTTTAGTTTCTTTGCACTGGGTACGTAATTCCTCCTTTAGCTCTGAGAGGTTTGATGGACTGAAGCCTTCTTCTCTCATCTCGTCAAAGTCATTCTCTGACCAACTTTGATCCGTTGCTGGCGATGGGCTGTGCTCCTTTGCAGGGGGAGATGCACTCTTATTTTTTGAATTTCCAGCTTTTCTGCCCTGCTTTTTCCCCATCTTTGTGGTTTTATCTGTCTCTGGTCTTTGATGATGGTGACGTACTGATGGGGTTTTGGTATAGGTGTCCTTCCTGTTTGATAGTTTTCCTTCTGACTGTCAGGACCCTCAGCTATAGGTCTGTTGGAGATTGCTTGAGGTCCACTCCAGACCCTGTTTGTCTGGGTATCAGCAGCAGAGGTTGCAGAAGATAGAATATTGCTGAACAGCGAGTGCACCTGTCTGATTCTTGCTTTGGAAGCTTCCTCTCAGGGGTGTACTCCACCCTGTGAGGTGTGGGATGTCAGACTGCCCCTAGTGGGGGATGTCTCCCAGTTAGGCTACTCAGGGGTCAAGGACCCACTTGAGTAGGCAGCCTGCCCCTTCTCAGATCTCAACCTCCGTGTTGGGAGATCCACTGCTCTCTTCAAAGCTGTCAGACAGAGTCGTTCGCATCTGCACAGGCCTCTGCTGCTTCCCCTGTTATTTTTTAGCTGTACCCTGTCCCCAGAGTCAGAGTCTACAGAGACAGGCAGGTTTCCTTGAGCTGCTGTGAGCTCCACCCAGTTCGAGCTTCCCAGCGGCTTTGTTTACCTACTTAAGCCTCAGCGATGGTGGGCGCCCCTCCCCCAGCCTCGCTGCTGCCTTTCAGTTAGATTGCCGCAGACTGCTGTGTTAGCAAGGAGGGAGGCTCCGTGGGCGTGGGACCCTCCCGGCCAGGTATGGGATATATTCTCCTGGTGTGCCGGTGTGCTTACAGCGCAGTATTGGGGTGGGAGTTACCTGATTTTCCAGGTGTTGTGTGTCTCAGTTCCCCTGGCTAGGAAAAGGGACTCCCTTCCCCCTTGTGCTTCCCAGGTGAGGCGATGCCTCGCCCTGCTTCAGCTCTCGCTGGCCAGGCTGCAGCAGCTGACCAGCACCGATTGTCCGGCACTCCCGAATGAGATGACCCCAGTACCTCAGTTGAAAATGCAGAAATCACCGGTCTTCTGTGTCGCTCGCGCTGGGAGATCCCCACTGCCTTTCGATCTTAGTTGTGTCTGTCAAACTCTTATTAATGTCAATATGTTGACTTTTTCCCATGAATCACAAATGTCCTTAATAGCATCTAGAATGTTGAATCCTTTCCAAAAGGTTTTCAGTTTACTTTGCCCAGATCTGTCAGAGGAATCATTATTTATGTCAGCTATAACTTTATGAAACATACTTCTTCAACAATAAGACTTGAAAGTTGAAGTTGCTCCTTGATTCATGGGCTGCAGAATGGATGTTGTGTTATCAGGCATAAAAGCAACATTAATTTTCTTGTATATCTCCATCAGAGCTCTTGGGTGACTGGGTGTGTTGTCAATGAACAGTAATATTTTGAAAGGAGTCTTCTTCCTGAGCAGTAGTTCTCAACAATGGCTTTAAAATATTCAGTAAAGCATGCTGTAGACAGATGTGCTATCATGCAGACTTAGTTGCTTCTTTTCAGGAGCACAGGCAGAATAAATGTGTCATAATTCTTAAGGGCCCTAGAATTTTTGCAATGGTAAATGAATGTTGGCTTCAACTTAAAAATCACCAGTTGCGTTGATCCCAACCAAGATCATCAGCCTGTCCTTTGAAGCTTTGAAGCCCGGCCTTGACTTCTCCTTTCTAGTTATGAAATGCTAGATGGCATCTTTTATTTATTTATTTTTAATAGAATGCTGTTTCATCTACATTGAAAATCTATTGTTTTGTGCAGTCACTTTCATCAATTATCTTAGATCTGGATAATATGCTGTAGTTTCTCCCTCAGCTCTTGTTGCTTCACTTTGCACTTTTATGTTGTGTGTAGAGAAGACATCTTTCCTTAAATTGATGAACCCACCTCTGCTAGCTTCAAACTTTTCTTCTGATGCTTTCTCAGCTCTCTCAGCCTTCATAGAATTGAAGAGAGTTAGCACACTTGCTCCAAATTGTGCTGTAGCTTAAGGAAATGTTCTGGCTGGTTTGATCTTCCAGACAGACCACTACAACTTTCTCCATAGCACCTATAAGGCTGTTTCGCTTCTTACAACTGTGTGTTCACTGGAGTACCACTTTTAAATTCCTCCAAGAACTTTTCCTTTGCATTCAGAACTTGGCGAACTGTGTGGTGCAAGAGGCCTAGCTTTCAGCCTGCCTTGGCTTTTGACATGTCTTGCTCACTAAGCTTAATCATCTCTAACTTTTGATTTAAAGTGAGAGACATGTGGCTTTTCCTTCACTTGAACACCTAGAGGCCATTTGAAGGGTTATTAATTGGCCTAATTTCAATATAGTTGTGTCTCAGAGAAAAAGATGGCCCAAAGACAGCAAGAGAGACAGGACACAGCTGGTCAATGGAGCAGTCAGAACACACACAACATTGATTAATTAAATTTGCCGTCTTGCATGCGTGAGGTTTGTGGTGCCCCAAAATAATTATGATAGTAACATAAAAGATTACCGATCACATATCACCATAATAGATATAATCATTATGAAAAATGTTTGAAATATTGTGAGAATTACCAATATATGACACACAGACACAAAGTGGGTACATGCTGGTAGAATGCAGCACTAGTAGAATTGCACTAGTGGAATGCAGCACTAGTAGAATGTAGCACCAGTAGAATTGCAAGATGCAGGCCAGGCATGGTGGCTCACACCTGCAATCCCAGCACTTTGGAAGGCCGAGGTGGGCGGATCACCTGAGGTCAGGAGTTCAAGACCAGCCTGGCCACCATAGCAAAACCCATTCTCTACTAAAAATACAAAAATGATACAAGCATGGTGGCTTGCGCCTGTAATCCCAGCTACTCGGGAGGCTGAGGCAGGAGAATCACTTGAACCCAGGAGGCAGAGGTTGCAGCGAGTCGAGATCATGCCATTGCACTATAGCCTGGGTGACAGGAGCAAGACTCCATTAAAAAAAAAAAAAAAGAATTGCAAGATGCAGGATTGCCACACACCATCAATTTGTAAAAAAATGCATTTTCCGTGAAGTACAATAAAACAAGTCATGCTTATGTCATTCCTGGAGTTCAGTTCTTTTGTTGTGTGATCTTCCATTTTGATTGGGATTCAAAGTTTTCTGTGTGTGTGTGTGTGTGTGTGTGTGTGTGTGTGTTTGTAAATATTCTTATTTCTACTTGGATAAGTAACTGGCCTACTTAACTAATGAGCTACATAACTTTGGAAAAGTCTTTAAACTTCTCTGGGTTCTGGTTACACTTTTCACAAAGCAATGGGGTACATAAAATGGTCTCTTTAGTCAGTGGTCCCAATCATTATTCACCTTACAACTCACACAGAACAAAATATTGTAATGGCTTGTTGGAGTCAAAAGAGGAGACAATCCAAGGCCAGTGGTTCCTGGCCCAGGGGCTCTGCTCTCCAAAGCCCTACATGTTGCCCCAAAGGCTAAGAGGATCAATATATCTGCACATCTATAGCCCTCTGTGAGATGAGGCACACAGAGTGTAGCACTGAGTAAAAGAATTAAAAGTCTATGGGATGGCAGTTTGGTAATGTCCTAAACAGATAATCTTTCTTAACTTGGAACCTTTCTACTTCCTTAAATTACATCATCACTAAAATCATCAGTTATATGTACAGAAAGAGACATATTAGGCCCCTTGTTACTTTTTTCCTTTTGCTTTTACCTCTGTCTATGCCTCACCCCAACAGACCTATTCTGTAATTCATTTGCTTAATATTTATGTTGCTGGTCTCCCAAGCTTATTGTTTTGCTTTGTTTTTTGTTTGTTTGTTTGGTTTTCTTCTTCTTTTTTTTTTTAATTATACTTTAAGTTCTAGGGTACATGTGCACAACGTGCAGGTTTGTTACATATGTATACATGTGCCATGTTAGTGTGCTGCACCCATTAACTTGTCATTTACATTAGGTCTATCTCCTAATGCTATTCCTCCACCCTCCCCTTCCCACAATAGGACCCAGTGTGATGTTCCCCTTCTTGTGTCCAAGTGATCTCATTGTTCAACTCCCACCTATGAGTGAGAACATGCAGTATTTGGTTTTCTTGCAATAGTTTGCTGAGAATGATGGTTTCCAGCTGCATCCATGTCCCTGCAAAGGACCCAAACTCATCCTTTTTTATGGCTGCATAGTATTCCATGGTGTATATGCGCCACATTTTCTTAATCCAGTCTGTCACTGATGAACATTTGGGTTGATTCCAAGTCTTTGCTATTGTGAATAGTGCCGCAATATACCCGAATGTTTTGGGATTCATGTCATCGTCAAAATGCAAGCCATCCAAAAAAGTGAAAAGGAAACACTAAAACACCCCCAATTTAACTACCTGGAAGTGACAACTCTTCACATTTTAGGGAAATCCTTCCAGGCTTTTCTCTATGCCAATAGCGTATTTGCATTCAATTTTTTATATATGAGATTATCTTTACCCATCCTTGCTACTAAGTGGTCTGTTGTAGATGGGCATTCATCTTCACTTTTAATGATGAAATAGAATTACTTTGTATATGTTATGTTGTTGAACATTTAGATAACTTATTTTCCCTACTTCAAAACAATATTTCAGATAAGCATTTTTGTCTTTTTTTTTTTTTTTTTTTTTTTTTTTTTTTTTTTTTTTTTTTTTTTTGTTTTTTTTTTTTTTTTTTTTTTTTTTTTTTTTTTTTTTTTTTTTTTTAGTCTTTCACAGTTAGTAGTGAAATTACAGATATGAAAGGCATGGCCCATTTATGTTTTGATAGATGTTGACTGAGCCTGCTTCCAAGGATGCATGAACACATCCTCTTATGTTTTCTCTATTTTCTTAGCATCATACTCCTGCCTGACACCCACAGCTGCCAAGAACTATCCGGCCCTACACTTCAGTTATAGTGTTACTGCTTCAGGGAAGTCTTTCTTACCTTACTCAGAAATTTACTATTTTCTTCTTGTGTTCTCAGCCCATTTCCAGCGACAGAGCCATCATGAAGAAGGATGTTCGAAGACATCACATCTATAACCTTTGCCAAAGGCACACACAATCTTTGGAAGGAAGACTTTTATTTTCCCTGTCACCTTTAATGCTGGATATACCAGCTGAAAGCTGAATTCCAAGTATAAGGTCACTGCACGGAGGCTTCCTAAAGACATAGAGCTTGAAAAGAAATCTTTTCTGAATGTCACTCTCATTTCAGCTCACATTTTCCTGATACAGCACAGATGTACTAATTGGCCTTGCTGTCGACAGAAATAAACAAAACAAAACATTATTTGCCAACATCCCCCATAGAGGCATTCATGCCCGTAATAAGCACAGGTCTCAGTTCGGGTAATTAATTAAGATACACACAGGAAATGTCTAATGTACAATTTCCTTGTTCACATATTGTATGAATGGCAGTGTTCATTCTTTAGAAAAGAATCCTGTGCATTTTGTCTCACCTGAGATTTTGAAAAAGCCACCTAGAGATCAAAGTATAGGAATCAGATGGTGAGAGTTTACATTTTTTCTCCACACTTTTGAGAAATTTGCTTTTTATTATTTTATAATTTACATTTCTTTTTTTTTTTATTATACTTTAAGTTCTAGGGTACATGTGCATAACGTGCAGGTTTGTTACATATGTATACATGTGCCATGTTGGTGTGCTGCACCTATCAACTCGTCAGCACCCATCAATTCATTATTTATATCAGGTATAACTCCCCAATTTCACAACACTCCCTTAAATAATGCCCGCTCTCCTCTGGCAGTAACCATAACAAGGCCTGTTGTTTTAAACTGGTGGCCTACTGACCACATCTATCTGACAGATGGGTCTCAGAATTTTAAGCAAAAATAGCAAATTGGATTCTTGCAACTAAAAATTTCACCAAAATTCAGATGATTTACAACAATAGTAGGCCTCTATCCTTGCACAGAAATTGGCTGAAATTAAGTCGCCCCCAATTCCTTTTAGTGAAGCAGACCCTTCAATGTAGCATCCTCTTAGCCCTGTTCACCTCCCTGTGTTACTCACAGTGTGGCTCACAGAGCCGCAGGTCAGCATCCCCTGGAAGTTTATTAGAAATGCAAATTCAGGGCTGGGCGCCATGGCTCACACCTGTAATTCCAGCACATTGGGAGCCCGAGGCAGGTGGATCACGAGGTAAGGAGATCGAGACCATCCTGGCCAACACGGTGAAACCCCGTCTCTATTAAAAATACAAAAATCAGCCGGGTGTGGTGGCACATGCCTGTAGTCCCAACTACGTGTGAGGCTGAGGCGGGAGAATCGCTTGAACCTGGAAGGTGGAGGTTGCAATGAGCCAAGATCATGCCACTGCACTCCATCCTGGCAACAAAGCGAGATTCCATCCCCGCCCCCTCCCCCCCCCCGCCAAAAAAAAAGAAAAAAAGAAATACAGATTCATTGGCCCCACTCCAAACAATTCAATCAGAATGTCCAGGGAAAAGGCTCAGTAATCTGAGTTTTAATAAGATCCCTGGTGATTCATATGAATATTAGAGTTTGACAAATCCTGCTCTCTACTCACTTACCTGCCCAACTTTGGTTAGCGTTTAGATTTATGCCACTAACCTGGGCCCAGCAAACACTATTATTTCCCTAGGTTTCCATTACCTTAGGAATCTCATGAGAAGAGCAAAACCAAAAACACTGGTCTTTATCTAAAGTAGGTTAACTGTATTTGATGAAATTTCCTTTTCCCCAGCCTGGATTATATTGCAAGCACCCAGTTGCTTTGTGACTTGACAGAACATGTGGCCTTAGTGATAGTGGGTGAGTAAAAGCCATTGACACCTTTGGTTATTAGTCAGTGAGGTTTCCCTGATTTGTTTTGCTTTGGAGGATCACTGAAAACTGCCAGATATATTTCTTTGTTTTCTGGAGTTCAGTTATTTTGTCACTCAGATTTTATCTCCTCCCCAAGGGCAGCAAACTGGCTTCAGGCTAAAGCAAAAAAGAAGGCAAAGTAGAGTGGTCTTGTCTCTTCCCCAACCACGTTTAATCGCACGAGGTCCTCTGGCTAGAGCCATGTGCCTACACTAGAACATAAAATTAGACCTCTCCCAGCGGCGGCAGAAGCTTAGCATCCGTCCTTCAATCACCATTCAAAGCTAGATCTTCTCTGTCCTAAAAAAGCAGTTTCAAATGGCAGCCCCACTGAGTAACATCATAGCTGATAACAGCTCTGTTAGATGCTATGTAAAGCATCTTGGCTAAACTCTTCATTACCATTTGAAAACATCAGATGCTTTAGAATTGCTTCAGGTCTTTAAAAATCCCATCTTCTACTCCTGGCAGGACTAAGAGATTCAGTAAGCTGGATTCATGCCTCAGCCCAGAGATTCAAAATCTCTACGCCATGTAATGGTATTTCACATCTCTCTTTAGATCACCCAAAGCTGAATAGTCTAATTGTTCATGCTCAATTTATTTGTGCTCTCGGTTGCATTCGCAAGGGCAGTGTGGGCAGTCTAAAGGGGGAGCAGGGTGTAAAAAGCATTCAAATTAGCAACTGATAGTTACAGTAATTGAGGAATCAGCCTCGGGGTTAAGGTATTGATTCATTTTGATAATATTACACATACTGTGAAATTTTCTGATAGTTAAGCCATCAGTGAGATCTACTGAGGTAATAATACGCACTTAATAACGTTTCATTCAACACCACAGATTTGAAAATGCATTTCAAAATTTGCAATTTCCAGCTCTGCCATAAATTAGCATATAGGGATTCTGTGGACTCTGGCATCAGCTCAGAATTTCAGAGTTTTAGGAAACATCCCTGGCTTCAGCAGAGCCGGTGATGTTTTCCTATCAATAACTTCAGAATGAAAAAAAAAAAAATCTGTCTCCTGGTCTCTTTGTACCAAAATGGAACTTAAAATACAGTCGCTCTACTCAGGATCCAGGCCAGAACTGCCAGGGTCATCTCTGAGCTTGACAGAAAAAGACATACAGGAAAACCACAGGGTGCCTCTAGGTACTCAGCACTGGAAACTGGCTTTCCTAATAAAAAGAAAGTATCACCTACAGCAGCTACTGGTATGTGTCCCTAAATGTGTAAGGATACTCGCCTCCTGGGACCACTGGGGAGGAATGCTGCGAAGGACTCAGAGTTGGAGGAAAAGCAACTGACAATATATTCTCTGAGGCGCTATCTTGAAATGTTTGTCAGCACAACTGAGATTCCATCTTAGAGCACAGGGGCTTAAGAGAGCAAATGAAAATGGTGTCTAACTTGTGTTGGGTGAAGTCCAAACTGCTCACTCCAGCATTCAAGGCCTACCAGTTCTGGTCTCTCCCTCTAACTTTGTCTCCTATGGCTCTGCAGCAGGGACCCTGTGCCCCACCCATCTCCTAGGGACAAACTGTGCCTGGCTGCCTATCTGTCTGCAGAGCATACTTACAGACTTAGCCCCTACCTGGAGAACATCACACTCTATGCATCTGAGGCTTTCCTTTCTTTTTAAGACTAACTCTGTCCCATGTTCCTTCTCCAGAAATCTTTTCCTACAGCCCCAGGCCTCTCTCCTTCCCTTCCTCCCTCTGCTGAGCTGGATCACACAGGTGTATGGGGGGTCCCATGTGGTCAGTTGCCTTGCTGTCCTTTGCAGGATACATACTCAGTGAGCACTTGTTCTGGAGGAGATGTACCTTTGACTTCTATTGTTTGTTCTTGTTGTTTATGTGGCAGGTAGAAGACCTCTGCATATCATACACTGGTTTGGCACTTTCACTCACCATTTTGAAGACAGCAACATTTCTTCTCACTAATATTACTAAAAACCAAGAGTGCGGGGAGGGGAGTGGGAGGCAGGTGGTATGTATAATATAGTTCTCCTGGGACTTAGCAATATGTATGTGGTAGAGGGTGAGGAGAGCTTAGCCGTCTGAGTCAGTGCAAGCTGAATAAATCAGGGAGCCGAGAATAAATCAGGGAGTGTTTGGAAAACTCCACCAAACATTCATCCTTCTGAATATAATCTAAGCCAGGCCAACAAGGATAAGGGAGCTTATTCACAAAAGCAAGCTTAAAATCTCCAGGTTTTGAATAAATTCCAGCATTGATTACTCATTAATTCAACAAATATTTGTTGAGCATTTATTCTATGAAAAGAGCTGTTCTGAGTGCCGGAGTTGGGGTAATTTACAAGGCAAATACTTTCCCTGTCCTCATGTACCACGCATACCAGTAGCAACAATACTCCATAAGGGTGGTAGAGGGATTCAGTTTCTTCTCTGTCTCTAGGATTTAGGTTTGGAGATGGGTTTTGCAGGATGCATAGGAGACTTTGAGGAGAGAACAGCATACACAAAAGCATGAAAATTTAAAGCTCTGTGACTTAATTGGGAAAATGCAAATAGAAATTCAAAGACAAGAGCAGATGCTGGAATGGCCAGGACCCTGCTCATAGAAAGCCTCAAATTCCCACTAAATCAGAGCACTTAGAATCACAGTAATAATATGAATATAGAGTTGTTGTAGCCTTTTCCTTCTCCTCTGAATTAAAGCACAAAATAAATTTAAAAATCATCTTATTCTGCTTCAATGTTCACTCTGGCTTCAGAGGTAGCAGACAGTAGATTGTATATGTTGAAAAAGCACATAGAACTCATAGCTGCTCTTTTTTCTGGATCACCCTCCAGGTCTCCTTTGGGGTCCTGTACATAGTAATAAGGTTTTTGCCAGATTATCTAAAAGTAGACACAGCTGATGCATAGAAAGGAAGAAAAAAGAGTGATCAAATGCCCCCGCAGCTCATACCCATTTTACTGTGATGCTTTTCCCTTCCTAATGGGGAGACCTTAACCAGAGAAGTGGCTCCCCACATTTCCTCCGGTCACCATCAGTACATCTTTATGTTCTGGATAAAATACATCCTTTATCTCATTAAATTCATGTGCTCAATGGCTACTGAAATAGTGCGCCATTCCAATAACTTTGTTTGTGGTAGTGTGCTGGGTAAATATTTTATTTTCTGACGAGTGCTTGAGTTTTATTTGCCAGCATTAAAACTTGGGCAGAGTGACTGCAGATACGAATGGAGATATTTACCAGCACAAGGAGATGATACACAGATGTTAATGAAAGCTCTGGGGGTAATTTTCCGGGTTGTTGAATATAATTTCTCACATCCCCAAATGGCTGTAATAGGGAAACACCCTGAAAAGAATTCTCTAATGTCTGTGCATATGCAGCAGAGGATCATTGGGAAGTTAATGTGCTATGCAAAGCAGATATTCATTCATTCATTCATTTGGTATGGTGTAAGGCATAGAACTGAACACTGGATCTTTTGTGCCTCTCTGTCCATTTGGTTTCCTTACCCCAAATCCCCATTTCTGCCAAGTTAGCTTCCCTTTGAAGGTCATGGCTAAAGCTCTTATTTTACCTCCTCTTAGCACCTTTCTGAACCTCCCAGACTGACTCATCTGCACTCATAGAGAACCACAGACACACTTCTGTTAGAATAATTTGCACATTTATTAACTCTTCGTTTATCTCCTTGTGTAGTTCACTGGATTATGGTTGCTTAAAAGCAGAAAGCATGCTTATGCTTCATTGTATTTACTCCATAACCCCTTTCCAATGTGCCCTGTATTTAGCAAAGAGATCACCATGTGTTAATTTACCCTCTCATTATTCCTGTTACCAAATATGTGTTTATTGAGAGAAAAATCAGTCAGTGAATCAGGAGATCTTGGCTGACTCTACAAAAGCCATCTGACCGTTTCTGTAATTTTTAAAAGCTTTATGGGCTAGAAGTCATTTATGTGTTCACTCATTTTGTTAGCATTTAATATGTCCTTAACATGAGCCAAACACTAGGAAGATGAAGGCATCTACTCTCAAACTCCCTGGAATCCTGGAGGAAGTAGTAGGAGCCATTGCCAAACAAATATAAATGTATGTTGTTGAAACTGTAGCTAGAAAATTTTGAGAAATACCAAGTAAGCTCATGATCAAGACAGTATAATTTTGCTTCTAACTTCTTAAGACTATCCATAATTCTAGAAAATGGCTAGTTGTTCCTTGCAGGCACAAAGCACAAAATATATATAATTGACCTTTGTCAATTCCCAAATCCAAATTCTGGCTCTGAGATGATAATTTTTGTATGAAGGAGAACCTAGCCCAGCAAAATCTCGATTGTTCACTTTATGCTGAAGATAAGACTCCAACCAATGATCTGATCCTAATCAGTAGTCAGATCCATACCTCTGAGACTCATGCATCTGTTTGTATATTTACCTAGGACACTTCTTTAAACCCTATTTCCTCCACCCAGTGCACATTAGATGGGTTCAGTCTTCTTGAGGAAACTTCCTGTGCCTGAAAATGGAAGTCTCTTACAAAAAAGATTGCAGTTCTCGTCTCCATAAAGAGCCTTGCGCACTATGTCAGTCCTCTCCATTCCTAGCTACTGTTCATTACACATGCCACATAGTCTCTTGAAATAATTTGGCACAAATACCATGGCTATTATCTAAAAAGGAAAAGAGAACACAGTAATTGATAACACAACCCTAAGAAAATTAATTATCCCGTTTTCTGATTTTCACTTAGAGCAAAGTACCCAGTAACACTGCAGTCTATCCCCCACCCCAACCTACTCCAGCAACTCCCTACTGAATGAGCAATTAGATGAACTATATATTCCATGCCAAGCAAACCCTGCCATGATAAAATAACTTGTTTCATGTTATCTTTTCTTTTGTATGCCAAAGATTAGAGAATACAAATTCAAGCGACTGAATTATATACAATACAAATTGATGATAATTTTTTAACGTGCCCTCAACTATATGCAAGAAGGAGAAGAGTAAAGACACTAGAAATGAGTGCCTTATCACAAAAACCCATCTGTATATTTCATGCAAGAAAAATAAGATGACATGATTTGGAAAATAAACTGATGAGAGGCCTAGACTTAATTTGGGGTTTGGAAGTAGGGAAAATGCCAAATCATCTGTAACAAAGGTCGACTGAAAGAGCAAGCGTGCAGATATGCCTGCCTTCTGGCTTTCTCAGAGGAGAGTCTTCATCATTGTGATCTGCTTAGATTCTCTGGGGAAAAAATAGAAGAAGAAGAACAATACTGGATCAAAGCAACTAGGTGCTCTGACAGGAATGCGCTTCCAGACTGAAGTGTAACTATCTCTGCCACTTTGTTTTGCTTTTGCATATATTGAGACAAATGCCGGGAAGACCAGCCTTTGGAACAGTCTAAACAAGTATAAAAAGGATGTCTATCCTTTCGTTTTCCTCATAGTCTCTTCAGCTGGGAAAGTCCTTATCTTCAACACCATGCATAGCATCCCCGCCTGCTCCCTGCCACCTAGAAGCTCAAACATGATTTTGGCATGTCACATGTAGGTCGGCTGTGTCCTCACTCCTCACCGTCTCAAGGTCCTCAGCTCTCTTTTGCTTTATTTGTCATTTTCTTATTTTATTCCCTTATCCCTCCATCTAGTTCCCTTATCCCTCCATCTAGTTCCCTTAACCCTCCATCCGACTGTTCAACTAGTTTTTTGCTCCTATCAAACCACCTTAGCAATAGCCTTCCAAATGATATGTTAAAGTTATAGTTTAAATATAATAATTTAATAATAATCTTCAAATTATAAGGACCTTCTTTTTCTGCTATTACTACTTAAAGTCATGCTTAATATTCCAAATGTTAATCATTTTGCATTTCTTGCAAAATTTAATGCAAGAGAGGCTACAAACTTTTGGTGCATGGAAGTGAGAGAATAAACAAATGGTTTGGCACAGTTTAATTTTGACTGTGGAGTAAAGAGAAGAACCACTCAATATTCATCTCTGGAAAACAAATGTTTATCATGTGTGATGAAGAATTAATATTAGGGGACAGATGTAACACCTTATATACTACTTAATTTAGTCCTTACATATTTTGCGAATTAAGAAAGTTCAGAGACAAGTCCAATAATTTGCCCAAGAGCATATTTGTAGCAAATGGCTGAACCAGGATTCAAATTATTTGTTTGCATTGTTGATAGATGTCTATATAATATGAATTCAGTAGGAAAGGAGGAAGGGTAAGAAAGGGGGCTCAAAAGGAATTCATGCCCTCTCTATATACATTCCCTACAAACGCTCCAAAAAGACTTGAAATTCCAGAATAAAAGTTTCAATTCCTTCGCTTAAAATGTTGTTCTGTTAAAAGGCAAATAAAAGTGATGTTAGAAAGATTAACTTTCAGCTCTCTGTCATTGTCACATTCATGAGAGTTACCTTTGGAACTCTTCCTGAAAGTTGACTTTAATAGGCAAAAGAGACAGTGTGCCAGAGAGAGCTAGTACCCTATATAAAGAGCCTCAGGCTTAGGGGTGAGGTGGGACCTGCTTTGGTATTTTGGTCCTGGCACTATGTAATGTATGCCTTTCCTAGATGGTCCCAAGGAAGTGGTCATAACTTAAGAAAACTTAATTTAAAAAAGAGTTAGAAAAAATTAATGATTGAAACACCTCTGCCCTGATTCAGTATATAATTTAACACTAATTTCCCACTGCTAAAGAGATGTTTATGCCATCTGTTTAATACTGCCAACACGGCCAGCTTCACAATAGTTTATTCTTGGTCTCTTTGTATATACTGCATTTCTTAGGGGTTATTAACCAAAAGGCTTTTTGCTTTCAGATATGACTCCTGGTTCATAACAATTCAAGAGCAAACAGATTAATGCTATAGAGTTTAAAGAGGTGCCCATCCTAGAACCAAACAAGGACCAACCAAAGATCATAGAGAAGGTCTACAGATTTTTAAATAGCTGTGTCTTAGAAATAAAAAGAAAAAAAAAGCAAGAGACGAAGGGAGGAAAGAAAGAAAGGAAGAAAGGAAGGAAGGGAGCAAGGGAGGGAGGTGGGAAGGAAAGGAAAAGTTTATCTTAAAACTCTGTCTTTTGTTCTATACATTATCTTTTCCAGCCTATTTCTAGAGACTTCAAACAATACTATCTACATAGCCCACATAGCTGAGCTGAGCTGAAAGCTACCTCAAGCTCCATGTTTTGTTTGTTTGTTTTGTTTTGTTTTTGAGACAAAATCTCACTCTCATCACCCAGGCTGAAGTGCAATGACGCGATCTCAGCTCACTGCAACCTCTGCCTCACAGGTTCAAGCAATTCTCCTGCCTCAGCCTCTCAATAGCTGGGATTACAGGTGCCTGCCATCACGCTTGGCTAATTTTTGTATTTTTAGTAGAGACGGGGTTTCACCATGTTGTCCAGGCTGGTCTAGAACTCCTGACCTCAGGCTATCTGCCTGCCTCGGCCTCCCAAAGTGCTAGGATTACAGCCATGAGCCACCGTGCCCATCAAAGCTCCATGTTTTTATTGGGAGCTTTTATTTTCTTGTGTACTATCGTCAACTTAATGACACAAACAAAATTTACTCCCCAATACCAAAGCAGTGGGTTTTGTCTTTATTCCAACTTGGCTATTGCCTGCAAAGAAACAAAGAAGAGTTAAACATGATGAATGGCCAATAAATGTCAACTATGATGATGATTGATAATGATGATTGAGATCATTTTTGCTAATGAGTATTTAAAAGACATAATTCACATCATGTGACTATCGTAATTTCCATTTCTGCATGTACCTTTTTGTCTACTTAATTTTAAAGTACTCATTGCACAAGTATGCGTTTGGATATGTACAGATAGTCTACAATTTTGAAATTTTTAGTTTAATGTGATCCAAGGAACCTAAAACTTATCATTTTAAAAAATTTGCATTTGTCATTTCTACTTTTCTATCCCCAAGAGAGAAGTAAATAATGCTTCTTTAAAGATAGTATTCCCCAGCTCACTCATAACTCACCCAGGGCTCCTTCCACTGCAACCCAAAGGCCTCCCAGAATAGCACTGCTCTCATTCTTGGGAACCTCACGCCTATGAGGACGATGGGCAGAATTTTAGTTCTTCCTCCTAGGAGAGCTGCCAGAAACCATATTCCTGTAACAAGTCAGAGCCTCAGAGAAGAACAGCATTCTCAATACGTAGTCTGGGTCAGCTCGTGTTGACTTAAGGGTCTGGAAGTATGCTTGGGGAACTTCGTGTCCTCTTTTTAAGAAAAAGGTATTATTTGGGGCTATTAAGTAGTTTCAGAACACAAATTATAAAAGTCATCTACCCTATGTGTTACATTTTTTTTTTTTTTAACCACTTGAAAAGTCAAGTAGGGAAACATACCAAACAAGGTACCTCACATCTTTCTCTGTATCTACAGATCTTCTTATTATGGTGTACATGACAGACACCTAATACATTATGTCCAATAATCAATTAATGAGATGCTATCCCTAAGAAACCTCATGAGCACTTATGTTCAAAGGGAAAGAAAGGTAAAAAAAAGGTCTGTTGATGGTGAACACAGACTTCGAACCCATCACCAAAAAGAGTGAGTGAAAATGAAGTTTATTGAGAAACAGACTTCATCCACTTTAGAAGCTTGGATCCATGTAGCATCCTATAAATCAGAACAGTGGTGGGATTTTAAGTTAATTAGGGAATGATCAAGAGTGCTCAAAGAAGGTTTACAAAGACCACCTGCTTAAGGTGCATATAATAAATCTGGGAAAATCCTCCCAGTAGAGGGGGCTATAGGCTTAAGAGTTGTACCTGTTGCAATATGCAAATAGGGCAAATCTTAAGATTCCATTTATCTGTAAATCCCTAGAACATTCATGGTATAGCAAGATGCATGTCAAATATATGTATCCTATATCAAATACACACATATCTATTTACCTATTCATCTACTTATCAATACTTTTATCGTCATCACAATATAGAAATTAGACTTCTGAATTGGGTCTTAGGTATGGAGAGTAACAAAAGGAAGGTTATATTTAACTCTAGGAAATGATAAGGGGGAAAAGTAAGGAACTGGAAAGAAATATTTTATAGAGTTTTCCAAAAGCTTGAAAAATTCTTAACGTTTACAGGAAGGTGAAAAATCACGAGAGTCATTTATGACAACAGATGGAATTGGAGGACATCATGCTAAGTGAAATAAGCTAAACACATAAAGACAAATACTGAATGTTCTCACTGACGTGTGGAATCTAAAACAATTGAACTCATAGAAACAAATAGGGAAGAGGTGTTTACCTGAGACTGGATGGTGGAGGATTGGCAACATGATAACAAAGGGTGCAAAGCCTTAGATAGGAAGAATGAGTTTGTTTTTGGTTTTTGTTGTTGTGGTTTGTTTGTGTTTTGAGATCTATTGCACAGTGTGGCGAATGTAGTTAATCACTGAGTACTGCATGTTTCAATATAGCTAAGAGAGTAAGCCACAAATGTTTCTTATCACAAAAAATGCCAAATATTTGAGGTGATGAATAGGTTAATCAGCTTGATTTAAACATTCCACATTGCATTCAAAAATCATTACATAGCTTTTTACTCCATAAATATATACAATTATAATTTGTCAATATATCATTTTTAAAAATCATTAGAGTGAATCAATTTTCTTGATCCTTGTGGGATTGATAACAAGCTCATGCTGCAGTTGGAACGTTCTGACTTACTAGGAACATGATTCCTGAGGTCAAGGTGGAGTGGGATGGTGGCTAATATGCATATCTGTTTCCAAAAATCTGGCACTAGCAAGCACTATTCAGGTTGTTTGGAAGCAACTATAAAGGACCTCTGTGGAAAATGTTAAGTCTGAGGAAGAAGTACCCAGTAGGTAGGAATCATGACTCTAAACAATAAAGAGACAAAAGAGACTTATCCAGAAAAGTGATTGGCAAAGTACTTGAAGCAAGCTCTAAAGCTGATTGTTAGTGGGACAGATACAGTTAGTTGTAACAATCAATTGTTTTCTCATCTACATGCAACGAGCTGTTGATCCCAGTTCACCAAAGATGAAAAAACAAAACAGTAAATCTAACTCATAGGAAAGTCATTAATAATTACAGCAATGATAGAAAAATGTCCCTTTCTTCTCCTATCCAGTAGCATAGGGAACTATAGCCATCAAGGCCCCAGGGTCCAGCATGACTAGGATTTGAAGACAGGACATAACCATTGTGCTAGGGGCTTGAGGTGCAGGAAGGAATAAGGCCAGGAGGTGTCACAATGGAAACCGATAAGCAGCTCTAATTGGCCTATTTTAACAGCTCCCAAGAAGATTATGTAAGGGCCCAGCAATCTCCCATTGCAAGAGAGAATTTTAAAGTCCTGGTAATTCCAGTGGTGGCAGCTTAGAGCCAAATAGATTCCTATCACCCTCAGTTTTATTATTCATACCAAAAATAAAAACACTTTGAGCTACATCTATCTAAAACAAAATAAACAAAAAGAAATAAACTGGCTTGTTGCAGGTTCATGGGTTGCCTCTGCCAGTGAAGACATATTGTCAATTTGCTTCGTAAACTTTCCACAGGCAAAGTGGCTATTTCAAAATATTTTCAGTGGGTTCTTCATAATAGAATAGCAGAGATGTGAGATTTACAGTGACCTTTTCATATGCCTTTAAGATATTTTCTTGAATTGATCAAGTAACAAAATGGAAAACTTGTTGTTTAATTCAATGTCACTGCTTTCACTGAGTAAGCTATCCACCCCCTTCTTGCTCCCCGCCCCCAGTATAACAACAGATTTCATTACACACATTTTAATAAATAGCCAGCATTTCACAATATACATTTATATTATCTTAAACCTGTAATCCCTTAAATATGTGGAGCATAATAACTTCATGTAAGAGAAAAAATAATTTTGGAGCTAATGTAGACTTTAGGAAACATACAGTTAATGTAACCATTTATAGATTTAAAAAATAGACTAAGGGATATTATTCAACTTTCCTAAAGTGATTCAGCAGAGCCAAAAGTACATTTTAATCTTTTAATTCCAAGTCTCCTATTTTTTTTTCTCCATTGCACTTTTATTTGAATGTAATATTTGGGACAATTATCCAAAAGGGCCAATAGTCCCCAATTTAATCTGCAGTCATAATAAAACAAGCAACAAAACAGTGTTTGGGATTTCAGTTTCTCGCCCTTATCATCAAGACTAACTACCTCCCATCATCAATATTTATTGAGCATTTACAGTGTACTAGGCACAATAGAACATACAGAAAACTTCGTCCCTGCTCTTGAGAAGCTTACATCCTAAAAGAAAAAACACACCTCTTAAAATGGCATTTTTGTCTGGTGTTTTCTGCAAAGTACTGAGGAAATATTTTGTAAAGTGAGCTTTGGGTATAACTTAGTCCCAACATTATTTACAGAATAGAGGAAGAGAAAGAGGAAGGATTTTAAAGGCAGACAATGACAGATCATTCAGGATAGGTAGGGTTTTAAAAGGAGATTAAACACAATCTCATCAACTAAGGAGAGATTTGTTGCAGTAAATAGGATGAGGGAAGTAGTTTGTGGGATGCAAGCAAAGGAAGCAGAGTGCCTTAGACATTGAATGGAGCCAGAAAGATCATGTGACCTTTTTCCAAGTACATGGCCACCAAGTAGGAATGATTGGTGACAAGACAGAAGGCTAAAAAAGGAAGGTGATCTTGTGACCCTGACACATAGAATAAGGGATCAAAATTGAAGGCAGGCTATAAGAGTATCAAGAAATTCTTAAAAACCAAAAAGTGACTTGGAAGCAAAAAACTTACAGTTAATGCTACTCAACATCATGATAGGCCAAGAACATTGTGGCTTCCTAAGTTAGAAAATGCCATATACCTTGGCTGGGCGCGGTGGCTCAAGCCTGTAATCCCAGCACTTTGGGAGGCCGAGATGGGCGGATCACGAGGTCAGGAGATCGAGACCATCCTGGCTAACACGGTGAAACCCCGTCTCTACTAAAAAATACAAAAAAACTAGCCGGGCGAGGTGGCGGGCGCCTGTAGTCCCAGCTACTCTGGAGGCTGAGGCAGGAGAACGGCGTGAACCTGGGAGGCGGAGCTTGCAGTGAGCCGAGATCGCGCCACTGCACTCCAGCCTGGGTGACAGAGCGAGACTCTGTCTAAAAAAAAAAAAAAAAGAAAATACCATATACCAAAATTTTAAATGGAACATACTCCTTTTTTTCCCTAATCAATCTCCCCCTCTCCCAGAACAAATAGGAGCTCATTTTTTTCAGGGAGGAGAGGAAGAGAAGGGATCATGGGACACAGTTGGAAACGGTAGTGATATTAGTAGTATTTTTGTTGTTATGATAAACTTTGAGAGGGGATCTTGAGACATGGTTGCAAACAGTAGTGATATTAGTAATATTTTTGATGTTATGATAAACTTTGTGTTTAAACTTGGAAAAGACCATTAGCTGCCAAGAGGGAATAAGGAATAAATTTCAAAAAAATGTACAATTTCCTTTACAGAAGTTTCAGAACCAAAAGACTAAGTTACATGAAAAGCTGTGGAAAAAGTAGTTGAAAAATCCAATCATAAAACTTTTATTCCACTTACATGAATTTAATACATGTGTTCTTAACAATTATGCTTGGATTGTTCATGAACATTTTGTAAGACATTAAACCAAGCTGGCCATCATTTCCAATTATTTCCCTGTTAACTATTTTTACAGCACATGCATGTTAGGCAAGTATCAAAAAAAAAAAAAAAAAAAATCACAAAAGCAAAAAACCTAAAAAAAAGCTAACTATATGGATTTTTATTTTACTGTTGTGCTTGATATACATGAAGTAATGAATATCAAGCAATTAATTTTTACCGCATCTTTACTTTTTCATTTGTTCTTAGGTTGCCTAAAATTTTAAATACAAATAAAATGAATGTAGCAAAAATAATGAAAGCTAACAGCAGATAACTTTACAAATAATGAAATGTGAACCATTTCTGCACTTATACAGAGTAAAATGGGTCACAACTTTATCTAAAGGAACATTTCTGCAGCTGTAGTCAAAGGTGCACAGTGAGATTGAGTATTCCACAGATATACGTGGTTTAACATGTGGTATCCATGGGATATCTGTTTCTACCACAGCCTTATAAGTGCTCCAAACATTCAAGTACCCACAATTACTACACCTGTGACTGGAACCAGTGATCCTTTTTATTCCCCACCAGGACAAACCAATATGTAGGCAGTTTTCTTTGGTTAGATATGGAAGCAGTTTTAACACTGGACCCTGTGAAGCCACAATGTACTGAAAGTACTATACCAAACATTTATAACTTGTATAAAAATCCCATATCCCCATATTGGCCGCCTCAAGATGAAAACAGATAACTCCCTAAATGTTAACTGGCTCTACTCCCCTAATATATATATTATATATATGTGTATGTGTGTATGTATATGTATATACATATACATATACATATACATATACATATACATATACATATATATATTGTGTGTGTGTGTGAGTGAGACAAAGTCTCACTCTTGTCCCCCAGGCTGGAGTACAATGGTGTGATACTGGCTCACTGCAACCTCTGCCTCCCGGGTTCAAGCGATTCTCCTGCCTCAGCCTCCTGGGTAGCTGGGATTACAGGCACCTGCCACCACGCCCGGCTAATTTTTGTATTTTTAGTAGAGACAAGGTTTCACCATGTTGGCCAGGCTAGTCTAGAACTTCTGACCTCAGGTGATCCACCCACCTTGGCCTCCCAAATTGCTGGGATTACAGGCATGAATCACCATGCCTGACCACTACTCCCCTAACATTAAACATAAAAACAACATGGGAAATATAGAAATTCAAATAGAAGTAACACAAACCTGTCATAAATTATAAACAAAAAACTATTTGTGGGACACCATGGATGACAAGTGGTCTACTGTGTATATTTTAGAATGAGGCAGACAAAAGTTGGAGGCTGGTTAATTTTCCCATTTCTCCTGCTTCAGCTTTGTCTCCTTAGGTATCCAATGTCCACAATGTCAAGTCATCTCTCGGTAATTGCATTATTAGTGTGCTGTCTTTGTATGACTCTTCACTTAATGTATCAAGTTCAGCAATGGCTTCATCAAAAGCCATCTTTGCAAGGGAGCAGGCTTTATCTAGGGAGTTCAGAATCTCATAATAGAACAAGAGAAGTTAAGGGTCCGACCCAGTCTGATAGGATGTGTCGGCTGCATTTCCTTTTCGTTGATTTCAAAAGCTTCTTGGTATGCTTGTTGTGACTGATCCACAATCCCTTTCTTGTCATCACCAGTGGCAACCTCAGCCAAGTAATGGTAGTAATCTTTCATTTTCAAATAGAAGACTTTGCTCTCTGCTTATGAAGCACTGGGGATCAAGAACTTTTCCAAAAGAGACAGTACATCATTGCAGGTATCTCTTAGCTCCATCTCATTTTCTCTCTGTATTCTCAAGCCATCTGCTGTTTTTCCTCAGCATCTTCTGTCTTTTGTTCAATACTTGAGATGACCATCTAAGATGACCTACGGGCTCCTACAACATTTTTATAAGCAACTGAGAGAAGATTCTTCTCCTCATTGGATAATTCAGCTCCTTGCTCAGTTACAGACTTCATGCAGGCTGCCATGCTATCATATCGCTCAGCCTGCTCAGCCAGTTTAGTCTTCTGAACCAGCTCATTTTTATCCATGACTGGATGTTCTGTGTCCAGAGTGGGTGGTGGCAGCAGATGGACAGGAGTTCAGCAGTCTCAGGGCAGTGGTGGCAGCAGCGGTGAGGCTGAGACTCTGTCGCCAAGTCTTCTATCTTTTATGGTTAATGTAAGTTTTATCTAAATAAAAAAAAAAATAGCAGGAATAATAAGAGTAATGATTCCAAGCTTCTAATCACTCCATTTTATTTTAAATGCATTCAGAAATTTAATTTCTTAAAGCAAATGTTTTAATCATAGGCTAAATTTCTGGTTCATGGGTAAAATTCATTCAAATATGACTGGGGCTCTGTCAAGGGATTGAATGGCTTGAGCAGCGATTGCTTGAATTTTTAAAGACCAGCAAACAGAAAAAAAGTAGTCAAATAATTTGGATTATTCAAAAAAATGTTCAGCTTTGAAGATGCCGACACTGCCTGGAGCCCCCTGCCACCAGCCATGGTCAACCTCACTGTGTTCTTCAACAACACTATTGCTGGTGAGCCCTTGGGCCAAGTTTCCTTCAAGCTGTTTGTAGACAAAGTCCCAAAAGACAGCAAAAGATGTTCATGCTCTGAGCACTGGAGAGAAAGGATTTAGTTATAATGGTTTCTGCTTTCCCAGAATTATTCCAAGGTTTATGTGTAAGGGTGGTGACTTCACAGGTCATAATGGCAGTGGTGGCAAGTCCATCTATGGGGGGAAATTTGATGATGAGAATCCTGAAGCATACAGGTCCTGGCATCTTGTCCATGACAAATGCTGGACCCAACACAAACAGTTTCCAGTGTTTCATCTGCACTGCCACGGCTGAATGGTTGAATGGCAAGCATGTAGTCTTTGCAAAGTGAAGGAAGTAAAGAATATCATGGAAGCCGTGGAGCACTTTGGGTCCAGGAATGGTAAGACTAGCAAGTAGATCACCATTGCTGACTATGGTAACAAATTGGGCTTGTGTTTTATCTTAACCACCAGACCATTCCTTCTGTAGGTCAGGAGAGAACTTCTTCACCCCATTTGCTCACAGTGTCCTATAATCTTTGTGGTCTTACTGCAGTCCCTTCGGGTTCCATATTTTTCTTATTCCCTTCCATGCCTAGTGGAATCGCAGAGTTAAGTTCACGCTTATAAAATAAAAACTAAATAAAAATACTCACAGTTCATTTCAGAAAGGTTTTACTTAAAAGGAAGAATAACAACATATTTCCTCATACCATCCATTAATAGATACCTAGAAGAAGGAAAAAATCACTGGGGTCATATAAGGTTTACAGATTATAAACTGTGGTAGTGAAGGTCACTCCACCAGATCACTAAAATAGAACCTAAGATGGAAACAAATTCGACAAAATATCACATATGATGCAGTGCATATGCTTTGCTTTCTCTGCATTGGCTTGGTGATTAAGTGGGGCTAGATGAGTGGCCAGCCTATTTAGACCGAAAATAGCTGTCCCACACCCAGAGGAAGAAAAAGATTGAAGTTCCATATAAGGGAAGGCAGCGAAAGAACAGAAGGAAATGTTATGCCATATCTGTGTAGTGCATAACCAATAAGTCCAGTGTCATAAGAACAGCGTGATGGGGCAGAAGGTTGGAGAAGCCAGAGGACAAATGGGAAGCTTCCTTTTCTGTGCAGTGGTGGTGAAGATAGAAACCTCTTTCCTTCTCTAGATTTTTTTTTTCTTCTTTTTTCCTTTTTTCTACCAACTCATTTAATCCCAAACCAAGGAAAGGATATTGCCATTAGTTGTGTAGATATAAGTCCGGAATAACTGTAATTCCAAAACAAGATGAAGCATAGCTATTATATACACTTCATTTATTCATATATGTATTAACATAATGTAGATCTGTAAGTAAAAGCTGTCATTCTTGATAGGGATAGAGATATGATGACTAATTTTAATCTGTTGAAGTTATAAGTTTAATTAGAAAATCAGCCTAACAAATATGAGTTTATAATGTGAGAAACTGTTCCAGAAAAATGACCTTAATGAATCCCAAATTGTAATAAAAGTCATTTGCAATTTATAAACACAACAAAATAAGAGTGAATAAGCAGCAAATCAAAAATGTCGAAGGCTTTCTAGAAGATAGAACACTGATGAATTGAATGAAAGAAGGAGACCACAGACCAAAACATATTGAAAAAAGATAATTAAAAGGGAGGCATAATTTCAGAGGTTGTTTAGTCTCAGGTATGATGAAATTAGAGAAAATAAAAGGGCTCTGGGAAAATAATCAGGATGCTTAACTGAAAACTTTTTTAGAGCACAAGACTGGTGGAACCTCCACTTATGCATTTGTTGATGAAGGATTTCATCATTTGGAAGGAGAATCAGGGCAATGTATCAGGAGAAACAGATTCTTCACCCCAAATGCAAAGCATTGAGCACAACTTCTTCAGTAGCATACCCACACAGACTCTCAAAAATTTCAGAAAAAAATCTTCTGTAGTCAGAAATGGCATCCACATAAAGTAGAGCAGGGATCCTGAATGGCAAAATAACCAAATATTTGAAGAGGCCCCACACCTCAAAAAAATGGCAACTTACTCCACAAATGAAAGAACTAATACCCAAGGAGGCAAGACACATTTTACTTATTTTAAGATCTTCCTATAATTTGTTTCGAATCTTGAATATTCTAGAGGATATTACATTCCATCCATTTAAAGAGTATCCAGAAATCACAGAAATAAAAATATAATTATAAAAACGAAAACCTAAGACTTCTAGTTTCAGCTTCAACAAGTAAAGTTGGGAAGTCATCACTCCTGTTCATACCACAAGAAAAAACTAAACAAACTAAAACTCAACATTTTTTCTTGGATGCATTAGAGAAATGAGATTGCCCCAAATCTGGAAAAATAGACAAATCCAGTGAGTCACAGCTAAGATCTGCTTACCTGAAGAAGAAGCCACTGTAGCCACACTTGGTGGGGACATTTAACTTGTAATGTTAATCAACTGCTGGAGCTGAATGTAGACTAGCTTGAAAGTGAGAAATCCTGGAGTGGAGGGATGCTATGCTGCTAGGAGGACCCTACATTTTTGTGGGTTTTATCTTGAGGAACTAAACTAGATGTTTACTGTGAAAAGCTAAGAAAGATTCTTCACTGGCTTTATCAAGGGAAGGGAAGAGTAACCATTGTGAAAAACACACTGAGTATTCTCCAGAGCAAAGGGCTTATTCTTCAGGGGAAATGACTTCACTAGTCTTATCTCATCTGGGGGAAGGGCATCTCTCCCACCCTGGCCCCCTCTGACCTTTCTGTCTCATCTAAGAGGGAAGAAAAAGGCTAAGAGATCTAAGCATAGGTCACACAGCCTTGGAACACAGGCACACTGATAAAACTGAGATTTAATTATATGATTATAGAATATCCCTTCTTCCTCGCACTTTACCAGCATACCAACAAGGCTCCACTACAACAATAGTAGCTGAAAGAGCTGCAAGATGCAAATTCCATCTGAGAATGAGTTTTTAGGAAATCCCAAAATAACACAAGAGACAAAAATAAGGATACAAGAGAAATGTAAAGGCTTTGGCACCCACAACGACAGTAAACATAAAACACAGCACAGCTCTTAGCCAAATTAACATAAGACCACATACTAAAGACCTAGAAAAATATCTAAATTTTTATTACATGACGTATCATGTCCAGCTTTAATCAGAAAATTACAAGTCACGCCAAAAGACAAGAAAAATCACAAATTAAGCATCAGAACCATGCTCAGATATGACATAGAACAGGAAATGTAAAGTAATTGTGAATAATATGTTAAGGGATCTAATGGAAAAATAGGTAAAAGAAAGAAAATACGGGCAAACTATGCAAAGACATTTAAATTGTGAGAGAGTGTCAATAGAAATGCTGGAAAACAAAAACACTACAACAAAAATGAAGAATGTCTGTGATATACTTATCACTAGGTTGAACATCAAGAAAACAGTGAGCATGAAGATACGTCCATAGAAATTTCCCAAAATAAAATACAAAGAGAAAAATAATACTAAAACATTATCTCAGAAATGTAGTATACTTTGTTTAATGTGACATGTGGAATTAGAATAGCAGTGAAGAAGAGAGAACACAGCAGAAGAAATATTTCAAGTAATAGCAGAGGAGAATTTTTCAAAATTAATGACATATACCAAACCACAGATCAGAAAGCTTACAGAACACCAGTCAGGAAAAGTGCCAAAAAAGAAAAACTACAACCAGTTATATCATATTCAAACTGAAGAAAACCAAAGACAAAGAGAAAAATATTGAAAGAAGCCAAAGAAAATGAAATGCTTTACATAGAAAGGAAAAAAGATGAGAATTACAGTAGACTTCTTGTCACAAACCATGCAAGCAAGGAGAGAGTGGACTAAAATATTAGAAGAGTTCAAAGAAAAACCAACCATCAGATTGCCCTACACATTACAGAGAATTAAAGACTTTCTCCAAAAAACAAGAACTGAGGGAATTCATCACCAGCAGTTCTGCCCTAGAAGAAAGGTAAAAAAGGATGATGAAATGAAAATTGTATAGCCTGGAAACTCTGATTTACATAAAGAAGGAAGGAGCATCAGGAAATAAAGAAATGAAGGCATAATTTTTAAAAATTGATAAGTAACTTAAAATATGTTTCTGTTTAAAGTAATAATGGTAACAATGTGGTGGGTGATTTTAGCATATGGATAAGTAAAATAAATGACAGCAATTTCACAAGGTATGGGAGGCAGCTACTGGGGATATTCTGTTATATAGTATGTGAACAACATGTGAAATGGTATAGAGTTATTTCAAAGTAGACTAAGATTAGTTTAATATTATTTAATACATTGGAAAACACTAAAAACTTTTTTTAAATGAGAAGAATTGATATGCTAATGTTACAGGAAAGGGGTCCGGATCCAGACCCCAAGAGAGGGTTCTTGGATTTCACGCAAGGAAGAATTCAGGACAAGTCCACAGTACAAAGTGAAAGCAAGTTTATTAAGAAAGGAAAGGAATAAAAGAATGGCTACTCCATAAACAGAGCAGTCCCAAGGGCTGCTGATTGCCAAATAGCCTGTCTGCACGCACACTAATTCTTTCTTCCACTATTAAAAGACTCTGACGCATTGTTCAGTATACCAGCTGCAATTTTCAGCTCCTGAATTTCTGCTCATTTCTTTTTAATTATTTCAATCTCTTTGTTAAATGTATCTGACAGAGTTCTGAATTCTTTCTCTGTGTTATCTTCAATATTTTTGAGTTTCTTCAAAATAGCTATTTTGAATTCTGTCTAAAAGGTCACATGTCTCTGTTTCTCCAGGACTGATTCCTGATGCCTTATTTAGTTCATTTAGTGAGGTCATGTTTTCCTGGGTCTTCTTGATACTTGTGGATGTTCATCTGTGTCTGGGCATTGAAGGGCTAGGTATTTATTGTAGTCTTTGCAGTCAGGGCTTGTTTGGACCCTTCCTTCTTGGGAAGGCTTTTCAGATATTTGAAAGAACTTTGGCATTGTTGTCTAAGCTGTATCTGTTTTAGGGGGAATCCCAAACCCCAGTAACACTGCGGTTCTTGCAGACTTGTACAGGTACCGCCTTGAAGTTCTTGGCAAAAATTGGGAATAATTCTCTGGATTACAAGGCAGAGACTCTTGTTCTCTTCCCTTACGTTCTCTGAAACAAATGAAGTTTCTTTCTCTGTTCTGAGCCACCTGAACCAGGAGTGGAGTGACACAAGCACCTCTGTGGCTGCCAGTCCTAGAACTGTGCTGGGTCCGACCTAAAGCCAGCACAGCACTGAGTCCCAACAAAGGCCTGCTCTAACCACTTGCTGGTCACTACCTATGTTTTCTCAAAGCCCTAGGGTCTCATGATCAGCAGGTAGCTAAGCCAGACAGGCCTGTGTCCTTTCCTTCAGGGTGGCAAGTTCCTCCAGGACCCTGGTGAATCTAGAGGTGCCATTCGGGAGCCAGGGATTAGAGTAAAACGCCTTACATCTAATACAATAGAACACCTGGTGTTCTATTGTATTAAGGCTGAGGTGGCACTGAAATCATAAGATGCAGTCTTTCGCACTCTTTCCTACCCTTTCTAAAGGCAGAGGAGTCTCACCGTATGGCCACCACCACCTCAAATCAATGGGGAGTACTGCCAGACTACCATCAATGTTTTCTTAAAGCTCAAGGCCTTTTAAGTCAGTTTGTGGTGAATGCTCTCTGGCCTGGGACTCACACTTTAAGGCACTGGGCTCCCCTCTGGTCTGGGGCACATCCAGAAATTCTGTCCAAGAGCCAAGTTCTAGAATCAAGGATCCCAAGAATTCACTGGTGCTCTGCCCCCAGTGGCTGAGCTGGTACCTGAAGTGCAAGACAAAGACTCCTTTATTTTTCTTTCTACTTTTCTCAGGCAGAAGGAGTCTTTCACTGTAGCCACCACAGCTGGGAATGTGCTGAGTCTCACCAGAAACCAGCAAATCTCAATGTCTCATCTGAATTCCTTAATATAACTGGACATCACTGCTGTTTATTTAAGGCCCAAGGCCTCTTTAGTTAGTAGGTGTTAATTTCTGCCAAGCCTGAGTCCTTCCCTACAGGGAAGTGGGTTTCTTTCTGGCCCAGTGTGTCTAGAAATGTTGCTTGGAAGCAAGGGCCTGGAAAGGGGAACCTCACGACTCTGACCAGGGACCTAGCCTGCTATGGCTGAGCTGGTATCCAAAATACAAGAAAAAGTTCTCTCTACTCTTTCATCTCCTCTCCTCAAGCAAAAAGAAGGGGTCTCTTTTGGAGCTACAAGCTGTGCAACCTGGAATTAGAGAAGGGGTGATTCCAGCACTCCCTCGGCTGTTTCAGCTGGTGTCTCAGTAGGTCATGTCCTCCCTAGTCCATTGTCTATGGGTCCAGTTCAGCACTAGGAATTACCTGGGAAGTTACAATTCTTGTGGCCTAGACTGTCTTTCAAGTTTATGTGTGACCCCAGAACACTGTAGCCTGTGGTGCTGAGGCTTGTGGGAGCTCAAGTTCTGACCACTGGGATCTGTGATTCTTCTCTGACTAGGGCTGGTTTAAAGGTTCCCTCCTTGGGTGTCAGCTGAGTTTTGTCTTGTTTTGCTTCATGCTCTTCCTCTCACTAGTGCACAGAAATACTCTCCACACCACACCACCACTGCTGGGAGATGCAGGAGAGGTGATGCTGGTGATTCAAAGCTGTTTTCTCTATTTCTTCAGTGTCTCTTTCAGTAATATGAACTTAAAACCAGGTACTATGAGGGCTGTCCTGTATGTCCTATTGACCCTTATGCATGTGCTTTTTTTGTGTGTAGATAGTTGTTAAATTGGTGTCCTTATGGAGGGACAGTTGGTGGAGCCTTCTATCTGCCATCTTTCTGATTCTTTACAGAATTAGAAGAAAACATTTTAAAATTCATATGGAACCAAAAAAATAGCCAAGACAGTCCTAAGCAAAAGATGCAAAGCTGGAGGCATCACGTTACCTGACTTGAAACTGTATCACAAGTCTACAGTAACCCAAACAGCGTGGTACTGGTACAAAAACAGACATATAGACAAATGGAACAGGCAAGAGAGCTCATAATGCTGCACACCTGCAACCATCTGGTCTTTGACAAATCTTACAAAAACAAGCAATGGGGAAAGGATTCCCTATTTAATAAATGCTACTGTGATAACAGACTAACCATTGGCAGAAGACTAAAATTGGACTCCTTTCTTAGACCATATACAACAATCAACTCAAGATAGGTTGTAGACTTAAATGTAAAACCTAAAACTATAAAAACCCTAGAAGATAACCTAGGGAATACGATTCTGGACATACACCCTGGCAAAGATTTCATGAAGAAGACACCAAAAGAATTTACAACATAACCAAAAATTGACAAATGGGACCTAATTAAACCAAAGAGGTTCTGCACTGCAAAAGAAACTATCAACAGAGTAAACATACAGCCTACAGAATGGGAAAAAATGTCTGCAAACTATGCATCCAACAAAGTTGTAATATCCAGAATTTATAAGGAACTTAAACAAATTAACGAGCAAAAACCAAACAACCCAATTACAAAGTGGGCAAAGGACATGAACAGATACTTTTCAAAAGAAGATATATGTGTGTCCAATAAGCATATGAAAAAAATGCTCATCTTTATGAATCATTAGAGCAATGCAAATCAACACCACTATGAGATACCATCATACCAGTCAGAGTGGCTATTTTTAAAAAGTCAAAAAATAACAAATCATGGCAAAGTTGTGAAGAAAAAGAAAGCTTATATGCTGCTGTATAGTGTAAATTAGTTATATGGGAATGTAAATTAGTTCAGCCACTGTTTGGTGATTTCTTAAAGACTTAAAACTGAATTACTATTTGACCCAGCAATCCCATTATTGGATATATACCCAAAGGGATATAAATTGTTATACCATAAAGACTCATGGAATCATATGTTCACTGCAGCACTATTCACAATAGCAAAGACATGGAATCAACCTTAATACCCATCAAAAGTAGAATGGATGAAGAAAATTTGGTACATATACACAGTGGAATACTATGCAGTAATAAAAATGAATGAGATTATGTCCCTTGCAGCAACATGAGTGGAGCTGGAGGCCATTATCCTAAGAAAACTAACAGGAACAGAAAACCAAATACCTCGTGTTGTCACTTATAAGTAGGAACTAAATATTGAATACACATGGAAACAAAAATTGAACAACAGACAATAGGGCCTACCTGAGGTTGGAGAGTAGGAGAAGGGTGCAGGATAGAACAACTACCTATGGGGTACTATGCTGATTAAATCAATGATAAAATAATCTGCACATCAAAGCCCTGTGACATACAATTTACATGTATAACAAACCTATACCTGTACCCCTGAACCTAAAATAAAAGAAGAAAGAAAGAAAGAAAGAAAGAAAGAAAGAAAGAAAGAAAGAAAGAAAGAAAGAAAGAAAGAAAGAAAGAAAAAGAGAGAAAGGAAGGAAGAAAGAAGGGGGAGGGAGGGAGGGAGGGAGGGAAGGAAGGAAGGAAGGAAGGAAGGAAGGAAGGAAGGAAGGAAGGAAGGAAGGAAGGAGGAAGGAAGGAAGGAAAGAGAAAGAAAGAAAGGAAAGAAAGAAAGAAAGAAAGAAAGAAAGAAAGAAAGAAAGAAAGAAAGAAAGAAAGAGAGAGAGAGAGAGAAAGAAAGAAAGAAAGAAAGAAAAGAAAGAAAGGAAGGAAGAAAGAGAGAAAGAGAGAGAGAAAGAGAGAAAGAAAGAAAGAGATCGAGTCTCACTCTGTTGCCCAGGCTGGAGTGCAGTGGTGCAAACTCAGCTCACTCTAACCTCCACCTTCCAGGTTCAACACAAGCAAGAAAGAATTCAGGGCAAGTCCATAGAGTATAATGAAAGTAAGTTTATTAGAAAAGTGAAGAAATAAAGAATTGCTACTCCATAGACAGAGCAGCCCCAAGGGCTGCTTGTTTCCCATTTTTATGGTTATTTTTTATGATATGCTAAACAAGGGGTGGATTATTCATGCCTCTCCTTTTTAGACCACATAGGGTAACTTCCTTTATATATATATATATATATAGGCTTGATGTAATGGTTCATGCTATAATCTCAGCCATTTGGGAGGCCAAGTCAGGAAGATCACTTCAGGCCAGGAGTTCAAGACCATCCTGGATAATATAGACTAATCCCCAGAAAAAACATTTTTTAAAATAAAGTCTTTTTCAAAAAATCAATATAAATATTGAAATCTTTATAGAAGCTTCTGCACTTTAATAGGAATTCCTTGGTTAGCCTAATTTGGGAGTCCTCATTTTTAAATCCACTTTTTAAAATTTAATGTTGTTCATTTGGAACATTCCACTGAAATTTTAAATTATCTTTATTAATATTTTGCCATTTCTGTTAGAGTTTGTTGCTTCAGGGCCTAATACTTGTATATGTAAAGACAGGCATAGCTGGAAGGTGGGGTACTCACTTCTTCAGAAATTAAGTTTCCTTTTTTTTTTTTTTTTGAGACAGAGTCTCACACTGTCACCCAGGCTGGAGGCCAGTGATGCAATCTTGGCTCACTGCAACTTCTGCCTTCCAGGTTCAAGTGATTCTCCTGCCTCAGCCTCCTGAGTAGCTGGGATTACAGGCATGCACCACCATGCCTGACTAATTTTTTGTATTTTTAGTAGAGACGGTGTTTTACCACATTGGCCAGGCTAGTCTCAAACTCCTGACCTCGTGATCCACCCGCCTCGGCCTCCCAAAGTGCTGGGATGGGATTACAAGTGTGAGCCACTGCGCCTGGCCAAGGTTCCCATTTTTATGCTAGATCTTGGCTTTGACTCTGAGCTCCCTTGATCAGTTTAGCCAATGATTTTTCCCTACCTAAACATGCAAGAAGAAACAAAGGGGATAGAACACAAAAATCCCTGTGAATTTCCTCTGCATGATTATCCATTTACTGCCAGTTTCTATCTGAGCCACTCAGACATCTAAAGCCTCTAGCTGGATCTAATCCAATTAATTATTGGATTTAATCTGATCCTGGATCCAGTCTAGTTTCTGTCGTGACTTCCGAACACAGTTCACATAAAAAATTTGCTAAAACAAACTCAGATAGCACAAAACACAAATTTGTGAAGCTTCAGAATCTGAGAGGGAACTTACTCATGATCCTCGGTTGCTGTGTGAGAACAATGGATGCAATGGGCCCTGATGGGGTCGGTGGTTACCTCTCTGGGTCACTTGATGCTCCTAGGGGTTACTGGAAGCTCTACTTCATGTTCCAATTCTGACACTCTGTTAAAAGAAAAACTTTGGAAAAATTCAATAACAAAGTTTAATTGAGCAATTTTATAGAGTTTAATTCATGAATCAAACAGCCCCCTGAGCCAGAATAGACTCAGAGAGACCCCAGCACTGCCATGTGGTTGGAGAGGATTTGTGAACAGAAAAAGAAAGTCATGTACAGAAAGCAAAAGTGAGGTACAGAAATAGCTGATTGCTTACAGCTTGGCATTTGCCTTATTTGAACTTGGTTTGAGCAGTTTGCTGCCTTTGATCTGCAGAAACTTGGTGATTGGTACAAGAGTATGTTACAGTGTGTTTACCCATCCAGTTAGGTTACGATTCACTGTGTGCGGAGAAAACTTTAGGCCAAACTTAAAATATTTAAGGAGGCAGCTTTAGGTTAGATTTAATTTAACAATTCAAAAACTGATTGCCAAACCTGAGGTTACCCAAATTTTCTTCTATGTTTTACTAGAAGTTTTCTAATTTTGTATTTTATGTTTTGATCTATGATACAACTTATGCTGTTTTCTGTAAGAGATGTGAGTAATGCTTGTAGGTTGTTTTGTTTTGTTTTATAATGTAGACATCCAGTTGTCCCAAAACGATTTGTTAAAAAGACTATCTTTTCTTCATTGAATTGTCTTTGCTCCTTGTCAAAGATCAGTTGACTATGTTTGTGTGGGTCAATGTCTGGACTCTCTATTCTGATCCATTGATCTGTCTTTGTTACTGGGAAGGGATCCCAATCAAGACCCCAACGGAGAGTTCTTGGATCTCAAGCAAGAAAGAATTCAGGGCAAGTTCACAGAGTATAATGAAAGTAAGTTTATTAGAAAAGTAAAGAAATAAAGAATGGCTATTCCATAGACAGAGCAGCCCCAAGGGCTGCTTGTTTCCCATTTTTATGGTTATTTTCTATGATACGCTAAACAAGGGGTGGATTATTCATGCCTCTCCTTTTGAGACCACACAGGGTCCTGATGTTGCCATGGCATTTGTAAACTGCCATAGTGCTGATGGGAGTGTAACAGTGAGAACGACCAGAGGTCACTCTCGTCGTCATCTTGGTTTTGGATTTTGACCGACTTCTTTACTGCAACCTATTTTATCAGCAAGGTCTTTATGACCTGTATCTTGTGCCAACCTCCCACTTCATCCTGTGAGTTAGAATGTCTTAACCATCTGGGAATGCAGTCTAGTAGGTTTTAGCCTCATTTTACCCAGCCCCTATTCAAGATGGAGTTGCTGTGGTTCAAATGCCTCTGACATCTTGGTTACTATTGCCTTAAAATAAATTTGACATCTGGTAATATAAGTCTAATTATGTTTTTCTTCACTATTATGTTGACTATGATAGGTCTTTTACCTTTCCAGATAAACATAGCAATCGGTTTATTGATACTAGCTACGATTTTGATTGGGATTGTGTAAAATCTATAGATTGAGTTGGGAAGAATTGACATATTAACACCATTGGATCTTTCAATGTATAAAAACAGTATGTCTCTTCACTTATTTAGGTATTTTGTTTATTTCATTAGAGTTTTATAGTTATTCACATATAGATTCTAAACTTAAAAAATATATATCTAGATATTTTATTCTATTTTCAGTTTGATTGTAGAGTAAACCAAAAATTGTCTACCCCAAAATATATTTCTATGACATATTTTGATATGGCTATTCAGAGAGCCTGCAGACAGGAATAGCCCTGCAAAGCTGCCTTTTGTGGAGGAGATTTGCATCTGTAGAGAAAATCTGCATTAGTGAAATAAATAGCCAGGCTTTCTCTGAGCCCCTCCCCCATTGTCTGCATCTAAGAAAGATTAATTCAACCACAGGCTATAATCTATTCTTTCTAAGAGCTGCTACCTGTGCAGCAGGTACATAACAAGACCACCTTTGCAAGCCATTCCTTTTCTCTTCTCTCCCTCTGTTAACATGTCTTGCCATGTTCCAAGCTCCTATTCTTTCTGTAACCTCAAGATGGTACAAAAGGATCAACTATCTGGCTCTTCCTTTGAGTTTTTATATTTTGTATGACTCCAGTGCCTGGACAACAAGAGTGAAACTTTGTCACAAAAACAAAAAAAGATTTACTCAACCTTGTACCCATTAATGGAAACTACTTTACCAGAGCATTCTGTCACTATTTTCCAATCTAGATTGTTTTCTCTGTAGGTCTGCTCCATAGTTTTCATTTTTTTTTTGTAATTTTAGACATAATTTTAAATTTAATTATAATTAAAATTTCTGCGAATATGTTCTTGTTTTTTGATTTTCTGCAAATAGATTCTTTTTTATTACTTTTAATTGCATTTTCTGCAAATACGTTCTTGTTTTTTGATTTTTTATTGCATTTTCTGCAAATATGTTCTTGTTTTTTGATTATTTCTTTTTCATAGCATTTTGTTTTTGTTTTATAGATGTTATTTTTAAAATATTTCTGAGTTTACTCATTATTATACCCTCCCCCAATTTCTTTTATGATGTCTAAGTTATCTTTATTTCTTCTGATGTCAATTTTCAGTTCCTTAATTTTGACCATTCTATCTCATTCTGCTGCTTTACTCATATGTCTGGTAATACCAATTATTAAAAAAAAAAAAAAAACTATCATTAATAAAAGTCCACTACTTTGTGTTAAAACTAATTTCCATTTGGAATTCTCACCTGGAGTTCTGTGTGAAGTGTAAGCAAATATGAGATTTTGATTTAGGTGGATCAGTAAGAGAACTAGGAAGCCATCTGTCAGGCTACAGGGTTCACTCAAATTCAAGAGTGAAGGTTTCACCAGGGACCTGGCATTTGTTCAATTTCACCGAGGAAGTGTCAACTGTTTTTGCTGGAGGTAAATGCCAGCTGCCTGCTTTTTGTCTGCATTACAGATGGGGGAAACAAGTGAAAAAGTTGCTGTTTTGCAGACCTTTGATTAATCCCTTTATCTTCAGTTTCTTTTTCTCATCCATTTTAAACCTTTTATTTTTAATTACATTCATCCAATATGGATCTACTAAAACACACAACTTTATTTCAGATGTTTATTTTGTTCTGTTTGGATTTGGCTTATTTTATATAAAGGATATAATCTTTACATATTAATCTGCATGTTTCTTCTTTTTACTGAACACTTGAAATGAAACATCTTCCACTTGGATGTCTATCCATATCATTCTGGATGTCTATCCTACCTCATTTTACTTAACTGCTCTTTATTCCAATATTCTATTGTTTACCCTACAATTTTTCTATTCATGAATATTAAGTTCTGAATTTTAGGCTGCTGTGAGCATCTTTATGCATGCTACCTTGTGCACATGTGTGATTTATTTCTGCTGGATACACAGGTACCTGAAAGTGATTGTTAGAATAAAGAGTATGCTAATTTCAAATGTATTAGCTTATAACACATTTATTTCCAAATGATTGTACACATTTATCAGCATAGTATGAGGTAGTATTTTCCAACAGTTTTGCCAACATTTGATATTAAACTAATTAATATCTGCCAAATGATGAGTGAAATCTTATATTAGTATAATTTCCTTTTCTCTTTTTATCAAATTGGTCATCTTTCATGTTTATTGTCCACTTGGGTTTGCAGTTTTGTGAATTGCCCCATTTGATAGTAGATTTATCTGGGCTTTTGTTTTGCTTTTTGTCTTATTGGCTTGTAGAATTATTGTATGAATTTTGTAACTTAATCCTTTGTCTATTATATATATGGTAAACAATTTTACCCAATATGACAGTTGTCTTTTGATTTTTAAGTAATACATTGCATCATTCTCCCATTTGGACTTTTAAACATATATATTCATATATTGTAGAGAATAAGGCATTATAAAATTATTTTGACTATGAAAGTAAGACAAAAGCAGGAAATATCTAAAATACAGGTCAACCAATATAGGGCAAAAGGGGCCAAAAGACACCCACACACAAACACACACACAGAGGTAAAATGCCTCTGACAATCTCAACGGGAAAAAAGAATAACTGTGACAAGGTCCTGGAGCAGGTGGCAAAGTTAATAGAATCAGGTTTGCCAAGGAGAACAGAAGCCTTCTATTCCTCTGAAAAGAAGGAAAGATAAGAAGACTGACTTGGAATCGAAGTTAGACAGGGGAATAGAAGATGATAAAGTAGTGAAGCTTGTATATAGCATTACCAGATTTAACCAATAAAAATATAAGATATCCAGTTAAATTCGTATTCCATCCAGTAAGATTTGTATCATGAAATACCCAGTTAAATTAGTAATTTTTTTAGTGAAAGTATATCTCAAACAATATTGGGATATACTATACACAAAAAAGTATTCATTGTTTAAATTCAAATGTAACTGGACATCCTGCATGTTGTTATCTGGCAATCCTACTCATGCTGTGTCCTTATTATTGATCTAAGAGCAAGATCAGCTATGAAAACTTGGAGCTTTAGTCTGAGAAATATTTATCGACAGGATATTTTAACGACTAGTAATGACTCACAGACTTCCCAACACATTATATTAAAAAACAAACTCCTAGGCTGTGCACAGTGGCTCATGCCTGTAATTCCAGCACTTTGGGAGCCTGAGGTAGGAGGATTGTTTGAGGTTCAGAGTTTGAGCGCAGCCCGAGCAACAAAGCAAGACCCCATCTTTATAAAAAATGAAATGACATCTTGAATTACTCAAGTCAGAAGCCCTTCCTTGATGTCTTCTTCTACCTTACTGCCAATGTGTAATTCATCAGCAAGTGTTGACAAATCTGCGTTCAAGATATATCTGAAACCCCATACATTTCTTTCCATCCCCACTTCGTCATCTGTATTGAGATCACCTAATCCCAGGACTGGATTAATCCAGTTAACCAAAGTGAACTTCACTCCTTCCCTCACCACACATCCAGAGTGGACCATTTTTCCCCCAGCATATAAACCTGTAGTTGGTTCCCTGCAAATCCATACAAAATCAAATTCCTTACCACAGCCTGCAAGACTGAATATGAGCCAGCTCTTGTCCATCTCTCCACTGTTACCTTGTGCTGTCCACCCACCCACCCCAGCTCACTTGGTTTCTGCACCTGTTATCTTTAATCTTAGTTCAGTTTCTTTCCTTCCTTGTTAACCCATTTGTATACACTGCATTCTTGGTTTTCTTTAGGTTTTAGCTGAATATTACCACTGCAGAACACCCTTCTTCCTGACCTTATTCAATGTTGGCCTATCAGGCTAGGCACAGAGTTTACTTCCTCCATGGATACCACCTTTGAGAAAAAAAGCATGAGTGACTTTGAAGGATGTAATTCTGAACCCCACAAAAATGAAAGACATGAGCACATTCTGATCTCAATTCTCTCTTACTTTATTTTCCTTGTGGAGTTTCTGCTCCAAGCGAACTAGGTTATTCACTTCCCCAGACCATTCCACATGCATGTATTGGCAAACATCCTTTCCCTTATCAGATTGCCTCCTCCAACCTCTTGTTTGTCAGGGTAACATATTTTTCCTCAAGTCCAACTGAAATTCTCCTCCCTCCATGAAATCCTGGGGCATTCCTCCTGCCTTCTCTAATTTTTACCTCCCTTAAACTACTATCATTCTGAGTACTGTGTTCTGAGGCAGAGAATGCATGGAGCCAGACATTCTTGGTTTCAGTCCCACCACTGCCACTTACAAACTTCGTTACTTAACTTTTCAGAGCTTTAGGTTCCTCAACTATGAAATATGGATGACAAGATACTGCCTACAGATTTGGAGGGAATAAAACAAGATGTAATAGCAGAGTTCCTGGCACACAGCAGACAATTTACATTAGTTTCTGTTTTCCTTTCCCTTCCTTTTGTTTGATATGCAGAATATGCCACCATAAGATCTGATGAGTTAATATAAATTGATAAGAGCATACTGACAAGGAAGAAAATTAATAGAGTACCAGGATCAACAGAAATCTTGGAAGTCATTGAACCCTTGATTAGCACTCTCCTTAGGTCATTCCAGGCTATTCCACAAGAACAGCTATTCTCTTCTAAAATGCCCCTGTAAAGATTATATTATGAACTCATCTCCGAGAGGCTCCGAAAGGAGTTAGATACTGAAATTTATTCTTGTCTCATCATAGGAACCACTGGAAGATGAACATCCTTTTCCTTCTTATCCCTGCTACAAATGCATCATCTAATTCTGTTTCAAATATGGAAGATTCTGATAAACTAAAAATATTGTTTTTGAAGTGTTTACTCTTTAAGATGGATACCTTTAAGATACTGATACTGATATTTTTAATACAGATATCAGTTTTAGCTAATTGGGGTCATTACATTTACTTCCAAATTACATTTACTTTAGTCTAAAGTGAACAGTTTCAACTTCTAAATGTTTTGCTTTCGATGTCTAAAAAATTATTTTAAATATATTTTAACTTGAAAAAGTTGCTTATCTCTTTCTCCTTGGATCATAACAAGGAAGAATTTTCAATGAAGGGAAAGAAGAGATAATTTTGTGGATATTTTTCTTTTAAAAGTATCTGTATTCTGAAAATGGGAATCATAAATTTTAATTCTGAAGGAGAAAAAAATCACAATGTAGATTGTATATAAAGTTATTACATGTACAATGACTAGAAAGCATCATACTACAGTTTAATTGGCATGAAGTATTCATTTCCTACCATTATCTTAGTTAATGGCAAAGTGAAATCTGGGCAGATAATTTACCTTAGTGTGGGATACCTTAGTGCATTCTTCACTCATTGAAAGTCTCTGGAACCTGAGCATCTTCTCCTTCCAGTCTCTCTAATGGTCCCTACCTGGATGCAGTTCAAGAGGCTGAGCCTCCTCTTTGCATATCAGATTCTGCTTAATGCCAGTTGTAAGGTGAACAGATTGGCTGATACAACAATGTTGTCCTTCTCATTTCCTTTTCCAAGGTTTCTTCATTGGCTGGAGAGAAACAGAAATTGAACTTCTTTCAGGTTCTGTTTGGACAATAATATGACTTTGAGAAGCCAGATTAGGAAGGTTGAAAAAGGAAACTCCATTTTCCAAGCAGATTTGGTTCTAATCAGTCTGTTTCTGCAGAGAAATCTTTAAGTGGAGGGAAGGGGATGACTTGATCAGCTAGGTTGGACCTATCAAAGAGTTGGATTTATTTGTATTTATTTGACATTTGTGCCAGCAGGGGAACCTCTTGAGGAAAGTACACTGTACATACATACTAAATATCAGTTACATCGGGTTCCCATGTTCACGTTCCTCATAAAACATGATTGGAGCACAATAAATATGGAAATATGAAATGCATTAAATTAAAATGTTATTAGTTGAAGCAGTTGTAAGAATTTCTTATGAATAAACATAAAGCCATGGCTCCCATGAGAGCATCAGGAAGGATGTTTCAGGCAATTTTTGCCATGGAGACCTGCAAAGCATTGGCATTATAAAAATCCTTGATCGTTTAAAATAGATTTATATCAGCCACTGAAAAGACCGAAACTGTCGTCACTTTGTATGTCTTACATGATAGATTTTGTTTCCAGGTGAAAAAACTACAAATGCCAAAAGAAATGTTGGGCTCTCATTTTGTTTTGGAATTAACCAACACCAATGCTGGAGAGAGTGATTTTCTAGTTTTTATCATCTATATATAATATATAAAAGAATAATGATTAATTTAATTCATTTTAAATGTATCTCTTCAATAAGTAGCTTGCAATGTGACCTTAGGCAAGTCTTATATATTTTCTAATGTCTCTCTTTCCCCAATAATTTAGGACTGGAATGGAGTTGGTAGGAAGGAACAGTCTTTGAAGTTAGATGCGCAAGGTTGTAACCCCACTTCCACCAATTAGTAGGTCTGTTACTTTATGCTGTTTACCTAACTTCTCTGGACCTCTTTCTTTTAAGGTTTAGATAAGAGGGTAGGTGACTAGAGTAGGATGATAAGCAGTGCCTAACAAATATTAAGGAGATAATAAATATTAACATATAGCATCAGGTTGAGTAGCTATTATTGTAACATTTATATATGTATATATGTCATATACCTTGACAAGACATATTATAGGAATATGGATTCCAAGATGTCAACTAAGTGTAATCCTATATCAAGCACCTACCAAAATAAAAACACTCTATGAAACATTTTTTTCTTTTTTTTTTTTCAAGACGGAGTTTCACTCTTGTTGCCCAGGCTGGAGTACAATGGTGTGATCTCAGCTCAACGCTACCTCCACCTCCCAGGTTCAAAAGGTTCTCCTGCCTCAACCTCCTGAGTAGCTGGGATTACAGGTGCGTGCCACCACGCCCAACTAATTTTTTGTGTTTTTAGTAAAAATGGGGTTTCTCCATGTTGGTCAGACTGGTCTTGAACTCTTGACCTCAGGTGATCCACCTGCCTCGGCCTCCCAAAGTGCTGGGTTTATAGGCATGAGCCACCACACCCAGCCTCTACGAAACTTTGTAAAACCATAAAAGATGTATGGGATAAAGTACTGCACTTTAGGATTCTTTAAAAAAGGAGGAAGCAAGTCTAATCCTCTCAAGAACATTGCAGACAAATAAATATTGCTGGCATACATCTTCAGTATCCAGCAAAGAGCACTAGATCTCTGGATAGAGGCAGTCAAGTATGACTTCAAAAAATGATGACACTTGAGGGAGGGAAAGATAGAAAGAAACCAAAAGTTCAGAAAAGTGTTTCAGACAGGATGAAGAGCATGAACTAAAGCATTGAGTCAAAAAGTATATAGCAGCACATTTGGGGTCTGGGGAAGTAGGCATCTCAGCTGAAGAAAAGGTTTTATTTAGGCCCTAGTAAGAAGAAAGCAAGACAGCTAGGCTTGGGCTTGTAGCCACATAAATTCCAGAGCTACAGCAGTCCCTAAATTAAGGAAACAGAGTCTGGAGTCACCATTAATCATGGTTATTAGTTTTTTCAATGTAGTGAAGATTCTAGCAAATACCACATGGGGCTACCCAAGGTGGTGGTTAGAGAAGAGAAGATGTCTGGGAGGGAACTGGGCGAACAGGATGAGAGGGATGCCAAGAGCCAGGTCTGTGGGTCTATCTTTAATTATTCCATTTCATTTCCAAAGAGGAGCATCCACAAGGCATTCATTGACAAACCCTTGTCTTTGTAGACATATGTTATGGGTCCAGTGATTAGCTTGAATTATTTAACAGGCAAGCTGGGTCTCTTCTTGCAAGAACCATTGTTCCTTTCTTTTCTATTATTTTCTTTTCTATTTTCCTCTGTACTAAGATTTACCCTTTTTTTGCTGGACACCATAAAACTTCTTGTTCTCTTCCTGTAGAGCTTGAGAAAATGTGCTTTTCAAAAGCCCATAAGAACAAATTGGTGAAATGGCACTGAAAGTGAATGTGTTACACAACTAATAAGCCCTGTTACTCTCCATCCACCCCCCAGGCAGGAAGGTCTGAAAAAAGAGCCTTCCACAGGAGCTCCCCCGCCACCCCCCTCCCCACCACCCCACCGCCTGCCACCCCCATAAATGGTGTGAAGCACCTGCTTAGCACTCAGTCTTTGTTGGCTAAGATCTGACAGTTAACTTTGAGCACTGATTCCACAAAGGTTGAGCGCAACATAAGGTGGCTCCAGAGACTTGAGGCTTCATCAGGAGTGGAAGAAAGAAGCCATGCTTGTGGTTGTTGTTATCACTGGGGCCTACTACAGAGAACTAGTCCTGAGAGAGAACCTAACTGTGCAAACTGGGCAAGCCCATGAAAAATCTGTGATTCAACAGAATAAGAGAAGTAGTCAGTGAAAGAATGTGTAGGCCAGCAGGTTCCCATTTGGTCTTTTGCCCTAAGGTGCTAGTTCTCAAAGTGAGATTCTCATGTCAGCATTAGCATCACCTGGGAACCTATTACAAATGCAAAATCTCACCTCCGCCCCCCGACCTGACCTACTGAATCAGGAACTCTGAAACTGGAGCCCATAAACTAGGTTTAACAAACTCTCTAAGCTCAAGAACTACTGCCCTAGGGAATAAACTCAGCCCCCAGATATTTTCTTTTTGGTGCTAGGAACCTATGAGATTTAACTTAGAAGTTAGTGTATTACAGAACTGAAGTCAGAATTCTAGGCTTTTCATTTCTGTCCAGTGATCTTTTTATAATGGTTTGATGAGTCTAATCCAGTATTAATGCAAATCAGCATTAGAATGACACTGTTTCAAAACTTCCAAAGGTTGTTGATAGGAAGAATTAGAAAACTCATGCTAAAACTTCCTATGTGGTTATGCAATTGCTCCTAAATTCTATTGCATTTTGAAATTCAGTCCAAGCTTTTATTCTATTTTAGGCATTTTGTTCTATAGTAATAGGCACTTAAGAATCTTGTGGTCTTTTATGCATTTTTCAAGACATGCTTTCTCATCTGATTGATTTTTTGCATTTCGGCAAAGTAAAGGATGTATTTTTCTAGATAATTATATCTTTAGAACAAGACTGGTCACATATACTGGCCTGCTATCAAATGACTACTTCTAATTTTGACTGTGTTGTAGATAAGCACTCACTCAATCAGCACTAGTTTATTAAGAGCATTTTTTTTTTTTTTAACCCAAGAATGTACTGGTCTTCTGAGTATACTGAATTAAATACAAAGCCACTACCCTCAAATAAATTTAGATTTACATAAGGATAAATCTGTCAGAAAATATATGAAAGTGTCAGAAAATATACCAAACTATATTCAAAGGTAGCTGATGTAGTACAGCCTGGAAATTCCATAGGAGGTGCCAAGATTCCTTATTTTCATTTGATTCTAATTGGAGAACTAGCAATCTGAGTTCTCCTTTATTTTTTTCTATGATATAAATGCTATCTTCTGAAACTATTGTTCTCCCAGTGCTCGATTGTGTTATTCATGCCTGCTCTCACCTGTTTATGCCCGAATATCTTGATTCAAGTCAACCATTTATTGAAATTACATTTGAGAAATCAAAAGAGTAGCTTGTCTATGGGATAAAAAAGTGAGACTGGGGGTTAGTGTGGGGCTGACAAGTGGTGTGTGCAGGTAATTCCACCTGAGACAATTGATGCTCCTCTACAATAGGAAACCAAATGAGATGAGATTTTCCCCAGTCCTCTGGGGAAATCATTCAAATGTACACTCTTATCAAACTCTAATATTGTTCTTGCTTTTGCCTGTTTGCTTTGATGAAGCTGATAATAACAGAAATTTACATTTATTTGCATTTTTCTACTAGAAGTCACTGAAGCATCTCAGAACATCATTTTCAAGTGCATATGCCTATAAGTGGCAAAAACATGAAATGTCATACAAATGTGGGCAGGGAAGTTCAGAAATAGAATCATTTCAAGAATGAGCTGTGAGCTTGCATCCCTCTTTGTTTTTGAACTGGGTAGTACGTAAGGAAGCATCTTTTTTTGTGAGTCTTCTTCAAGCTAAAGAGATTATAAAAAGCATTTCTTCCCAACTAACTAAAGCTTCTCCCATTTCTGCTTCCATTTCTAACAATCCCTGAAACACATGCACACACACACACACACACACACACACACACACACACACACAAAGTGATTGGAAATAATAGACAAACAAAGAGTTTTAAAGGTCATCTATTACATTTATTTCACTTTACAGATTTGAACAGTCTATCTCAGAGAAAATAAATGATTACTCCAAGGCCACAGAGCCAAATCAAAAAGCAGACAGAGGAGAAAAGAAGGAAAGCTGCCCCATTCCCATAGCTGTACCCTCCAACACCTCACCATCCTGAAGGCTCCATGCTCAAGCTCAAAACTCATATTAGGGAATCTCACCTGCTTTTTAAAAATTCCATTTCTAATTTTATGCTCTTTCTTGATGCAAATTGCCTTTTTCACTTGATTGACTAGTTGTGAAAGAACACTGGTCCCTTCCAGCTCTGAAATGTTGAGATTCTGTGATTCAGGTTAATTTGCGTTGAGTCAATTCTAAAGGCATTTGCTGGAGCTGACGCAGAATGAAAATAGACCTTGCCAGTTTCAGAGTCAGCTACTCCCTTCTTATACATTTGTAATTTTGTGATTTACTTCCTAGGACTTCTAAGGTGCATTGGTGGCCATGGGGAGGCATGATTTTAAAGAGAAATTAAAATAGAAACTTTGGAAAACTTATGAAAGTTAAAGGCAAAACCTGAGTTAACAATTTAAAAAAAAAAACAAAACAAAACAAAACTTTCTGCCACTACAAAGCACAGGAAGTCCCCATCAGTCTCTCAGAAAGTTTCCATCTGTTTTTCAGCTACTCTTAGAGTAGTTGAAAAGAGCATTTAGAGACACTCTCCTATCAACTGGCAGAGAGCCTAGCAGACTGTGTGGCAATGTGTGGCACCATCACCTAGTATTATAAGTGGGTGATGTTAGACAAGTTACTTAACCTCTCTCTACCTGGGCATCTTCATCTATGAAAGGAACAACACTAGTACACACTTAGACATTTGTTGTGAAAAATGACTTTGTACTTGCAAAGCTCTTAGAAAAGCATGTGAAATAATAAGTGCTCAAAGATGTTAGTAATTTTTTTAGTTATTGTTATTATTAATGCTGAATATAAAGTATATCAAGTTGGTAAAGCTAGTTTTCTACAAAATAATAAAACATTCTCTGGTACTTCTCAGTGCACAAGGTCTTTTCTGCTACCTGATCTTATTTGTTCATCACACTAAACTTTGAGGGAGGAGAAAAGATCTTCATTATCCCCAGTTTATAGATTACATAACTGAGACTAAAATTTAAAAAGGGGAATATACCCACTTTTACACAGGAAAATGGGATTTGAACTCCTGACTCAAATCTCATGTTCTTTGCATTTACCATGTTTAGTTACTTAAAGGCAAATGTTGCTATTTCAAATTCCTGGATTGAAGTTAGAGTGAATGTTCCCAAACTAAAATGGTGCTGATCGTATGAACTAAGGTAATGTATTAGTTGTATGTAACTAACTTTCAAAAAATTATTATTCATGCATTATAAAAATTGAAAATAATATAATAGCATAAACGATTTAAAAATTTAGTCCCTATCCCAAGATTCTGATATAAGAATCTACATCTAAAACCAAAATTATAGTTTCATAATAAATTCATGCAGGAATTGAGCATAACATACGTATGGTTCTGCAACTTGTTGGGTTTGTTTTGTTTGGGGTTTTTAGATTAACAATATGTGTTGGACGTCATTCCATGCAAGGATACATATTTCTAATTATTTTCAGTGTTACAAAGTATAGCACTGTGTGGATATAGAGTATCTTAATCAGTCATTTTCCTCAGTCTTTTACTATAAGACGAAATGCTATCAATATGGACCTGTAGGGCTTTTGGAAACACAAATATTTTTCTCTTTGAAGTTTACCTATCAGACTTAATGTGTTCAATTTTCACATTGCAGCAACTCCTTTCATGAGTTGACCCTTCCTGAGGAAGTCTTTGAATATTCTCAGCATTTTGGGAGTCTTTATTTCACTCCCACAGGAACAAAGCAACCATTAACCAAGAGGACAATGAAAGGGTGAAGAATGCAGAGAAGAGCTTTCATTCTGTGTTTCATTCTCTTCATGATGATGGGGTCAACTGTGGGAGGAACAGAACATTGTAGTCATATATCTGAATCTTATCATGAATATAGATGCCATGTCTTATTCTAGGGCCATCTGAACACCATCCAACAGACAAAAAAGTGATAACAATAAGACAAAGAGCATCACTTTTGTAAAACCTAAAATGAAATCTTATTCTGCAGCCAACTGTTTCTTTGTTAACATTAAAGGAACTCCCTCAGTGAAGGAAAAAAAAGCTTTTTAAAGATATTTTATTTTATTTTAAAATTTTACCATTTAGCTTGTTTAAAATTAATTTTTATTTTTTTAATCATAGTGTCATGTATCTATCTCCGGTAAAAATTATCATTTTTAACTGTTCATTCTTCTATGATCTTCCATCTTAATACATTGCATTTTACTGTGTTTTTCCCCCAATTTTGTAATATTTGTTTCTTGTTAAAATGGTTAAGAATTTTTAGCTCTATACCATACATACTCTATACAATTTGTGCAATTGTTCCTTCCACAGCTGAAATCTTTCCAATACAATTGTATCACTCTTGAGAGAAACTTAACCAATTAAGTTTGGCATTACTGTAACTATTTGCATGTGGTACTACAAATCTAGAATGTATACGATTATATTTGTGTTCTTTTATTTCTTTTTCCTTCTCCTTTGTGTAATAATGGTTTTTCCCTCTAAACTTTTTATGTTTTGTTACCAAGCTTTTTTATTATTTTTTCCCCCTAAATGTTCTAAAATATTTGTCAAATGTCTATAAGTTTGGTCCAAATGCTCAAATATTTTCGAACACAATATAGGATTCTAATTCTTTTTTCTTTGAAGCCATCCCTCTTGTAGTCCTTCAATTGCCTGCTTTAATGTAAGCTGTTTGCTGTCTACTGCACAGCAGTGGACCTGGCACCTCTCATCTGGATGGGATTTCCTGTTTCTTGGATCCTACATCTCATTATTTTTTTCTTTATGTTGCTGAGGGCACTTGCTAGTAGCTTATCAAGAAAGGGTGCCTGGAAGCATATTTTTAAAGTCCTTTTATTTATAGAAATGTATCAATTATACATGAAACCAATAGTAATGGTTAGATAAAAGATTAAAGTTCAAAAATTATTTTTTGTCAATATTTTGAAGGTATAAGTCTCCAGCGTCCAGGCATGTGCCATGGCTGGAACAGGTAATGCTATTCTTCCTCTTGGTCCTTTGTAAACTCCATTCTGCTTTTGCTGTTGCAGTGGGGCCTGATAGGATGGCCTGGTATGGATTTTTTCTCTCTCTCAATGGCCTTTTTCAATCTTGGGAATACATATCCTGCTGTCCTGGGAATTGTTTCTTCTGATTTATTTGAAACTCCCCTATGCTTCATTTTATCTGTGCTCTCTCTTTCTGGGGAATTTCCTTGACTCTATCTTCTAATCTCTTTGCTGTTGTTTTGTTTTTGTTCTTATTTTCTTTGCTATCATATTTGTAATTTCTAAGAGCTCATTTTTGCTTTTTGTTTTCTTATCTCCCTTAAATTTTATGTCATTTATAGCATCCTGTTTTTATTTCATGGTTTGTATTAGTCCGTTCTCACATTGCTATAAAAGAAATACCTGAGACTGGATAATTTATACATAAAAGAGGTTTAATTGGCTCATGGTTCTGCAGTCTGTGCAGAAAGCATAGTGACTTCTGCTTCTAGGGAGGCCTCAGGAAACTTCCAATCATGGTGGAAGGCAAAGGGGAAGTGAGGTGTCTCATATGGTGGGAGCAGGAGCAGAGGGGACAGGTGCTATACACTTTTAAATGATCAGATCTTATGAGAACTCACTCACTATAACAAGAACAGCACCAAGAGGATGGTGCTAAATCATTCATGAGAAATCCACCCTCATGATCCAATTACCTCCCACCGGGCCCCACCTCCAACACCGGGGATTACAATTCAACATGAGATTTGGATGCAGACACAGATCCAAACCATATCATGGCTATTAAATCTTGCCTTAATTCTCTAAACAAATTAACAGTAGACTTTTCTTTTAAATTGTATTCTTCTCCCTGTGTAGAATCAATTTTTCTGAAGTCTCTTTCCTTTGGACTCCATCTTACATATTGAGGTTCTCATCAAGTATCTGATAATCCTTGGTTATTTATTTGAATTGTAGAATAAGACATTAAATCTCTGACAGAATCTCTAGATGCAGCGGAAATTCTTTCTGACTTGAGGCCTTTATAGTAGATTGGATAACAATTCTCTTATTATAAACCCTTCAAATGCTAATATCTGTTTTCTTTAGGGTTATTCTATTTCCCCTAAAAAAATCCTCAAGTCCATTCCCTGAGTGTTTCTTGTGCTTTGGATGGATGGGTGGGTAGTACATCTCACCAACCTTACTCTGGGAACAGGGCAGGGTAAGAAGACTGGATGACTTATGATTCACTTCGCATACTTTCCTAGTGCTCATGTTTTCCCTCTTGTACCTCAATACAATTTACCTACTACAAACACCAGTACCAACTACATAATTTATAGGGCCCAGTGCAAACTAAAAATATGGGACTTCGTCAAAATGATTAAGAATTTCAATTATGACATTAGAGGATTAAACAAGTATGAGGTTCTTCTGAGCATGGTATTCTGTATAATTGCACAGGTTTTACACCCATGAATTTGGTCCACACAAACACACGCTCTGTCCTCTGCTTGGTTCAGTTTCTCCAGAAAAGAATGAATATCCTGCCTTCTGAGAGGTTATAAAAGGAATAATAATCTGGCTAAGAGGCATGAGAGTCAGGATCTGGGGAATGAACTTTAAGCCAATCCAGTCTTATACCTGACTCTTATTTCTGTGACTCTTGGCACCACTAATACTCAGTCTTTTCAGGATTCTATGGGACAAAACAGTTCATTTCTCCCATTTTCATAATGATCACCCTCTGTAGGCATGGTCTAGTCTTCAAAATAAGTTGCTGCTTCACATTTTCCAAAACTCCGCTGATAATGATCGTCAGTATAGTCTCCATTCTTACGATGTTTGTCCTTATGTGCTTATATCTTTTATTTTTTAATGTAATTTTGTGAGAATATCAAATGGAATATATATAAAAGCATTTTATTTCCCGAATTGTCATGTCTAACCAGAGCAATGATATAGTACTTAGTCATTTTCTTCTTTTAGTGTATTTATAAAAGATACCTCATTTTACCCTCAAATGACTTAATATATGTCCACCTTTGGCTAAATTTTACTTCACTGAGTCATTTAAGATTTTGAGATCTAAGTTTGAATGCATTTTGCTCTCAAATGCCTCCTATTTTCACCTCCTCCTCCAAATCCTTTTTAAAAAGGTGGGTGGATGTCACTTTTTCTGGAAAATAGAATAGATTATGTGGTATATTCATTGACCCAAATATTTCAGGAAAGTATATGTCTTGTTCCAACCAAACTGCTGCCTGAAGAAGATAAGCTATTGAATTTTTAATTGCAAGCCATTATGAAACTAGCTGTTTTGTATCAACTAATATATAATCAGTAATTAACGATTCTCCATTGGTTAAAAGACAAAAACCTCACATTTAATTAGGACTCTGAGGCACAGCCAAGAATTTGGTGACTGATAACCATTCTGACAGAACTAAAACTTGGAGAAGTAGAATGGCAGTAGAAACCTTGAATTCTAATGAGGGAATGGATTATTTTGACCTTAGAGTGTTTGCATGTACCAGTGCAATACCATTTTAAACAGAATTCTTGGTTCAGATTGCAAACAGCATTATTTCAACTCTTCCTTGCTAGAGCTTCACTTAAAATTAATATTAGTGTGCTGTGTCAGTACCCAATTGTCTAGCATAACTGAAGAGATAGTAAACTATCAAGAGAATTAATTGGACCAGGTTCAACTTGTCAATGATCTCAGCCATGTCAGAATCATAGAAGCCTAATAGAACCCAGCTCTCCCAATTGGTTGTGTATTGACTGTCTAATTAAGAAGCAAAACTGTCTAAGGTGATTTAAGATCTAGCCTCATTCTACAGTGAGATGGCTGTCTTGTCAAAAATCTGATAAAATATTCACCACCACAACCTTTTCAACCCAGATGCCTCTCAGTCAAATGTGGAAAGAAGAGTGGAAAAAAGAACATGTATTTTTTGTGTGAAATTTTTAAAAATTTTTTGTAAGCCCTGTTGTCCTATTTTATTTCCCTAGGACTGAATGAATATCTTCACTACATTTCTTAGAACTAGGAAAATAAATGAGTATCTATGGGCAGATTTGTCAGATAACTATTTTGAGGGAAGGTGATTATGATTTTCTTCTTGTAGTATGACCTGCTCTACCCTGGCCTCTTTTAAGAGAAGGAAGCAGAAGTGAAAGTCCAGAACTAAGTATCTTGTTACCCCTGACAACAGGGAACCAAAAACTTTGAAGAGGTCTTTCTTCACCTCTCCCTGCCAAAGGACTTTCCAAAGTTACTCTCCATGAAATTTAAGGCTGCTGCATTTAACTCTTATGAAGCCAAAGCACTTCACTTTTATTTTTCCAGCAATGAAAAATACCCTAAGCACTCTTGATTCAACAAAAATAAAACATAAAGAATAAAGAATGATGAATTCTCTTTGTCACCTTTTTATAGGTGCGGCATTCCATGACAGCATGTGACTTGATGTTCCCCAAAGCAGGGTAAGTTTGTGATAATGTAGAAAGAACACCTACCTACCTGGAAATTTGGGTGTGTTCAGTTCTTTGATCTTCTAGCTGTATAGCCTTAGATAAATCTGTTAGGTTCTTTGGATCTCAGTAGTCACTTTTTAAATTGAGAATAATAACACCTGCTCAATTGTTTGTGGAATTTATTAAATGTTTCCTCTGTGTCATACGTTTTGCTCTATGCTCATATTAAAGCTATTATTTTATTTTAGTCTGAACAATAATCCTACTATTAGATGTAACATCAATATAAGGTTCAGATAAGTTAAGTTACTTAAGGAAGGTCACACAGTTTTTAAGCAGGAGAACCAAGATTCACAGTTAAGTCAGTATGGCAATGCAATTTATAACCCAAAGCCATACTGTTCTATATGACTATAGACCAACCATTCCATATCTTTTTGACATCAGGTCCCTATCTATGAAGCGGACCAAATAGAATTACTATTTTGTAGGGTTATGAAAAGATTAAATAAGGCAATGCATGCACAATAATTAGACCTGTGCACACATGAAATAAAATCGTTGTTGATATAATTATTATAATAATAAAAACAACAAGTATTAGTAAATGTTTTTAGCATCTTCAGGGCTTATCACTTAGGATCTGTTCCCATTCATTAGCTGACTGAGACCGTTCTAAATTAGGAGTATGCAGGACCTCATGCTACTCATGGGGGCTTAGAAGCCCATTATGCCCCATTGTCTTTAGGGCATTTCATCTACCATTCCTAGAGGAAGTCCGAGCACTGTACTCTTTCTCAGTTTGTATCAGCAACAACAAGCCGTCCCTGTTAGCCAAAACTTCCGTGCTGATACCAGAAAGTGTTTGGGACAAAGCAGATGGTTGTTCTCTTCCCCAGTTTCAGGAAATCTTTCCTGAGACTAGGCAGATTATACATAGTTTGGGCTTGGAAAGGAAGAGTATCCTAAATACTAGGGTATCCTAAAGATGGTCTAAGAACTGTGATTAATGTTAGTAGGTTTCTTTTTTTATGATGTGAGCATTACTTCTTCCCACTCAGATCCCCAGCGTGTTGGTACACTGCATGACTTCTCAAAGACCAAACTCTGTAAGGCAACTGCAGGTGGAGTGGTATTCTGGTAACCAGAACCCATTCTAACTTTCTGCAAACATATTGGTTAATTCCTGTAAGTGCTGAAGTGGTGGTGCTACAGACTGTGAGTGGGCCATTTTAGACCGAGAAGTGTGCATTTTCTCAGATTAGGACTTCCAGAGCATCAACAAATCACGTTAGGGTTTAGGTTGCTGCCCAAGTCCCGCTTTGCTATTCCTCCCCTCTCCGTGGCCCCCCCATCATTATATGAAACTTCGATCTCATCTCAGTTAAACAGGCAGCTGCACAGGCCCCTGGAAAGCCAACAGATATATTGAAGTTTGGTTTCTGCAGCACAGCCCTCAGGGTGTCTGTGGAACTGTCAGGATTGATGTGTTTTAATGGTCTTGCAAGAAGCCGCCTTGTGTGAAATAGTTGCCTCTTGAACTGGTCAAATACTTGTTACTGGTCTCCCCTGCTGTGAGGTGGGATGAACTCTGACAGATAAATAAGAGCCTGAGTTAAAAGGAAGCCTCTTAAAATAAAAGCAATTCATTTCCCTTTTCTATTTTAAAGTGCAGTTTGCAAGGGGCCCTCGCCTCATCTTCCTTTTCCTTGTTGCAGCAGCCCCCATAATGAACTCCCCACATATAATGAGAATGTATGTATGTATGTAGGGCAGGAAGGCCTGCCCAATAGGGGAGAGCAGGGTGACAATTGCTGTTTGTTTATTACTTACTACTGAAAGGCATAAAAGAGGCTGCTTCAACAAAGCAGCCTCAGAAGAATCACGGGGGGGAAGGTCGAAGCCCCCAGAATGAATCTATAGTTATGGAAGGATAGAGATGGTTTATCAGAGGGTCTCTTAGAAGAAAATGCAGTAATCAGAGTGTGCTGGGGCCCATTTTAACAGTTTGTTCAAAATATATGTGTTTCTTACCAAAGTTGGTGTTTTTGTAGATTAGTTTCCTAACGGATTCCATAAATAGAACAGAGGTAAGCCCTTAAAAGGAAAAATCAGAAGCAAAGATGATGGTGAGGAAGAGGAGACAGGGAACAACATAACAATTTTAAACATGGCATTTGGAAGAAAGAAGAGACTTGAAGAAGGCAAGGAATTAAACCACGAATGGGTTATGTGGGCAGTTTCTGTTTGCCAGTGTCTCTGCAGCACAGTAGGGGTCTTGCTTTAAATATTTTTGCCTAAAGAGTGACCCAAGCACAGACACAGTATAGTTATTTTAGTCTCTGAGCCATTTTTGGCAGAAGAGTCATTCGTGCATTAATTCTAGAGGCCAAAGGAAGAGATTGCAAGCAAATACTAAGTTAAGATAGCTAGTCAGGCAAGCTGGGGAAAAATAAAAAATAGAAAAATAAATTTTTTTTTAAACTACCTTAGGACACTTGCCTGGCTTTGAATAATAAATGTCTTCCAAATAACACTGTGGAATCAGTTAAGGACAAGATTGACTCTTGTCAATAGCAGTAAAAATGGAGAATTAGCAAAATATTTCACACTTCTCTTGAATTCAAAGGTGGAATTTTGTAAGTATCTGGGATTGTTGAGGCAAATAGTTTTGTTTGGAGTATTTTGAGTTCATCTGTGCAACAGTAAATTGCTTTAGACTTTAAGATACATTTCCAATTTAGTATACAGGTGGAAAACAACTTCCTCACTTTTCAGCAGGTCTGCATATGCTGGAAACAAATTTTTAATATTTTAGATGTGAATCTGTTAAGCTGTTAAGTGTGAGGATTTTCAATTACATGGAGATTATTCTGGATAAGAAAAACTTGACTACAGGTAACAGTACTTGGTCTCAGCAGAATTTACAAACTAAAATAAATTAGGTTTATGTTATCAAATAGCTACTTATGTCTTATTAACTATCTTTATTTATTGGGAAGTGATGGCATCTGCTAATCCATAACACATAAGCACTCTTGATAATCAAAACAGCAAAACACTTTTTAAAACATCATTTGCTAGGAGATGATGTTTTAAATGAGTTTAAGATTTAGCAGCTCAGTTTCATTTCCTGTTGTCTAATTTAGGCCAACTCTAAAATCGCAATTTGGGGGCAATCCCTAACAGCTTTATGCCATAAGATTTCAACAATAAAAGATCCCTGTTTAAGGATTCAATTTTCCCATCCACTGACATAGGTCTGAGACAGTTTGAGTTAAATTGCCTTGCAGAGTAAGGTTAAAGACTTTTGAATGGGATCAGATGTAGGTTGATGAATTCGGGATTGCAGATATTTTCATTACAAGGAGCACTACCTTGCTGCAGCTGGAACAATTGTTTTTAATTAATCTGAATAAACAGTGGGGCTTTGACAAACAAATAATAACCATCAAATTAAATAGCTTTCTGGGAGGAAAACCTTCCAAAATGGCAGTATTGCCTTTGGGCTTTTGAGAGATTATATTTAATAAGAGGCTTACTGCAATTTTTTTTTTTTGAGATGGAGTTTCATTCTTGTTGCCCAGGCTGGAGTGCAATGGTGTGATCCTGACTCACTGCAACCTCTGCCTCCCAGGTTCAAGCAATTCTCCTTTCTCAGCCTCCTGAGTAGCTGGGATTACAGGCGCATACCACCACACCCGGCTAATTTTTTGTATTTTTAGTAGAAATGGGATTTCACCATGTTAATCAGGCTGGTCTGGAACCCCTGACCTCAGGTGATCCACCCACTTCGGCCTCCCAAAGTGCTGGGATTACAGCATGAGCCACCACACCTGACCAGCTCACTGCATTTTTTGAGGAAGAAAGGAAAATCAAGTTCCCGTATTGAGATGCAGGGAGAAGTATGGGATTTACCTGGAATTGTAGGAATGTGAGAACAATGGGATTTTGGAGCTGAATGGGATGTTGGTCATTATGTATACCACCTAGTCCCTCACAATGTCCAAAATGGGAAAAACTTCGAACTGTAAAGAGCAAACAAAACTTGCTCAAGGTCTTATGTTTCATATTCATAGGAACAATCATAGATTATAGGAGTGGGCGAATCTACATTCAGCTTATTCAGGAAAGGGATTGTAGGGGGCAAAGGGAATACCTCCCTTTTGCCTTCTACAGGTTCAGTGAAAAATCAACTGAAAAAAGGCAGATTAATAGAAGAAAAAGTATGAAAATTTATTTAATCATAGTTTTATGTCACACAGGAGACTTCAGAATGAAGACCAACAGATACAGAGAAAACTTTCCATTTTTAGGCTTAGGTTCAATAAAGTATGGACAGCTGTGTAGAACTGTGATTGAACAAAAAGGGTATGAGCTAATGCTAATAGATGGCATGAGAAAACCCAGCAAGGCCTGTCTGCTTAGATTCTTCTTGGACTCTCTGTCCAGCCTTCCTTCCTTCTGTGTGTGGGGCTGGACCCTCTCCAGAAGGAGGTCTTATGACGTACAATCAAACTAGGTAGGTCAGATAATTATTTTACAGCCAGCTCTTACACAGAAAGGTAAAGGAAAGTTAGAGTCATAGTTTTAGGTTTTATGACTGGCTTTGGGGAAAATGGGTTCTGGTTTCTATAATCTGGCTTGGAGAAGAGGGATTCTAGTTTCTATGGCTAGCCTTGGGGAAAAATGAGGAGCAAGAGATAAGAGGACAGGAGAAGGTCAGAGAGAAACTTGCTTCTGAGGCTACTTCTGAGGCTTTCACTTTGGTATATTATTTTCTGATTCCAAACATAATGCAATTAAAAACCTTATAAATCTTAATAACAAAGTTCTGAGTTTCCAATAACTAGAAATTCATGATATCCGTGATGTCTCCAGAGGTTTGCATTAATGAGGGACCACTGACCTATGTCACATATTGGGCAGAATCATTATCAAATGCATTATCCCAAGAGATCTATGTCATCAAGATTTAACTCAGATCATCATATTCTAGAACGGGGTGTTTTGAATAGAAGCATTACATCTATCTAACCACCTTTCCCCATCTGTGGAATCCAGGCAGTTTCACTAGAAAAGACTTCTTAGTAAAAGCAGCATTATCAGCCAGCTCAGCCTGCTATGACCCTGCTCACCATTGCTATTCTCTCTGATGAAAGGCCAGACCACTGTGTCTCCTCTAAGAGGCAGTTCCTTCAATCCCGGGGTGTGAGTTGTGACACAACACCAATAAAAATTCTAATCAGTCATTTTCCACCTTCAGTCACCTCCTCCAGCTCCACACTCACCTCTCCATTTTGGGTGGGATTTATTGGCACCTTTTGTTAAGCTATGGGCAAGGGGAAGGATGATGACCAAAATCTAAAGTGAAAAACAAACTCTCTAGAAAACCAAAAAGGGTGCTATAAAGGTACCACAATCTCTATTTGTACCTAAATTATTATTTTGTTACCCTTGTAATTATTATTTTTTGTTTTATCAAATGTTTCTCTTATCTTTTTTGAGACAAAGGCTCACTCGGTCACCCAGGCTGGAGTGCAGTGGCTCAATCTTGGTTCACTGCAACCTCTGCCTCCTGAGTTGATATGATTCTCATGCCTCAGCATCCTGAGTAGCTGGGACTACAGGTGCCCACCACCACACCCAGCTAATTTTTATATTTTTAGTAGAGACAGGGTTTCACCACATTGGCCATGCTGGTATCAAACTCCTGACCTCAGTTGATCTGCCCTCCTCAGCCTCCCAAAGTGTTTGAATTATGGGTATGAGCCTCTACGACCAATTAAATGTTTCTTTCTTGAGGCCAGCAGAGTCTTGGGATGTCCCAAAACATTTAAGTTGGGCTTATTGGAAGGTTTACTGTACAGATAGGATATAGATGCATTATTTGGGTGGCAAGTGTATTAATGTAGAAGCTAAGACAAACAGCTTCAAAGTATCTTTTTTAATGTTTCATTGTGTCATGGTGAAGTCCTTCTATGTGAAAAGACATATCTTCTCCCCTAAGATGAACATAAAATACAGTTCCAGTTCTTACAAGTTTTTTTAAATCCTACCTTAATCACAGGAAGATGAATATAGAGCGTCTTCAAAGGAGGAAGAATGGGGTGGAGGATGGTAGTAATGAGAGTCTGAGGCTGGTAGCAGCAAGGAGGGGAAAGACACAATTCAACTTTCTCATGGAGGAGAAAGACACAAGGAGCAGCTTTTGTTGCCTCTGTCTTTTTCATAAATACCCTCATTGTACTTTACCTCCCACATCAAGATATGCTTGCTAGCAATTTATGCCATCCTACATGCATGGCGCATGCACACACACATATATATACACATTCATACAAATACACACACTCTTGCATCCACGGCATTCATCTACCAAAAGAGTCACATATATCTTCTACAGCAACATCCCAAATTTTTTACCGTCTTCAAAGCCAGCACTTACTTTCTCCCATCTCTGTTATCTCCCAGAGTACCTAATAAAATATATGTGCTGATGAATGTTATCAAATATTTCCAGGACCATCTAAGATTATGTGCTAGTATCCATCTGGTGACAGCAGCCCTAGAAGTTTTTGGCTCATTTGAAAAAGGAGACATCTAGAGAAGAACCATTTGGCTAAAATCAAGACCCATAAGGCAGTCCCGCTTTTGAATGTTGCAGCTGAAGTTTGCTTCACTGGCGGTGAAGTCAGTTTGTGATTCTACATTCCTCCTGCATTGTCCAGTAAAAAGCATCCTGGGAAGAGCTTCCACAGTTTGCTGACCACAGGCAGAAGCTTCCATCAAATCCTCACATTAGACCCCTGGCGATGGTGTGTGTGACCATGCGCACGTGATTGTGTCATTGAGTGTGTTAAACTTTTCCCCACTGCAGAAAAACAGAGAGAACCTTCCACTGGGAAACTTTTCAGCAGGGATTAAGCGATAAAAGTATGATAAACAGAACTTTTTTTCCTGCTCTCAAAGACAGCTGGATGATTGTTCTCTACTGAGAGTTCTCCACTTTGCAAAATGAGATGAAAAAATGCATAATATATTTTTTTCTCCCCCAAAATACAAAATATAGGACATGGAGTAATTTGACTCCAACAGTGAGATATGGAAGAGGGACTTAAAAATAACTCGTTTGCATTTATTTACTATCTACTAGTATGGATGAAATACTATACTGAGCATTATATATTCCTTATATATACTTCTCTTGTGAACCATGTAAAATGGCCAAGATTATTCAAAGCTGGGTCGTCAGCTGGTTCTGTCATCCACATTTCCCATTGTACTGTTAGCAGCCTTTCCTGGAACACACCTGTATTAGTCAGGGTTCTCTAGAGGGACAGAACTAGTAGGATATATGTATACATGAAAGGGAATTTATTAAGGAGAATTGACTCACATGATCACAAAGTGAAGTCCCATGATAGGTCATATGCAAGTTGAGGAGCAAGGATGCCAGTAGTGGCTCAGTCTAGGTCCCAAAACCTCAAAAGTGGGAAAGGTAACAGTGCAGCCTTCAGTCTGTGGCCAAAGGCCAAAAGTCCCTGCCTGGCAAACCACTGATGTAAGTCCAAGAATTCAAAAACTGAAGAATTTGGAGTCTGATGTTCAAGGGCAGGAAGCATCCAGCATGGGAGAAAGGTGAAGGTGGGAAAACTAAGCAAGTTAGCTTCTTCCTGCTTTTTCTAGCTGCTCTGGCAGCTGATTTTATGATGCCCACCCACATGGGCCTGCCCCTCCTAGTCCACTGACTCCCAGTGGACTGGGAGGGTCTGCCCCTCCCAGCCCACTGACCCAAATGTTAATCTCATCTAGCAACACCCAGAAACACCCAGATACATCCAGAAACAATACTTTCCATGCTTCAGTCCAATCAAGTTGACACTTAATATTAGCCATCACAGCACCTATTAAAAATGACAAAGTCATGTCAAAGAAATGGAGGATTTTTACATAAAAGACTTCCCAAATAGTAACGCTTCTTGAATAGGAAGCATTTTGTTCTCTTTTATAGCAGAGTTGATTTAGGATGAATATGAGGATATATGTAAGAAACATAAAAACTCAAAAATGAATTTTTAACCTATGAGCTGCCCAGCCATGGAACAGGGACAGCCACGGGAAAAACATGACCATCTGTTCAGAATTCTACAGAAGAGGATCGTATGTCTGCATCCGAGTAACTGGTTGTCAGGGAACTCCCAAGTTGTAAAGTTCAGTGATTCTGCTAACCGGTAATAGTGTTTCCCAAGCTTGGGAGATTTTATTTGCCTGCACTTCACCTTCCAAGCTAATGTCAAATTTACTCTGACTGCATTAAATAACTTTTGTATTGCAAATTTCATGCTTGCTATTTTACAGTTAAATAGTAATGAATCCATATTTTAATTTTTGAGTTTTTTTGTAAGCAGCATTTGAGAAGGCCTTAGGGGCAGTGTAGTATGTGCTTCTGTGGTCACAGTGATAAAATTATAATTATTTCTTTGAGATCAGAACTTTAATCAATAACATGAATACTCCTGAAAAATATTAAGAGATGTATAAACCACCAGAATCATCAAGTCTTTAGCATGCGATATTCCATATGACTGTTACAGGAAAGGGGTCCCCATCCAGACCCCAAGACTGGGCTCTTGGATCTTGCACAAGAAAGAATTTAGGGTGAGTCCATAGAGGAAACTGAAAGCAAGTTTATTAAGAAAGTAGAGGAATAAAATAATGGCTACTGTACGGGCATGGTGGCACATGCCTATAATCCCAGCTACTTGGGAGGCTAAGACAGGAGAATCGCTTGAACACAGGAGGTGGAGGTTGCAGTGAGCTGAGACTGAGCCATTGTACCTCAGCGTGGGCAACAAGACCTGAAACTCCGTCTCAAAAAAGAAAAAAAGAATGGCTACTTTATAAACAGAGCAGCCCCAAAGGCTGCTGGTTGCCCATTTTTATGGTTATTTCTTGATGTTGTCTCAACAAGGAGTGGATTATTCATGCTTCCCCCTTTTAGACCACATAGGGTAACTTCCTGATGTTACCATGGCATTTGCAAACTGTCATGGTACTGGTGGGAGTGTAGCAGTGAGGCCGACCAGAGGTCACTCTGTGGCCATCTTGGTTTTGGTGGGTTTTAGCTGGCTTCTTTACTGCAACCTGTTTTATTAGCAAGGTCTTTATGACCTATATTTTGTGCTGACCTCATATCTCATCCTGTGACTTAGAATGCCTAACTCCCTGGGAATGTAGCCCAGTAGGTGTCTGTCTCATTTTACTCAGCCCCTATTCAAGATGGAGTTGCTCTGGGGTTCACACACCTCTGACATGACCTCCAACAAGTTGTGAACACCGGTAAGAATGAGGCCTAGCTTGTTATAAGAAATATCTTGAATTTAGTGCACTTTGGGTCACATGTCACAAAAATAATCAGAGATTTGCACAAAACAATGTCTTTTATCCCGGAACCATGAGTTTACCTTAGAAGTTCATTTAGAACTTATAAAGACCATAGAGTTCATTAACTTCTTTATCTCCTTTATTTGCATACATATTTACAACAGCATTTTACTAGTTTCACATAACACATCCCTCATCTCTATTTTGCATACATTTTGGTATATTCCCATAAGATTATATTATTTGAAATGTTGTGCTATTTATCAATATTGAACACTATTAGTCTTCTTTTGGTTCTCAGTAACAGAAAATTAGCTGAAGCAAAATAGGGAGATTAAATTTAGGATATATGTGTGGTTCAATGACCCCCGAAGACACGACCTCGAAAGTGAGCTTAGGACCTTCAGTGCTGTGGGAAAGATCTTTCTTTTTCTGTTGTTTTATAGTGTGGTTGGTTGGTTGGTTGATTTTGCTTTGATCTTATAGGTATGTCTACTTCACTCAACTCATACTTTCTTCGGGTCAGTTTTATATATCTCCAATTCACTTGGAAACAAACCAAAAACAAAAACCACTGCCAACAGACCACAAATCTACCCATGCAAATAAGACAATTCAAAGACAGCCTTACCTCTCTCAGCAGATGGGCTAGATTGGGAGAAGCCAAATAGATTCTGGCCAGAATGATTCATGTTTTGCAAAGATGGCTTCTAGGAACTGCAAAGTAAGTATGTGGATTGCAAAATAAGGCACGATTCCCCGAAGACCCACAGAGGTCTGTCTAGACAAACCAAGAATGACAGACAGCATAGTGCAGTAGTCTTAAGCAAGGGTTGTATAGACATGCTGCTTGAGTTAAAGTCCAAGATCTGCTACTTAATAACTGTGTTGTCATGGACAAGTTATATAAATCCTTTTTTGCTAGCTTCTACCACTTGTCATATGCAAATAATAAATATCTACCTCATAAGGTTGTTGTGAAGATTAATAAATATATGTAGAATGCTTTGAAGAGTGCCTTGCATATAGTACACATGTAGTGAAAACAGGGTAATGTTAGCTGTGATTCATCCCAACTTCTGATGGGGAGAACACATCCAGAGATTGTCTTACCTTCCATAAGATTGGGTCTGATGGTAAATTGTAGGCCCCCCAAAATAAAAAGATTCTAATGTTAAAAACGGTGTTTAAATATAAATATCTCAGTCATTCTTTGTTCCCTCTCCCTTTCCTTTTTTTTTTTTTTTGTTTGATTCAAGTATAAATTAAAGTAAATCCAAGAAAAAAAAATTCACAATAAATCTGGCACACATTCCCAAAATGCTCATTTTCAGTGTTCCCTGCTAGACTTCAAACATAGATTGAAATAATTTATGTGGCTTTAATTCCAGTATAAATATAATTGTTTATTCAGCTTCTCTTCTACTTACATGAAACATTTTTTCGTGTTACTTCACTTTAAAAGTTGTATTAATGGTTAAATGATATTTTTAAATGTTAATTTATCATAATTTTATTCCATTTTTCATTCCCCTATTGGAATATTGCTGGATATGTGTACATTCCTTTTTGTTATAATGAAGATATAATGGTCAAATTGTTTTCTAAGACAGGGTGGGAACTGTATTTATAAATAATCATCGACTCAAAATCCATCAGTTTTTGCTAATTAAAATGTTGTTTTCACAAGTAAATTGAAGAATCAGCTAAGAGCAGAGAATTTGAGGAACAATACAGACAGTAATGTAAATGATAAAGTTTTTTTTAGAGAATTGACACAATTTTTATGTAAATGTGAGATGTCATAAAATGCTCCATATTATACATATTTGCTGAAATTTATTATTATATAAAAAGCATGAGCTTTAAACATCAGCTTCACTGATGTGGATTTGTGTGAGTAAGCCTAAATAATATTTATAAAAAATATTTTAACTAAATTTATTGCTTTCAAATACCTATAGCAACCAAATATAAATAAGTGCTTCTGAGCAAAACCATGGTAGACCCTCATTACTTGATAACTAGTTATAAATAAAAGTCCTTTGCATACAACCAATTAATGAACTTAAGTCCTTAGAACAGTTGATTCTTTTTAGGTTACATATATTTTTACACAATGTCATTTATACTAAGTAAAACTTAGCAAAGCTTTTCTTCTTATTGAGAGTCAAAAGTAAGTTTAAGGCCAAGCTAAATCAAATGAGGACTAACTTCCCAATTATTAGAGAGTGAATTAATGTAAATTTTTTTATGGTACCATAGGTGGAGAAAGAATGTATAATTATTTGATTCTTAAGGCACTTTTCCTTTTTAAAAATAAGTAGTAAGTACAAGGTCTGACGCTGACTTGAACCCTATTGGGGTTGGCGATGACTTAGAAAGCCTCTGCTTCTAAAATCTAGACTCATTAGGTCATCTTTATATAATTATCATCTCATAAATGAATATAAATATTTCTTATTAGAGTCAATGAAGTTGCAAACAGATATTGAGGAAAAGCCAGTTGGGTTTAAACTTACAGGGTCTCTTAGTAACTCTAGAGGTAGTCTTTATTCTCCTGTTAACTCAAAGCAGTGATAAAGATTTTCTTATTGAGGCTGTTGAACATTCTCAGCCCTGACCTTCTTGGGTAGTGAGGCTAACATGTTTTGAAAATGTGGCCCTTTTTTTGCACGTGAATATATGATGCTATAGTAAAATGAATCCAGGAGTAAAAGCAGTCCTCAAAATGTGTGCCCCACCTTCCCAATGATGATAATAATGATGATGATACAAGCAATACTACTATTATGTGCTTACTGTCTTCACTGACATTCATCTAAGTGCATTGTATGTTTTTCATTGTTTGATCATCACAAGTCAATGAGGTTAATGTTTTTATTCTCATTCTACAGATGAGGAAACAAGCTTAAGCTCATGATTATCCAGACATGTATTGGAGACTGGATTGGCTCCAAGGCAGTCTGGTTTCAGTGTCTACTCTGGTTTTCTGCTGTTGGTAGATATTAACTATTAATGTTGGTAGATATTAACACATTATGAAACTACCAAGTTGTCTGAAAGTGCTGAAAAAAAGTCATTTCACTTAGTGCTTATCAACTACTTATGGGCTCAGCATTCAGTATGTATTTATAGAAGTCTTAGAGAGACAAGTCAAGCCACAACATCTGGTTTTGTTTAGGCAACTACCTTAGTCTGCTCGGGATGCCATAACAAAATACCATAGACTGTGTGGCACAAACAGCAGAACTTTATTTCTCACATTTCTGGAGACTGTAAAGTCCAAGATCAAAGTACTGCTAATTCAGTTCTTGGGAAGGCTCTTTCCCTGACTTGCAGATAGCTGCTTTCTCTCTATGTGTCTGTATTAGTCCATTTTCACACTGCTGATAAAGACACACCCGAGACTGGGCAATTTACAAAAGAAAGAGGTTTAATGGATTTACAGTTCCACATGGCTGGGGAGGCCTCACAATCATGGCAGAAGGCAAGGAGGAGCAAGTCATGTCTTGCATGGATGGCAGCAGGCACAGAGGGAGCTGGAGCTTGTGCAGGGAAACTCCCGTTTATAAAACCAACAGATCTCATGAGACCCACTCACCACCATGAGAACAGCATGGGAAAGACATGCCCCCACAATTCAATTATCTCCCACTGGGTCCCTCCCACAACACATGGGGATCATCAGAGCCACAAGATGAGATTTGGGTGGGGACACAGAGCCAAACCCCATCAGTGCCCATGTGTCTTTTCCTTGTTGCATAAATGTCTTTTGTCTCATCTTATAAGGGCACTAAACCTATTATTAGAGCCATACCATGGTAACTTCATCTAAACTTCATTACCTCCCACAGGCCCCATCTCCAAATACTATCACATTGGGAGTTAGAGCTTTAATATATGGATTTGGGGAGGGACACAATTCAGTTCATAGCAACAACATTTGAAAATGTAAACTTCTATTATCTTTCTGTCATCATCTCCCAGTAAATTAATCATCTTATCAAGGATGTAATAGAAGATAGTCTGATTTGGAAGGAGTTGGACTCTTTTTTCTCTAAAGTCCCTTTTAATTCTAGAATGTTGTAATTCCATCAAGTTACTTCTCTATAGTCATCACCTGTGGAAGTTTGTCTTTTTGTTTTGTTTGTTTGTTTATTTTGGAGATGTAGATGATTATAACTCTAGATTCTTTTAAAAATATGAGCCTGATGTAGTAACTTGGAACTCTGAAGCTTTTTTGCCATATCTTAGATCAGAATCATGTGCAAGCACATGCCTTCTCACTAACATTGTCACTGGTTGATTCACCAGGAATACCTACTTGTTGGTGGAAACAGAAAACTTGGTATATTGGCAAAATCTGTGTACTGTTATTTTATTAATTTATTCATGCAGGGCTTCTTTAAGGGTTCCCATGGCACAGTTGAATGTAGGATTAAAGACTATTAGCTCTTTAATAAAATGGTGAGATGTGAACCATAGAAACATAGCACAGGTTAGTATATCTTTTGTGGACATATGAGATGAAAATGTCATTCTTGAACTTCTATTGCAAATTAGTGAGCAAAACATGTTCGATTTGTATAAATTAGATTTATTTTTGTCCCTTCAAGTGTACAGATGCCGCAAAAAGTGAAATATGCCTATGTCAATAAGGCAATGTTTGCAGAAGAATTTAATAATGTCAAAATCTTGTGCTTTGAAAGTCTTCATGATGATTTGATGTCAGTTTCTCAGTAGAGGCCCAGAGACTCAGATTCTGAATAGGCATAATCCAGAGTCCAAGGGAACATGACCTTCAGTACATTTTTTTTTACTTTCTTTAATTCCCCTTATCTTTTTATGTAAAATAGACAAATATTGGTACCTTCTTGTTGCACCAGCCACAAACCTTAGGTTCTTTTTCCTTAGATAAAAATAACCCTCTAAGAAATGTGAAATAGCAGAGAGCAAGGAGTTAAGTCAATCTAAACTAATACCTCTGTGTGAATTAGAAAAGATATCCCCTTCTGGATGGACAAAGTGAAAAACAAACAAACAAATAAAAGGGTATTCTCTTGGAGTTTCTGCTGCCCTGACTGGAACAGGGCTATTGGAGAACAAGGCTGGATTCAGCTTCTACATGCTATCTTGGCCTAAAAGCCACAAGCAAAACACACATTTTACAAACAAATGTTATGGCTTTATACAGGGTTACAGTCTCGCTAATGGGCTATAATGAAGCCAGTTCAGAGGAAATTCTACTACATATAGTGACATGTACTGAGTATTCCATAGTAATTAGGAAAAACAACTATTCTGTAAACTCAAAGTTCAACTCTCTCCTTTTAGATGTTCCAACTACTCCTTGCATGAAATGTTCATGCAAGACAGATGAAACAATATTCCAGAGGCAGGGTACTGTTTTTCCAGTGATTGGCATAAGGCAGTTAGAAATTCTCCAAACCAACGGTACATGTCTGTTTAAGAATAGAATCTCAAATGCCAGCTCCAGAAACAGAGCAGACTCCACCAGGTTCTTATATTCTGTTTTGCAAGAGAGGGTGAGAATCTCAGTATTTTAGCTATTGCATCTATTGAAAATTTTCATGGCATTGACGGAAGCCCACTGCCAAGATTTGTTATGCCATTTAATAAACTTATAATTTCATCAATAAAGTCTACTTCTGAAAGTGCTAATTAATGAAGCATTTAGTGTTTTATTGGATATGAATAACAAAAATGTTTAGAGTAGTTGCTCTGAAGCATGAGCTTCCTGATTAGGTGGCTAGCTCACTACTGCCAGAGTATGTATTCCCATTAAAACCAAGTAAACCTAAGTTACTGCGTAAGAAATAACCATACACACATAAAATCAAAAACATTCCTGCACATATAATGCACTGTCATACTCAACGACACAAACTACAAAGCAAGTGATACCACTCAGACTATCCTAGAGGCAGAATTTGATTATGCAAATGTTTACCATGGTTGCTAGTAAAAATAAAAACTTAAACTTGAGAGATTTTCATATCTCACTGAATAGAAAACATTTATTGTAAGATGCACCATTGTTTCATATATTTCAGAGAGAAAACCCAAACTGCCCAAGATGGGGAAGTTAGTGAGAAAGTGGTACCAAAAGCTATGATACCAAAGAGCTCTAGGCTTCTTGAAAGGGTAAACAGAAATAAACCTACCATGCAGAAAGTGATCTCAAGAAAACATGCATATCTCAAACGACACCAAGTACAAGGAGCAGAAAGAAAAATCTCCACTGAGTCTTTTTTTTTAACCAAGCGTGTACTCATGCAGGTTTAAAGTCTGAATGTAGATTACCAGTACAGTTCCAAAACTGCAATTTAATTTAAAGCGATCTCAAGTGAGCAGTGTCCCTAGTTAACTGACAGCAGTCAATGTAAATCCTCTCTGAAAAAAATAATTTCTGTCCCAGCAATGGAAAGACAATTGATTTTTTTCCCTTTTTTTTTTTTTTTTTTTTTTTTTTTTAGACAGGGTCTTGCTGTGTTGCTCAGGCTGGAGTACAGTAGCATGATCATATTCCACTGTAAACTCAAACTCCTGGGCTTAAGCGATCCTCCTGCCTTAGCCTCCCAAGTAGCTGGGACTACAGGCACGCACAACCACTATATATATAGCGGTGCTGCTATATATATATATCTGTATATACACACATATATATATACACACACACACACACGTATATATATATACATATATATATGCACACACACACACATATATATACACACACCTATATATATATACACACACAGCCTGGAGGGGTACAGCACACCTGCATTCCAGCTACCTGGGAGACTGAGGCAGGAGAATTTCAGAGATATTAACATCCTAATATCAGAGACATTAACATGTGAAAAACATGTGCATATTATAGCCAATGAAAATGTGGTTTATTTATTTATTCCTTTGTATATTTACTGCATTGAAGAATCTGTAGACAGTGGGTTTCCTTTACAATGGCCATTGAAATGCTACAGTGTAGTTAAGTATATTCTGGGTGCAGTTAACTATTATTGGCTATACCTATGGTGCCAAAGGAATTATGATGAGTGTGGTGGAAGGAGATAATTTCAAAGCTGTATTCTATCATCTCAGTGGCATTAAAGTCACCTGGATCGAAGAGAAAGACTTTCCTTTTGCTGACTTCTCATCAGTCTTCTCTAATGGAAAAGAAACCCTTTGGAGAGAAGGCCTCTAGGAAGCCACTTTTATAATATGAAGTTCTTTCAGGTTCATCCTTTGATTTTTCAGTAGATCTCTAGCAGATAGTTCTGTGCCTCTGAAGTACAGTTGTAGGAGTTTTAACTTGATTAAGCTGTCACTCAAAATTGTTGTTTATATTATTGATCCAACATCAAAAAGCTGCCACGTCGTTGATCTGATGTCAAAAAGTTTCAGAGTAACAGGAGCAGATGGAGTGTTACAGCTTGGATGCTCATTTCTAAACCTCTATGAGGTTCCCACAACTACCTGTGGAAAAGTCAGATCCTCAGATTAACCTCAGGACATGTACAGAGAAAACTGAATAAAGTCTGAGTTGGGAGATCATTTGAACTGGTAGGCTTCTCAACCTTATATTGGAAAAAATAACTGGAAATCCAGAGTGAAAAGGCAACCTACAGAATGGGAGAAAATTTTTGCAATCTACCCATCTGACAAAGGGCTAATATCCAGAATCCACAAAGAACTTAAACAAATTTACAAGAAAAAATCAAACAACCCCATCAAAACGTGGGCGAAGGATGTGAACAGACACTTCTCAAAAGAAGACATTTATGCAGCCAACAGACACATGAAAAAATGCTCATCATCACTGGCCATCAGAGAAATGCAAATTGAAACCACAATGAGATACCATCTCACACCAGTTAAAATGGCAATCATTAAAAAGTCAGGAAACAACAGGTGCTGGAGAAGATGTGGAGAAATGGGAACACTTTTACACTGTTGGTGGGTGTGTAAATAGTTCAACCATTGTGGAAGACAATGTGGCGATTCCTCAAGGATCTAGAACTAGAAATACCATTTGATCCAGCAATTCCATTACTGGGTATATACCCAAAGGATTATAAATCATGTTACTATAAAGATATATGCACACGTATGTTTATTGCAGCACTATTCATAGTAGCAAAGACTTGGAACCAACCCAAATGTCCATCAATGATAGACTGGATTAAGAAAATGTGGCACATATACACCATGGAATATTATGCAGCCATAAAAAAGGATGAGTCCGTGTCCTTTGTAGGGACATGGATGAAGCTGGAAACCATCATTCTCAGCAAACTATCACAAAGACAGAAAACCAAGCACCACATGTTCTCACTCACAGGTGGGAACTGAGCAATGAGAACACTTGGACACAGGAAGGGGAACATCACACACCGGGGCCTGTCATGGGGTAGGGGGAGAGGGGAGGAATAGCATTAGGAGATATACCTAATGTAAATGACGAGTCCAACATGGCACATGTATACATATGTAACAAACCTTTTTAAAAAAAGAAAAAAGAACTGGATATCAAAATATTTTTTGTAATGAACTTTTTATGTTGTAATAATTTTAGATTCAGAGAAAAGTTCCAAAGCTAATTGATCTCTCATTTACCCCTCACCTAGTTTCCCCTAATAGTTTCATTACCATGGTACATTTGTCAAAACTATGAAACCAACATCCATACATTTAAAGCCTTTGGAAAATAGTCAGTACCCACTGTGAAGCTCCAATAATACATAAATACAACAGAGAATCTACAAAACAGCCAAGCTTCTTATGTATGCTAAGCTCTATTTTTTCTCACTTTGTTTATGCTATTCCCCTCTCTACCCACTTCCTCCTATCTAACATTTAGATAAAGAACCTTACTAAGGTTCAATTTAAGACTCAGCTTTTCCATGCTCTGCTCTTACTATCAGGGACTTACTGTTCCCCAAACTCCTCTTCTGTATATGGAGTCCTACACAAATTCGCAACTATTTTATTTTTGATTCATATAAACATATTGTCATTCATAAATATATTCTAAGCTGGGAGTTTGGGATATATTCTAAACCTGGGTTTTTATCCTGATTCCTCTATCTCCCATAGCTGTATAATCTTGAGCAAGTAGGAACAGTATTGCTGCCACCTACCTGTTAAGAAATGTTAATATTTAACTCTTACAGTGCTTAGTACTTGGGACATAGGATAGGGCCAATAAATATTAACTATACCTACCAATACCACCATTACTACAATAACACGGTTCAGCAAACTATGATCCATGGGCCAAAACTTTCCCACTGCTGGCTCTGCAATAGTCCGTAAGTTAAAAATGGTTTTGCATTTTTAAGTAAATGAAAACAATTTAGAAGAAGAAGAATATTTGGTGACATATGAAACCTATGTGAAATTCAAATTCAGTGTCCACAAATAATTTTATTTCAACAGAACAATGCTCATTGGTTTAGGACATTTTTATTGATGTTTTTGAGCTACAAGGACAGAGCTGACTAGCTGCAACAGATACCACATGACCTGCAAAACTTAAAATATCTACTATCCAGACCTCTTCAGAAAAAGGTTGCTGCTGCTTGCTTTATAAGTTTTGTTTCATATGTTCCTCATACTGCTCTCTGTAGAAGAATAATGATATCATATTGGCTTATTTACTTTCTAAGCTGTGGATACTACCTGTCTTAGTCCAATGGGGCTTCTATAACAAAATACCATAAACTAGAAACTAGCTGACTTATAAACAACAGAAATCTATTTCTCACAGTTCTGGGGGCCAGGAAGTTCAAGATTATGGTGTCCATAGATCTGATATCTGGTGAGGGCTCACTTTCACCTTCTGTGGTCTCACATACTAAAAGGAGCAAAGCAGCTCTGTGGGGCCTCTTTACAAGGGCACTAATCCTTAGGAAGGACTCTGCCCTCATGACCTTGTTACTTCCCACAGACCCCGCCTCTTAATGCCATCATATTGGTGATTAGGTTTCAATATATGAATTTTGGGAGGACACAAACATTCAAACCACAGCACTACTTAAGGGGAGCATAAGTAGATCACAACACCACTCTGAACCAGAGTTTCTTCCTCTTAAAATGGAGGCAATAATAAATATCACCTGTCTCACATAATTAATGAGGATTAAATGAGAATGCATATGAAGTGCCTGTCAATGTTTCAGTCACAAAGTGCTTAACGAAAAGAGTGTTTTTCTTTGAACCTCTCTAGGTGACTTTTCTAGATAATGGAAACCCCTTAGAGCTATTTATGACAAACCCACAGCCAATATAATACTGAATGGGCAAAAGCTGGAAGCATTCCCTTTGAAAACCAGCACAAGACAAGGATGCCCTTTGTCACCACTCCTGTTCAACTATAGTATTTGAAGTTCTTACCAGGAAAATCAGGCAAGAGAAAGAAATAAAGGATATTCAAATAGGAAGAGAGGAACTCAAATTGTCTTTGTTGGCAGACAACATGATCCTATATCTAGAAAACCCCATCATCTCAGTCCAAAAGCTCCTTAAGCTGATAAGCAACTTTAGCAAAGTCTCAGGATACAAAATCAATGTGCAAAAAATCACAAGCATTCCTATACACCAACAATAGACAAGCAGAGAGCCAAATCATGAATGAACTTCCATTCACAATTGCAACAAAGAGAATAAAATACCTGGGAATACAGCTAACAAGGGAAGAGAAAAACCTCAAGCAGAACTACAAATCACTACTCAAGGAAATGAGACAGGACACAAACAAATGGAAAAACATTCCATCTTCGTGGGTAGGAAGAATCAATATCGTCAAAATGGCCATACTGCCAAAGGAATTTATAGATTCAATGCTATTCCCATCAAACTATCATTGACATACTTAGAGAAAACCACTTTAAAATTCATATGGAACAAAAAAAGAGCCCATACAGCCAAGACAATCCTAAGCAAAAAGAACAAAGCTGGAGGCATCATAGTACCTGACTTCAAACTATACTAAAAGGTTACAGTAAGCAAAACAGCATGCTACTGGTACCAAAACAGACACATAGACCAATGGAACAGAATAGAGATCTCAGAAATAAGACTGCACATGTACAACCATCTAATCTTTGATAAACCTCACAAAAACAAGCAATGGTGAAAGGATTCCCTATTTAATAAATGGTGCTGGAAAGCTGCCTAGCCATATGCAGAAAACTGAAACTGGACCCCTTCCTTTCACCTTATACAAAAACTAACTCGAGATGGATTAAAGACTTAATATAAAACCCAAAACCATAAAAACCCTAGAAGAAAATCTAGGCAATACCATTCAGGACATAGGCATGGGCAAAAATTTTATGATGAAATCACCAAAAGCAATTGCAACAAAAGCTAAAATTGATCTAATTAAACTAATGAGCTTCTGCACAGCAAAAGAATCTATCATCAGAGTGAATAGATGACCTACAGAATGGGAGAAAACTTTTGTAATCTACCCATCTCACAAAGGTCTAATACCCAGAATCTAGGAAGAACTTAAACAAACTTACAAGAAACAAAAAACCCCATTAAAAAGTGAGCAAAGAACATGAACAGACACTTCTCAAAATAAGACATTTATGTGGCCAAGAAACATATGAAAAAAGCTCAACATCATTGATCATTAGAGAAATGCAAATCAAAACCACAATGAATACCATCTCACGCCAGTCAGAATGCTGATTATTAAAAAGTCAAGAAACAACAGATGCTGGCAAGGCTGTGGAGAAATAAGAATGCTTTTACATTCTTGGTGGGAATGTAAATTAGTTTAACCACTGTGGAAAACAGTGTGGCGATTCCTCAAGGATCTAGAACCAGAAATGCCACTTGACCCAACAATCCCATTACTTATGTAATGGGATTCCCAGAGGAATACAAATCATTCTATTATAAAGATACATGCACACATATGTTTACTGCAGTACTAGTCACAATAGCAAAAACTTGGAACCAATCCTAATGCTCATCAATGATAAACTGGATAAAGAAAATGTGGTACAAGCCGGGATCGGTGGCTCACGCCTGTAATCCCAGCACTTTGGGAGGCCGAGGTGGGTGGATCATGAGGTCAGGAAATTGGGACCATCCTGGCTAACACAGTGAAACCCTGTGTCTGCTAAAAACACAAAAAATTAGCTGGGCCTGGTGGTGGGCGCCTGTAGTCCCAGCTACTTGGGAGGCTGAGGCAGGAGAATGGAGTGAACCTGGGAGGTGGAGCTTGCAGTGAGCCGAGATTGTGCCACTGCACTCCAGCCTGGGCGACAGAGCGAGACTCTGTCTCAAAAAAAAAAAAAAAAAAAGAAAAGAAAAGAAAATGTGATACATATATACCATGGAATACTATGCAGCCATAAAAATGAATGAGATCATGTCTTTTGCAGGGACATGAATGAAGCTGGAAGCCAGCATCCTCAGCAAACTAACATGGGAACAGAAAACCAAACACTGTATGTTTTCACTCATAAGTAGGAGCTGAACAATGAGAACACATGGACACAGGGAGGGGAACAACACATGCCAGGGCCTATCAGGGGGTGGGGGGAAGTAGAGCATCAGGATAAATAGCTAATGCATGTGGGGCTTAATACTTAGATGAGGGGTTGATAGGTACAGTAAACCACCATGGCACACTTACCCATGTAGCAAACCTGCACGTTTTGCATATGTATCCCAGAACCTAAAATAAAATAAAAATTAAAAAAAAAAAGTTCGAATCTCAGACAATTCTTTCTTAAGCTGATCTCCATACTATACGGAATGCCAAATAATCAGGGTTCAGTACGTATAGGGTCCTAATATCTACAAACACTAAAACACATTCAATATAGCTCATAATACAGTACTGCCATGGGGTGCTTTTTCAGTTACTACCCATTGATTAACTTATTCTCATTTCCAAGTGGCTTATCAGAGACTAATTGGTAGAAAACAATTACTTTTTATGTTAACTGAAGTTAGTATGGTTCTTGTTTAATCTTGATCACACACCTGACACACTTGCATTCATTGAATTCTGGACTTTTCAGAATTAATCATGTGTTTGTTATTTGAAATTATTCAATGAGTGCAACACTAGGCATAGTACTATTTGCAGAGGATAAAATAAACAGACTCGATAGAATTTACAGTCTAGTGAGAAAACAGGCATTATTGATATGGCATACATGGGCATACTATATCACCCTATGTTAAATGCTATGAAAAAGAAATATAGGGAGTTATGAAAACCTTTGAATCAGTCAGAGATAGGAATGAAGGATGACTTGGAGTTAACTATGCTGCAGGAGGTGAGATTTAGAGTAGAAATAGCAGTAAAGTAGAGTAGAATATACAAAGGCCCAGTGGTTTAAGGGAGGACAGAGAACATGAAAAGTGCCAGGCGGAAGGATAATTAAAAGGGACAGCCTAGCACTCTGTCAAGTCTTCTTTGGTCCAGTCCCTAGTTCCTTCTCCAGTCACACCAAAGAACTTGACCTAGTGCTAGGTTGTTCCCTTTCAATTATAAGACTAATAGATATCAAGGCACTATCACCATCGCCCTGGGTGTCTCTGCTGCAAAGTAAAACAATTATTTTATTTAGTAAATATTTGTCAAGTACCTACTATGTGTCAAGCAGGCTCTAAGCACTGAGGGTACAGCAGTGAAAGAAAAAAAAAAAAAACAGGCCTAAATTATTGTGCTTAAGGAACTTAAATTCTTGTAGATTCCTACATAAGACTTAGGAAAGGATTATATCGCACAATGTTTGTCAACATATTTTTTTTATTACCATCCCCTACCCCCAACACACACAAGGAGCCCTTGAGACATTTTTTACCTGATTATTCCCTCCATGAAATTTTAATACCAGAGATATACCATATACCTGTTTAGGTACTATATGTGTTTCTGTGTTTATATGAAAAACAAGTAAGAGATTTGGCCCTCCAAGAATCAATTTTTACTACCTTGAAGGCAATATCACTTACATTAAGAAGACATGATATACAAGTATGGGCTTATGATAAAAAAAAGAAATTTCTATTTGGTAATAGCTGACCAGAGCTTATCTATGAGGCCACTTGACTAATATTAATTCTGTATATTTGTCACTGCCTTGATTAAAATGATAAATTAGTAATGTTTGTGTTAGCTCCCTGTTATTGCCCAATTGGCTTTCCTGATCCATTTCCCTATTCTGTGTATATCTATTTGTCTCAGTATCTCAAAGCGTCCCATTATCCTTGCTTCCTTAGTCAAAACATTTTTACTCTTAGCACTATCTACCTGAAGACCTACTTTCAAGTTATTCTTTATTAGAATAAATTTATCAATTTAGTGATTCTATAAATAATTTTATGTCACTAGTCTAATTCTATGCCCCAAAATGTTCATTTATTTTATTTAGTTTACATTATTATTAATGAAAATAACATGTAAACAAGAAGACTATGGGTGGTTTACATGATAAAGAAAAGTTCAGAACTATGGGTAGTTCATTTGTTTGCAAATACGTTAGTCACTGTGCATATTTCAGTGAAAAATTAGTAAATGACTTCATAAAATGCAAGATAATTGGGAGACACCAAAATGGGTGAATTCTAAATTGTTTTGCAAACTTTATATAGATGTGTTGAGCAAATCATATTTTAGGCTGCCAGTTTTTAGTGCTGTAAAATGCATTACAAAGTGCTGGCCATATATCTTGGATTTTGTTTTCTCTTTTGTAGAATTTAATTCCAGATTTGCTTTGATCTCATTCTTGTATTTACATCTTGCTCCTTTGTTTAAACTGTCTTCTTTTATTTACAATATGCAGAGAGGGAAGCGGGTTTAAGTCCAATTACCATAATTTCTGCTTGACTTATGTGCACTTAAGCAGTTTAAATCTTGCTTTGGTGACAGGAGACTTTTCCTTCAGGATTCCACAATAAATCCTTCCAAACTGATGAATAATTGGATTCATAGTCAGTCCCTTCAGTGCACAAAATACTTCAGTTCCTGGGTCTCACAAAGTTTGAGGAGCGGGCCTTGCATCTGGAACACAAGTCAACAGTAGAAACATCCCTTGGCCGTGCCAAGTCCCTAACACATCAAACTGCTGTGCACAATTCCCTTTGTCTCTGAAAAGATCATAAATTCTCAACTGCTGAATCAAGTTGCAAATTCCTTAGCTTGAAATTTCTTAAGGTTCTTCATGAAGTGGCTCCCCACTTCTACTGACTCCTGTCGTATTACCCTCGGATCAAATGTTCGGCTTCAGTGGGGTCTTTCTCTGTTTCATTTCCAGGCGCTTGCTTGTGCTGTGCACCCTACTTGGTGTACTATTCTGTATCTCTCTACCCAAATCCTACTCATCGTTCAAGGGCAAGCTCACATTTCAATCTCCCTTGGCCACTTCAGCTCCTGTCTGTCTAACCTTTCTCTAACTCTTATAGAAGTTTATTGGTATTCATTTATTTTCACCAAAATCCTCACACAATTTTGTTTTATTATCATTAGAATGTTCAACGTGAGTCTGTAAAGGCAAGCAGTGCCATTATGCAAACTTGAATCCAAAAAGTCACCTATCATAGTTTTACTATGTATGCACAATTCTTTGGCACTCTCGTCTTCAAAAGGTGGACGTAATTCCCATCCCCTTGAGTATGGCCAGATTAATGACTCATTTCTCATGAGGAGGACATGGTGAAAGTCAGTGTGTGACTTCTGAGGCTAGTTTATAAAAGGTTACTGCAGGATCTAGGCTAGTTTATAAAAGGTTACTGCAAGATATAACTTTCTCTTCTTGGATCACTTATTCTGGAAAAAAAACAGCTGCCATTTTATAAGGGCATTCAAGCAGCCTTATGAAGATGCCCATGCATGGAGAAACAGGAGGCCTCAGCCAGCAGCCATATAAGTGTGCCATTTTGGAAACAGGTCTTCCAGCGCCAGTCAAGCCTACAGATGGTTGAAGCTTCAGCTGATGTCTTGACTGCAACCCAGCTGAGTGCACCCAAAATTCTAACCTATAGAAATTGTGATATGATAAATGTTCATTGTTTTAAATTGTTATGTTTAGGGGTAATTTGTTATGCAGTAATAGATAACAATACAGCATCCTTTACTCTTCCTCTCTTACCTTGCTACATACTTCCTACCCATCATTAAGGCCTGCCTGGTTTTTCTCCAATATATATCTATCAACCGTGAAATTTTCTTCACCTCCACTGCCAGCATCAGCTCTCATTATGACATCATTATGGCAATATCTATCCACTGTTATTCCTGTTTTATTATTTATTTTCTCTTACCACATTTTACTCCCCAACCCCTGGTAAATCCTTCCTACTGCATCCAGACAGACCTTTATGCAATCCAGTTGTAAAAAGTAGCTGTATTTTGCAATGGCTGAAAAGCATACTGAAATAGGCAGGATTCTAAGATGACCCCAAATATACTTGTCCCCTGTTATATTGCCTTGTATGATCCCTGCCATTTGAAGGTGGTTAGGACAGTGACTATGAATATGGCTGTCACGCTTGTGATTAAGTTATATTGTAGGAGAAAGGTAAAGGGATTTTGCAATATCATTAAGGTCCCAAATTAGTTGAGTTTTCATTAATCAGAGGTAATTATCCTGGGTGGGCCTGCCTGAATCACATGAATCCTTAAAAGGTACTGAGTCCTTCCTAAAGGGAGAGATTTGAAGCATGAAAGATTCTTCTGCTCAATTTGAAAAAGTAAGCTACCATGTTGTAGAGAGAGTCATGTGGCAGGAAACAGTGGGTGGCCTCAAGCTGCTGAGGGCCTCCATTCCTACAATTATAAGAAGCTAAAGGCTGGGTGCAGTGGCTCATGCCTGTAATCCCAGCACTTTGGGAGGCCAAGGTGAGCAGATCACCTGAGGTCAGGAGTTTGAGAGCAGCCTGGCTAACATGGTGAAAGCCTGTGTCTACTAAAAATACAAAAATTAGCCTGGCATGATGGCGGGTGCCTGTAATCCCAGCTACTCGGGAGGCTGAGGCAGGAGAATCGCTTGAACCCAGTAGGTGGAGGTTGCAGTGAGCCACGATTGCACCACTGCACTCTAGCCTGGGTGACAGAGTTAGACTCCATTTAAAAAAAAAAAAAAAGCAGCTAAGTTCTGCCAACCACTGAGCGTGACAAGGAACTTATGCCTCAAATGAGATCATAGCTCCAGGTGACCTCTCCATTTGAGCCTCGTGAGATCCAGACAGAGAACCCAGCTGTGTTATACTTACCTGCTGACCCATGGAAAATGTGAGACAGTACATTTGTCTTGTTAAGCTGCCAAATTTGTTATGCAGCAATAGAAACCTAATGGATGTATAGAACCCGTCACCACCCAAAAATACACAAGGACATCAGTAATCCAGTGGCGTAATTCTTGATTCATATATTTGATCCAGCAATTTCTTATTCACATTGCTGCACTTAAGTCTAATTTGAAAAGGTATTTATCACCCAATCCTCACATTCTTCACAATAGACTGTATATTTATTTAAGAAGCAATTTTATAGATCTTACTATGTTCCAGGTAATGTGTAAGTGCGTTAGCACTATTACCCCTTTTAGTTCTCCTAACAATCCTAGGACATCGATACTGTTATTATCCCTATGTCAAAGATGAGGATGCTGCTATACGGCTGTGATCTCAGTCACAAAGCTCTGGGGCTGACAAGAGGCTCTTGCTCATTAAGAGCCACTATTTATTTAGGGAATGAGGGTGTCACTCATTTCTGGTAGTAAGGATGTGGCCGAAACAGTGAAATAAAGAAAGTGGAGAAACTGGGAAGATGTGAATCTGATAAAGTTCCCACTTGAAATCTCTGAGTTTTTTTCCCTCAATACATTAAAGATAAAATCTGAAATCCTTATGTTGCCTCCATGCCAATGCATAATCTTGTCTTTTCCTCTTCATTACACACAATATAATTAGCAAATTTCCATGCCTTAGTTATATTGACAAATCTCTGTATACAGAGCAGGTGTATATGGGAAATTTACTATGTGCTAAATCAAAGGAATTCAAGAATTATGACATGGCCCCTACTCTCAAGCCATCAAGTACAGCGGATAAGCATATAAATGCTTATGGTATCGATTTGATAAGCATGAGCTGGAGAAATGCGGATCTCTGCAGAATCAACTTTGCTACTTTATATTCTTATTGGTCCTAATGCAAAAATAGAAAGATTGTGATAACATTTCAAGCAGTGTTTTTTTATACTAAAAAAAAAAAAAAAAAGAACAATTATCCTGGTTTCACTGAGAATAAGAGGTTACCCAGGAAGTGGGACTTTCGGGGCTAAAATCAGATAGTCCCAGGCAAACTGAGATATTTGGTCACTCTGCATTTACACCACACCCAGTCAAACATAACCCATATGTTTCTACTTACATAGATATAACTGGAATATGTTTTATCAAACTAATTATTTGTATGGCATGTATTAAATTCTAACATTTTCCTTTCTGACATTTTCTTTTTTTAAATGACCTTCATGGCTTACTAAATTAATTTTTATAATATCTTCCTTGATTTTGATTTGAAATTTGAATCAAAGGGTTCTCAAAGTTTTTAATTTGTTATTTTTGTCCCCTAATTCATAAGTTATTCATAAGTACAGACTGAGCATTTCTATTTTATTTTATTTTATTTTTTTCTTGGGGCTTCACAGTGCAAGGTTAGATTTCTTGAGGTATAGTTCACATAGAGTAAAATTCACACTTTTTAATTAAACTATGAGTTTTAGCAAATACATACAGTCATGTAACCACCACCTAATCAAGATACAGAATAGTTCCATTATACCCCCACCTCCATAAATCCTCTATTTTTTATCTTTCAAATGTATTGCATTATGTTTTCTTCATTGCACTATTCTTAATATATATTAAGTGCTCAAGAGATGTTAACTGTTGTCTTTGTCTTTGTTAATTAGCCTTTGTTGTTAATTTTATTGAAAATTAATCTCCGTTGTTAATCTTGCAAAAACAAGGGAATGATTTGTTGATTGAGCCAGTAGCAGCAATCAGGCATGTATCACTAACTGTTATGGTCCTCTATAAAAATTAGGCCTGGTTTTTAGCAGGAAGGAGGCTAGAATTTTGAAACTGCCACCAGAGATTTATTGCTGTGGTACTGCAGGGCATTAGTCCTTCTCCATGTGTTGGTGAATATCACATTCAGAGAATAGGATCTTCACTAAGAAAATACCAGATTTTTACTTACAGTAGAATCAAGCCCAAGTATTTCCTGTGGGATACTATGACTCAGCACCTCACCTAGGTGCCCCAGAGCCGCAACATAATAGCATTACCAATGATATTTTATCCTCAGTTTACAGACATGACAAGAATACAAGGGTAACATACAAAAGAACAAATAATATATGGTCCTTAGTTGAAGATGTTCTGAGGAGAAGGAACCATTGAGTATGAGCTGGAAGAGTCAAAACAAGCTTCCTTGGGGAGAGGTTTAAACTGATTTACCAGGCATGGAGCCCTTGCCCTCTGCTTGGCAACATCCCATTTAATCTCGGTATCAGTAAGAATTCTCTTTAGCAGCATACAACAGCAGACTTTTTAGATGCCTTTTAGATAAGAAAGGGGCTTATTTTTTTCTCACATAATAAGAAATCCATATGTAGAATGTCTAGGCAAGCTGTAGTACCTTCAAGATGTCATGAGGACCCCATCTCCTGTGTTTCTTGCTCTGCTATAATTTACATGAGGCCTTCATCCTCATGTTCTCAAGTTATTTGCTGCTTCCACTCCTAGGTATTTATCCAAGAGAAAGAAAATATATGCCCATGCAAAAACTTGTACAGAAAGGTTTATAGCAGTATCATTTATAATAGCCAAAAAGTGAAAATAAATCACATGTCCACTAATTGATGAGTTAATAAATAAAATATAAACTATCCACACAATGGAATATTATTCAGTCATCAAAGAAAATGATGCACTGATGCGTGCTACAACATAGATAAATCTTAAAAGTGTGCTTAGGAGGCCAACCGTGTTGGCTCATGCTTGTAATCCCAGCACTTTGGGAGGCTGACGCAGGAGGATTGCTTGAGGCCAGCAGTTACAGACTAGCATTGGCAACATAGTGAGAACTCACCTCTACTAAAAACATTTTAAAAATTAACTACATGTATGGTGGTGTACACCTGTAGTCCTGGTTACTCAGGAGGCTGAGGCTGAAGGCTCACTTAAGCCTAAGAGCTCAAGGCTGCAGTGAACCATAATAGTATCACTGCACTCCAGACTGGGTGACAGAGCAAGACCCTACCCTTGAAGAATGCGATCTTCCTTTTTTTTTTTTTTTTTTAATTTTACTTTAAGTTCCAGGGTGCATGTGCAGGTTTGTTACATAGGTAAACATGTGCCATGGTGGTTTGCTGCACCTATCAATCCATCACCTGAGAATTAAGCCCAGCATGCATTAGATATTTTTCCTGATTCTCTCCCTCCCCTCATGTGTGTTGTTCCCCTCCCTGTATCTGTGTGTTCTCGCTGTTCAGCTCCGACTTATAAGTGAATACATGCAGTGTTTGGTTTTCTGTTCCTGTGCTAGTTTGCTGAGGATAATGGCTTCCAGCTTCACCCGTGTCCCTGCAAGGAACATGATCTCATTCCTTTTTATGGCTACATAGTATTCCATGGCATATATGTACAACATTTTCTTTATCTAGTCTATTACTGATGGAAATTTGGGTTGATTCCATTCTTTAGTATTGTGAATAGTGCTGCAATGAACATATACAGGCATGTATCTTTATAGAAGAATGATTTATTATGCTACTAAATTATAAATATAATATATTCCTTTGGGTATATACACAGTAATGGGATTGCTTGGTCAAATGGTATTTCTGGGTTCTAGGCCTTTGAGGAATTGCCACACTGTCTTCCAGAATGGTTAAACTAATTTACATTCTCACCAATAGTGTAAAAGTGTCCCCATTTCTCTATAGCCTCGCCAGTATCTGTTGTTTCTTGACTTGTTAATAATTGCCATTCTGATGGGTGTGAGATGGGATCTCACTGTGGTTTTGATTTGCATTTCTCTAATGATCAGTGATGTTGAGCTTTTTTTATATGTTTGTTGGCTACATAAATGTCTTCTTTTGAGAAGTGTCTGTTCATGTCGTTTGCCTACTTTTTAATGGGATTGTTTGTTTTTTCTTGTAAATTTGTTTAAGTTCTTTGTAAACTTATCCACTGTTGCAAAAATTTTCTCCTATTTTGTAGGTTGTCTGTTTACTCTGATGATTTTTCTTCTGCTGTGCAGAAGCTCTTTAGTTTGATTAGATCTCATTTGTCAATTTTTGGTTTTGTTTTTGACATTTTCATCATGAAATCTTTGCCAGTACCTATGTCCTGAATGGTATTGCCTAGGTTTTCTCCCAGGGTTTTTATGGTTTTGGGTTTTACATTTAAGTCTTTAATCCATCTTGAGTTAATTTTTGTATTAGGTATAAGGAAGGGATCCAGTTTCATTTTTCTTCATATGGCTAGCCAGTTTTCCCAGCACCATTTATTAAATAGGGAATCCTTTCCCCATTGCTTGTTTTTGTGAGGTTCGTCAAAGATCAGGTGGTTGTAGATGTGGTCTTATTTCCGAGTTCTCTGTTCTGTTCTTAAAAAACACCCAAAAATATGTAAGGGAAAGAAGGTAAACACAAAGGTCAGATATTGTATGATTCCATTTACAGGAAATGTCCAGAATAGGCAAAGCTATAGAGACAGAAAATACACTAGTCGTTGCCCAGGGTTGAGGTCAGAAGTTGGAATAACGAAGAGTCACTGCTAATGGGTACAGGGTTCATTTGGGGGTGGTGAAAATGTTCCCAAATTGATTATGGTGATGGTTGCACAACTTTGTGAATGCACTAAAAACCACTGAATTGTATGCTTTAAAGATCAGATGTATGGTATGTGAATCACAACTTAATATAGCTATTACACATATGTGGTAATATGAATAAATATGTGTGTATATATAAATTGCAAAATTTATTTTCGTAATTGAAATAAACAGAATATACGATAATTTTTAAAAGGATATTTGCTGTATCTCTTATCATTATTTTCACCCTCTGGGCAAGTTTAGTGGAGTATTGGAAAAAGGCACATCCAGCCAAATCCGACCCTTTAAGAAGCTTTCTGAGAAACCTCACCCAGAATCTTTGACTTATATCTCATTGCCCAGAAGGAGGTCATACGGACACTCCTAGCTGCAAGGGAGTCTGGAGAATGAGTGTTTTAGTCGAGCATACTGTCATGACCTTTCTTTTAAAAGGAAGGAGAGGCCAGGTGTGGTGGCTTATGCTTATAATCCCAGCATTTTGGGAGGCTGAGGCAGGAGGATTGCGTGAACCCAGGAATTCAAGACCAGCCTGGACAAGATGGTGAAATCCTGCCTCTATTTTTAAAATAAAAAATAAAAGAAAGGAGAGAAGAGACATTGAGAAGACAACCAATAGTGTATGCCACAATCCTCAAAACAAACAAAAATCTCGAAAAGTGTCACGGCCAGGAAGAGCTAGGGAGGCATATGATAATTGAATGTAATGTTGTACCTGGATGAAATCCTGAAACCAAAAAAAAGGCTCTTAGGTAAAAACTAAAAAAATTCTGAATAAATTATGGATTTTAGTTAATAATATAATACATGTATAAGTATATGGAATAATAATATATAATATCATATAATAATATTGGTTAATTAATTATAAATATGCACTATATAAGTTAATAATCAGGGTACTCTCTATGGGTATATATGGGAACTCTACTATTTTTGCAAACTTTCTGCAAATCCAAAGCTATTCTAAAATAAAAAAATTATTTTTAAAAGCAGTCAGAAACACACTCTGATGTCACTTTTATTGCCTCCATTTTACTGTTGCAAAACAGACTCCAAACATTGAAGAGTTTTATCAAGGTCAAATAGCAATTAGAGCCCAGCACAGTGGCTCATGCCTGTAGTCCCAGCTACTCAAGAGGCGAAGACAGGATGATGGCTTGAACCTAGGAGTTTGAGGCTGCAGTGAGCTATGATCATACCACTGCACTCCAGCCTGAGCAACAGAGATCCTGACTCCAAAAAATAAAATAATAATAATAACAATGTTAGAAATAGCAATTAAGAGCAGGATCTAAGCGCAGTCTCAGTGTATTATATTGCATTATTTTCTTAAGAGGAATCCCTCTTGAGAATCAGGGCAAGTGCTCATCAAATTGCCAGAGTCCTCAGTGGATGAACTGATTTCTTTTGTGACTGCCCCACATGTTTTAGATGGCAAAAGGCCTGCACCAAGTTTGCCTTAGAAACAGGTGCTAAGAAAACCTAGGAAATCCAAGCCAGAGTAATTTATAAGAGAAATAAACATTTACAACAACAAAGTTCAGAGCATTTAAGGCATACTGCCTGCTATTAGATGTTTGCTAACACCGTAAACTCCAGGAGGACTCTGAAATTTGGACTGTGACTTATACCCTTGATAGTACCCACAGCATTTATTACAGATTAGGCACACTTAAATGTGCTCATCAATTGAATACATCTGTCCTAAACACCATATTGGTAAATCAAATACTGAAATGTACAGTGAGAGAAAACTCAGACCTGAAGTCCAAAGATTTCATGTTCTATGTGAGATACTGAGTGCTTAGACTCTTTTGGCTGCCTTCTTCCTTCATCATACATTTAGGCTGTTTGCTGTCACATTACAAATAAAATCTAATTATACTTTTTTTCATAAAACAGTGCCCTTTGATTCTTTTCTATAAAAAAGCCAGGATATCAACTTTTATGATCTGCTGCAGAGCACCAGCTTTTCCTTGTGGGGGCAATGCCTGTCTGAAGTGGCTGCTCTCTTGAGGTGTCCCTGGCTTATCCTGTAAAAAGAAGCAAATTTTTCCATGTATTCCAGCAACGATCGTGTTATTAAAAAAATAATTAATTAATTTAGAGACAGGGTCTTGCTCTGTTGCCCAGGCTGGAGTGCAGTGGTATGACCATAGCTAACCACAGCCTTGACTCACTGGGCTCAAGTGATCCTCCCACCTCAGCCTCTTGAGTAGCTGAGACTAGAAGAATGCACCACCATGCCTGACTAAACTTTAAATTGTTTCGTAGAGACGGGGTCTTGCTATGTTGCCCATTGATCTTGAACTCCTGGCCTTAAGCAATCCTCCCACCCCAGCCACCTAAACCGCTAGGATTACAGGTGGGAGCCACTACACCCCACCTCGACAATCATTTTCTGACTGCTCATTCTGTACCAGGCTCCATGCTAGGCAGTAGAGACAGAAGGGTGAAAAAGATGAAGCATCTCCTTCACAGACTGCAGCTTTTTGCAGGGCAAACAGACAATTTACATATGTTAGACAAATAATGATATCAGTGTCACTGTGACAAATGCCATGGTGGAGAGGGTACTCTGAAAGGCTTTGAGTGCCTGTAGTAGGTGGTGTAATAGGCTGGCATGTTGTACATTTAGGGAGCACACAGAATGAAACCCTCTCTCTTCTGTGCTTGTGATTAAGTGCAACTGAGAAGTAGAAGAGTCATAAAGTTGAAGAATTTTTTAAAATTACATTTAGTAATAAAAATATCAGAGCCGATATGTGGCTTCTGCAGAAAGGTAAGTCCTAAGCAGTTAGAGGGGAAAGAACGGTTGAGCCACATGTGTCCAGTTTCTTCTCCCAACTTTCCCAATCAGATAAGTGCATCCTCCTCTCTTAGGACAGGATGAGTGAGGCCACAGAGAAGTGAAGAATAGCATTTCAAGGAATGAAAGCTTAGGAGAGGGCAGGAGAGAAAAAGCCCATGGGAAACTCAGTTACGTTGTACATGGGAGCTTGGAAGTCATATGGGCAGCAAGACCTGATCAAACAAGGTTTTAGGTCCTGTTAAGAACTGTTTCCCCTTGCATTCTAAATGGACATATAATTTTTGACTGGGGAACAGAATGCACATCTTCAGATTTGCATTTAAGAAGTAGTTCTTTGGTAAAACAATAGAAAATTTTGACTTTTTTCATGGTACAGTGATAAATGATGGTGGTTTGAACTAGATGATAACTGTGAAGATCAAGAAAATTTGTCAGCTTTGGAAATTATTTCCAAGAAAAATATAAAGATTAGTTTGTTGGATATCAGTAGACTGGTGAGAACAAAAAAAATGTACTAAGCATGGCATCTGGGACTTTAGTCTAAGCAACAAAGGGAAAGGTGTTTCCATTTATTAGCCGGGGGTGGGGGCACTGGATGAAGTCTGGGTATAAGATGTGAGCTTTGCTTTTGACTGTTTAGCTTTAAGTGCCTTATGCTATCCAAGGAAGATGGAAGGTAGACAGTGGGTTATGCCCATCAGGATTTTGGAAGACCCATTGCTGCTTCTTGCTATTGTGAATTTCTGGGTTGCCTTGCTATCCTCTATTTGCATCCTTTGTGCTTTCAGCACTTGTGTAACAAAATCAATGTATTAATTTTTTTTTGTCCAAAGCATTTATTGTGGTTTCTGTTTTAATGTCTGGACCCTGGATGAGGTTCAGGTTTGAGCACAGAGCTGTCCCCACAAAAAACACTAGGTGGAGCGGAGAAAGCCAGAAGAAGACACTGAGAAAATCTAAAAGAAGAACGAACACTTTGTTTGTTTTCATGGACGCTAAGAGAAAGTACTATTTCAATAAGGGAATCGATGAGTGTATTAAAAACGCTGATGTGGAATGAAAACGTCCTGAGTTTGGTAGGATGGGTGTCATTGGTGATCTCAGCTGTGACAGATTTGGTATGATGGTGAATGCAGAAGCCAGATTTAGAAAAGAAAGAAGGCCATGGAAAAGGAAGTACGGGATGTGTATATTCAACTATTTTGAGTAATTCTGCTATAACAGAAGAGGGAGGGAGAGAGAGAGAAAGAGAGAGAGAGAAAGAGAGAGAGAGATTGAGATTGCAGGAGAAAGAATGGAGCGAGAGAGAGAGGAAGCGAAGCAACGTATAGGATCTGGGAAGGTTTCTTTCGGTTATATTTGTGTTTGGGTTATTTCGTTTAGTTTGGTTTGTTGGTTTGATTGTTGATTAATTTTCAGTTTTCTGCTGTTACTAATTACCACAAATTCAAACCAACAAATTACCACAAGGTCAATAAACACAAATTATTGTGTTACAGTTGTGTAGGTCAGAAAACTAATGCGGGTCTCACCAGGCAGAAATCAGAAATCAGAGTATCTTTAGGGCTGCAAGTTTTTTTTTTTTTTTTTTTTTTTTTGAGACGGAGTCTCGCTCTGTCGCCCAGGCTGGAGAGCAGTGGTGTGATCTCGGCTCACTGCAAGCTCCGCCTCCCGGGTTCACGCGGTTCACCAGCCTCAGCCTCCCGAGTAGCTGGGACTATAGGCGCCCATCTGCCACGCCCGGCTAATTTTTGTACTTTTTAGTAGAGACGGGGTTTCACCGTATTAGCCAGGATGGTCTCGATCTCTTGACCTCGTGATCCGCCCACTTCGGCCTCCCAAAGTGCTGGGATTACAGGCTTGAGCCACCGCGCCCGGCCAGGGCTGCATTTCTTCCTTTCCAGGTACTTAAGGCCACCCAGGTTCCTTCGCTCATGGCTCCCTTCCTCCATCTTTGAAGCCAGCAAACTCACGTTGAATCCTTCTCACGGTGCATCACCCTGACCTCCTCTGCTGCCTTTCTTGTCCACTTTGTAAAGAACCTTTACGGCTATATTTGGTTCACCTGGATAATCTAGGATAGTCTTCCTATTTTTGAGTGAGCTGATTAGCTAGCAACTTAAATTCTACCCAGAACCTCAATTCCCTCTTGCCGTGTAACTTAATCTATTCACCATTTCCAAAAATTAGGAGCTAGCTATTTGGCAGATGGGGGAAGGGGAATTAATCGGCCTGCCACAACAATTTTTATGTGCTGGATATAAAAATAAAAATCTAATCTGACCATTTATCTTTTTTTTTTTCTTCATGAACAACAAAGCCAAGCCATTGACTGAAGGAGAAAGGTGGAGGGAGGACTGGGATGTCTGAGGGGTGTAGAGAAGATATGAAGTCATCATTTAGGAGACGCTTAAGAGGCAGACAGAGAACAAGCTACAAACACAGAAGTATGCTAAGGGTCAGATAGCCAATTCCAACTAAATCTCAAAACTAGAAAAATAATTTTATAAATTCCTTTTTTATGTTCAATACTTACTTTCGATATGGACCCACCTAAGTTTTATACAAAATGCATCTTAATTTTGTGAAATGCTACTAAAATGTGGAAGAAAGAAAATTAGAATAAAATGAACATCAGAAAAAAATAAAAATGAGTTATTAGGTAGAAAATGAATATTTCCAGATATACTACATAGTTACCCCTAGAAAAAGGGAATGAATACATAGTCCATTGGCATTACAAAGACATATATGATACCACATAATTATAAAAATTGAAATAAAAAAGTGTTCAGGAGGGAAGAGGGTGAAACATGAAAAGATTTGAACTTTATTTTTTAATGTTTGCCCTGTCTGAGCAAGTTATGATCCAAAAATCTGAGTATCCTGAAATACTGTAAAAATGCTTCCTTTGGGAGTCCGAGGAAAGGTGCTGGGATATGCTCCATCAGGATCTCTCCTTATGTGCTCTCTCTAGCGTTCTCCTTCTCCTCTTATTGAATTATCTTGGAAGCTTCACTCTCAGTAGTGACTGGCCCATTCGGCTACGCTCACTTGAAAGGAATGGCTGACCTTCTTGATCACTGAAATGAGCATTGCCTAAAAACCCTGATCTGTAGACAGGCTTGGCCTCAAATCCTCATAAATAGCGATAAAAAACATAGCTGCACGCTACTGAATCTTTCATCCAAGGGAGAATAAATTGTTTTAATACCAGAAATGCAGAAAAAGGGAAAGAAAAAAAAGAAGGTATTTGAACAGAAAGCCAACAAAAGTTCCTTTGATGCAGTTCCTGCTGACACCCTGGGCAAGATGTTCATTGTGTAAGATAGATCACAAAATGCATTAAGAGATATTATGCCATACACTCCAATTAGCATCACCAGTATCCTTTTGCTGGCTCACTGTCCAAAAAATTAATTTTATTGCTTCCAGAACTTTGAACAAACTCATATAATCCTTCAAGCAGATGTACGACGCATTAAAAACCACAATTACATTACTTCAAAGCCATAATTAAAAAGTTTGGTCCTTGTTCCAGGCCTACCATTGATTTCTAAGAGAAACATACTTCAGATCTGATGTAAGCCTTAATAAATTACCAGCTTTGAACAAAATAAGTTTAGCTTCCCATAAAGAATAAAACAGGGTTTTATTGTGGGAAAAGGAGAAGACTAAATGATTGTAAATTTCTATTGCATTTTTATAACCACTTGGGTTTGAAGTCAAATATAATTTGACATTTTATTGATATTTCCAGTGTTTAAAACTGACAAGAAGTACATTAAATTTTACCATGTAAATCTGATATGACAATAAAAATCCTTTTGCACTTCTCATTGGAATTGTTGCACTAAAATGAAATAAGAAGTGCCATCAAAAAATAATTTTTTTTAAAAGAAGGCCTGAGCTGTCAGGAGTTCAGGTGTCCATTTTTTGGTAGGGATAGACTTTTCCTCCAAAGGCGTGACACTTCCAACACTTGCAAGTTGGCCCCACGATTCGCCTCACACCTAGCTCATCCCTCGGTGGCTCTGTTCCATTGTTCTTCTGATAGTAACAGTAAAAATTGTAACAATCTGTCTTAGTTTCCTAGGGTGCTGTAATGAAGTGCCACAAACTGGGCAGCTTAAAACAACAGATATATATATATATATTTTTTTTTTTTAGTAATTTCAACTTTTATTTTAGATTCAGGGAGGTACATGTGCAGGTTTGTTACATGGGTATATTGTGTGAATGCTGAGGTTTGGGGTAAGGATTCTGTCACCCAGGTTGTCAGCATTGTACCCAATAGGTAGTTTTTCAACCCACTTCCGCCTTCCTCCCTCCCCACTCCAGTAGTCCCCAGTATTCACAAGTATATTGCTCCTATATATATGTATCTATATATATCTCTCTCTCTATATATATATGTATCTATCTATCTATATACTTTTCCCCTCCCCCCGAGACAGACTCTCACTCTGCTGCCAAGGCTGAAGTGAAGTGGCACAATCTCAACTCAGTGCAAACTCCACCTCCCTGGTTCAAGCTACTCTCGCACCTCAACCTCCCAAGTAACTGGAATTACAGGTGCACACCACCACACTTGGCTAATTTTTGTATTTTCAGTAGAGACAGGGTTTTGCCATGTTGGCCAGGCTGGTCTGAAACTCCTGACTTCAAGTGATTCACCCCCCTCAGCCTCCTAAAGTGCTGGGATTACAGGTGTGAGCCACCATGCCTGGCCTATAGTTCCCATCTTTATATTCGTGTGTACTCAATGTTTAGCTCGTACTTATACGTGAGAACATGCTGTATTTGTTGTTTTGAACAACAGAAACGTATTGTCTTACGGTTCTGGAGGCTGGAAGCCCATAATCAAAGTGTCGGCATGGTCATGCTCTCCCTGACAGTCATAGAACCCTTTCTTGACTCTTCCTAGCTTCTGGTGCTTTGCCGGCAACCTTCAACATTTCTTGGCTCACAGCTGCCTAACTCCAATCTTTGCCTTTTTTGTCACATGACATTCCCCCTGTATGTCTCTGTCTTCACATTGCTGACTTCTTATGTGGATAACATTCACATAAGATTAAGAGCCACATTATTCCAGTATGACTTCATCTCCAGGTAACCAATCACAATCTGCAAAGACCCTATTTCCAAACAAGACCACATTCTGAGGTACCAGGCCTTAGTTTCTCAATATATCTTTTTTGGGGGAAAGTGTACAATTCAACTATACCACAACCTTTATTGCAAATCAACGATGCAAAGAAATCAACTTCCATTGCAGCACACAGATATGGTCCTCAGAGAGGTCTCTGCATTAAGCATGTGTTACTGTCAAGCTGTTTTTAAAAAGTTATACTTAGTAAAACCAGAACCTGAGGTTTCTCTTGCCTGGTGTTCACAGCCTGTCACATAACAACCCATCTGAAGCCACACCAAAAACATCATTTGACATTGATGAAATTAAACATGAAGTAGGAATGTAATGCAATATACTTGGCAGCAATCTCAACCAGAATTGGCCAGGACATACGATCTAGCAGGGTTGAGCAGGATCAAAAATTAAGCTTATTCCTGAACGCAAAGGTAATATTTCCCTCTTTCCAAGACTAACAACAAAATCCTCAATCTATGATTAAGGTTGCCAGATAATATACAGGATATCAAGTTATATTTGAATTTCAGAAACATCAAGTAATAGGATTATTTTGTTATCTTTTTGGTGACAGGGTCTCTTTCTGTCACCCAGGCTGCAATCCTCCAACGTCAGCCTCCTGAGTAGCTGGGACTACAGGCACGTACCTCCATGCCCCATTTTTGTCGTTGTCATTTTTGTAGAGACAGGGCCTCACTACATTGCCCAGGTAGGTCTCAAACTCCTGGTCTCAAGCCATCATCTTCAGTCTTCCAAAGTGTTTACGGGAATGAGCCACCATGGCCAGCCCAAATAATAGGTTTTCAGCATATCCCAAGCAATATTTGTTTATATAAAATTAAAACTTAAATGGTATCTTTTGTTTTTTTGATCTGGCAACCATTATACATGATGCAATGACTGCCGGCTTAGTGTTTTTTAGTTATTTTCCTGGTGTGAGTGTAGAGTATGGTGGCGGGTGAAAGGGAGCACATAAAGGAATAAGCATCTGCAAGGTTCACTCATCTTCTGCAGTGTTTCACTTCAAAGATCACATATTTACCAAGGTTGAGGATAGAAATATAAATGTGCATGTGTGAGTGTGTGTGCATATGCATTCATATACATGTTATGCACTGAATTGCATCCTCCCAAAATTCATACATTGAAATCCTGACCCCCAGTGTGACTATATTTGGAGACAGGGCATTTAAAGATGTAGTTAGGTTAAATTAGGTCATATGAGCAAAGCCTTAATCCAACAGGACCGGTGTCCATATAAAAAGAGAAAGAATCACCAGAGAGCTTTCTTTCTCTCTGTGGCGCAGGGAAAAGGACAGGACTCAGCAAAAAGAAGCAGTCTGGCCGGGCACGGTGGCTCACGCCTGTAATCCCAGCACTTTGGGAGGCCGAGGCGGGTGGATCATGAGGTCAGGAGATCGAGACCATCCTGGCTAATATGGTGAAACCCCAATCTCTAGTAAAAATACAAAAAATTAGCTGGGCATGGTGGCGGGTGCCTGTAGTCTCAGCTACTCGGGAGGCTGAGGCAGGAGAATGGCGTGAACCCGGGAGGCAGAGCTTGCAGTGAGCTGAGATCACGCTATTGTACTCTAGCCTGGGCAACAGAGTGAGACTCCGTCTCAAAAAAAAAAAAAAAAAAAAAAAAAAACAGAAGCTGTCTGCAAGCTCAACCTCACCAACCCCTGATCACCTTGATCTTGGACTTCCATCCTCCAGAACACGGAGAAAATAAATTTCTATTTTGAGCCACCAAGTCTGTCTGTGGTATTTTTGCTAAGGCAGCCTGAGCAGACTAACACATTAGTGGTAGCCATCAGAAAGACATTATTTCTGGAAAATTTTAGAACATTCAGAACTAAATACACTGTTTTAGTTTAAAAAGTCCTTACTGATAATCAATGACATCGGTTTCTGATGTTAACTTGAAATTATTCATTATCTATATGGATATTTCTTACCTTTTTATAAGCTGAAGACTGAACTTTTAGGATGGATTAGAATACATATATTTTTATACTTCCTTATAAAATTTTAATATCATTCTTTTGTCTCCTTACATGAATTTTGTGTTTATTTCACATATGAGATTTATAAAAAGATATATTCAGTACAATGCACACTGGATTAATAAATAAGAATTTATTTGTATGTTTAACTGCAAAGATTAGGTATAAAGATTTGATTTAGTAGCTTTACAGTGGTGGCAAGAAGGACCTACTTTTCTTCTGCTAGGTTTTCTCTGGTCATTTTTAAATGACTCTCAACAATTTTTAAGTATAGCTTTCTTCTTCTACAACCCAAGAGAAAGATCAGATGGTTTCAGAAACTCTCCAAAGAGTGAGGAAATTTCCTTCCCTTGAAGATGTCAATAAACTTCACTCAAATCTTAATAGCCTATCTTTGTATATATCTTCTTTCTTGAATCAATAACTATGGCTAAGGGATTGGACTATCTGATTAGCTTAAACTTGAGCCGACTGTCTTGACCTATATCCCTAGATACAGAAAAACACTAGCTTTGTACAAATTCAAGAGCTATACAAGTGAACTATATGTCCTGGATATTCTCAGCCTTCCTGAGGAGACATATTACATTGTTTTTAATTTACCAATATTTTATTGTGAAAATTCTCAAACATAAAGAAAATTTGAAAGAGTTGTATAATGAACACCCATATACTCACTATATAGATTCTGCAATTTACGTTTTGTTATATTTGCTTTATTACATATCTAGTCATCTATCCATTGCATGAGATTTTGATGATTGAATAAAAGTATTGGTGCTTACAAAATCCAACATATTTCTAAAGTCAGTCACATTTATATGAGCTTACCTTTGTTCTCAAACTCCTTTCACAAGATAAGCGAAAGTTAATCATCAAGCTGCACATTTTGCATTCAAAGCTATCTAAACATGTTACAGCTTCCAGTTTCTCAAGGTTCTGCTTCTACATTTGATCACTTTTACTGATTCTAATGGGTTTCAAATTTTTGCTCATTCAAAGCTCAATTCAATTTTCACCTCTCCCCATAGAGTTACCAGACTTCTATACTTAGCCTTAGGCTAATCTGTCAGCCTGAGTGTAATTGTACATTTTGTTATGATAACACTTATCATGTTATAATTATTTGTTTATGAGCCTGTATCCTTGACTGGAATACTTTTATTATCTAGCTCTGCCTTTGTGATTCCTGTCACATAGTGGGTTGTCTATAAAGGTCTGTAGAATTAAAGTCAACAGATGTATGTTGGACATGTGATTCTTCAACATTTGAAACTAACAAGAAGGAAAGCTTCATACTTAATTACTTTTAAAAATCCCCATTAGATTCTTCAGAAATCAAAATCAGTTAGGCAGTATGACAACTTGTTATAAATATCACTCTTCCTAAAATCATGTAAGAAAAAATTACCCTAGGTATTGTACTTTTTAAAAGCCACAAATGGCATAGAGAATAAGATTAATCAACATGGAAAAGGGGTGGATCCAAGAGATAAAGTGCTGGAGTTCAAGTATAGGCTCTGCTCCTTTTTAGCTGTAAGACCTTGAACAAATTACTGAAACTTTTGCTGCTCAGTTTCCTCCTCTGTAAAATGGAGATAACAGTACCTACTGCACAGCGTTGTTGGGAACGTTAAGTTAATTCAGGAGAAATTTACATTGCCTGGCACACAGTAAGTGTCCAGTAGGCACTGGGTTTTAAAAGAAAAGGTATGGTAGACAATATCGACTGTTAAAACAACATCCAAACCTCCCCAATCCCATTTCTCTCTTCTAACAAAATCCACATTTATTCAGGTGGCAGAGAGCCCTTTAACTCAGGATAGGTGGACTCCCTCAGACTCCCAGAATATAAACCATGATGCTTTAATCCAGCCTTGCTACTCTCCTAACAGTTAGCTGTGATTTGAGTAGGAGTGGCCAACAGGTAAGTGGGAGGATCTCAGTGTGGCATCAAGGAAAGGTTATTCTTAGTTATTAAAATGGATAGGTATGACTGTCTTGGGCCTCTCCCTTTTTCCCTTTCTCCTTCTTGCTGCCTACATTGCCAAGGGAAGTGACTATGTAGTCACCACGAGGAAGCAAAAAGGAGGAAAAATGTCAGCATTCCAAGAAAGGTGAAGACAAATGGAAAGAGTCTAAGTCCTCAACAACATCGCTGAGCCAGTGCAGCAACACTAGATCACCTACCTCTCGACTTCTTGTTACATGGAAAACGATACCTGTATTTTGTAATCATTGTGGTGGAGTTTTCTAACACTCCTAGTTAATACAGCCTGACTGGTACAATGCTACACAGCCCAGTTTGGTGCTGTGGGACTTACTGGGTAGTCTATGTATCTTTACATGATAATAACATTCTCAATGATAAGAGACTTTTTTAAAAGCTAGACTAGTAGGCTGGGTGCGCTGGCTCACACCCGTCATCCTAGCACTTTGAGAGGCTGAGGTAGGCGGATCACCTGAGGTCAGAAGTTTGAGACAAGCCTGACCAACATGGACAAACCTCATCTCTACTAAAAAATACAAAATTAGCCGGGCGTGGTGGTGCATGACTGTAATAGGAGGCTGAGGCAGGAGAATCCCTTGAAACCGGGAGGCGGAGGTTGCAGTGAACTGAGATCACGCAATTGCACTCCAGCCCGGGCAACAAGAGCGAAACTCCATCTCAAAAAAAAAAAAAACTAGACTAGTAAATACCATGTTTTAAATGCTTTATTTTGTTACAGGTTCATTTCATTGGTCATTAAGAGTTCGGTCCCTGCATGATCCTTTAATTTCCCCTCTGCTACAGATAAAAGTTATACCATCAGTCTTGGAAGTCTCTTGTTTTCTCAGCTTGGCCTTTAATTACAATGAACTAGAGAGGAGGACAAAATAAGTGACTTGCAACAACAGATTCCCCACCCTCGACTGAAAGGATAAATCAAACAAATAGCCTCCTGTTTGAATGCATAAATAGCAGTTTGAAGTACCCAGGAAGACATTTCTAAAGTGACATAATAAAAACATCAGGAAATTGGCATTTATGTCAGCCAATGACAAAACCATAAAACAAATGTGAGAATATTCAACTTTGGAATTTGTTTAATATTCAACAAATATTTACTAGGTGTGTATTACATGCAAGGCACTGTGAGCAAAACAAACCTCATCTTTGTGCTCACTGAGGTTACTGTCTTATGAAGAAGAAATGTTTTGGAGGTTTTTTTATTTTTATTTTTGAATTTTTTATTTATTTTTATTTATTTATTTTTTTTTGAGATGAAGTTTAACTCTATTGCCCAAGCTGGAGTGTAGTGGCGCCATCTCAGCTCACTGCAACCTCCACCTCCTTGGTTTTTAAGCAATTCTCCCTGCTTCAGCCTCCCAAGTAGCTGGGATTACAGGCACTTGTCACCACATCCAGCTAGTTTTTGTATTTTTAGTAGAGACAGGGTTTCACTATGTTGGCCAGGCTGGTCTTGAACTTCTGACCTCAGGTGATCCACCCACCTTGGCCTCCCAAAGTGCTGGGATTACAGGCGTGAGCCACCGTGCCTGGCCAGAAATTTCATAATATAAGCAAGGGACAGATTAATGTTGAACCCTAAGTTATGAGGGAGGCCAAGATGAGGTTGGAGACTAGTTTCTTTTCACATAAATGAAAGATGTGATCATAAGACAAGCTGTTAATTATTGATGCCAACAGCAGAGAAAATGTTTGAACTTCTGATAGGAATCAACTTCTGACACTGTTTCCATTTATAGAATCAAAAGACCCTCACAGAATTTGCTCTCCACTTGCCTCAGTTATACACATTCCTCCCATTTTTTGGTTCACTGTTTTTGAGTTCAGAAGTATTAAATCTAGCCAGAACTCTGGCTGGACCTTTAGGGAATTCCCAGCTTGAAAGTACAGCAGCTGCTAAATATTACAAGTGCTATTATATTAAGGGGGGTAGGGATGTGCGGCGGGGTGTGGAGGAGGTTCTCCAATATCAGGATAAACTGCAACTACATATTTTGTGTAATCTTTGGCTTCTTCAAATGCACTTACACTGAAAGCAATATTTTGTTAAGTTTTGTAGATGAAAAATTATACCAGTCCAATTAAAATGCAAGGAAGACTTTATTCAAGACTATTGCAGTAGAGGAGAGAGATTGATCTCAGCTTCACAAGAACAAAAAGCTAGTGGTAAAGTACTGAAGGATATTAGCGGGAAGATTGTCCATGTGGTTCAGCCCCCTGTGTTTGCTAATTGGTGTTCATCAAAGTTATTCTCCTACTGTCTCACGGAGCCTAGGATATGGTGGGTATTTTTCTTGATGATTGCATTTGAAGTAGATTTCGAAAGACTAAATTTGTACAAGATTTACATCTCAAAGGGGCAGAGAAAGAATTTATCATTTCATGTTTTCTAAAGCAAACAGTCTAAGTAAAAGTTAGGTACATTTAGTCAGGAAGAAACCTGTCTAAACTTTAGTCAGTCTGGAGGAAACTACTAAACTTAGAAAATCATTTTAAGGATGTCCAGTCAGTTTCTTACCATCATCAACAGAGTTGGTAGCACCCAGCACTGTCCAGTGAAGGAAAGGTATCTTCCCTTTTTATTTATTTATTTCTTATTTGGAGTCTCGCTCTGTTCCCCAGGCTGGACTGCAGTGGCTCGCTATCAGCTCACTGCAAGCTCCGCCTCCCGAGTTCACGCCATTCTCCTGCCTCAGCCTCCCGAGTAGGTTATATACAGGCACCCCCCCAACACGCCTGGCTAAGTTTCTTTTTGTATTTTGGTAGAGACGGGGTTTCACCATGTTAGCCAGGTATCTTCCCTTTTATTAAGCTACTTGCCCAAATTACTTTTAAACTTATTAATTAAAAAAAAAAAATGTTCAAATCTTATCTCTGTTACAAAAGTGTCCTTTTACTTTTTTCTTTACCTTTAAAACAGAAGTTTAAAGCAGGGTAGAGTCAGAATGGAAGAGATATATTGATATATGTTTAAATGCCTCGAAATAAATGAAGACACAGGTGGAAAAAGAAATATCTCCCAAAGTCAGACTTCTCTCTATTTCCTGCCCATTTTCTCCATGTATGTTCAATTGAATTAATTTTGTCTCTTCTGTCTCATTTCATTCCCAGCATTTAGAACAAACACATAATTTTATGTTCAACAATGTCAATTATTAGCTTATGTTAGGTTACAAACCATAAAACTATAGTAATAACACAGATGTTTATGTCCTTCAGTTAGGTTTATACAGGATTAACTACTAAGCAGTTTTATAAAAGTTTTCTTGATGAGTATTATTAATCCTTAATTTTGTTGTTGGCTAAAGACGAATGATGCATAGGTATCTCTACCCCTTCTTTGTTCTTCTGTTACCACACACCAAAACTGTTGATCACAACATACCCCTGTTGTCTGGGGCTTTATCTGACTTTGCTTGCTCCTTTTTTATCCCTTTCTGGTTCCTATTGTATTCTGTTCTGGAAAGAATATGGAAATCTGGGCCAGGTGCAATGGCTCACATCTGTAATCCCAGCATTATGGGAGACCAAGACAGGCGAGTCACTTGAGGTCAGGAGTTCGAGACCAGCCTGGTCAACATGGCAAAACCCTGTCTCTACTGAAAATACAAAAATTAGCCGACCATGGTGGCACATGCCTGTAGTCCCAGCTACTTGGGAGGCTGAAGCAGGAGAATTGCTTGAACCCAGGAAGCGGAGCTTGCAGTGAGCCAAGATTGCACCACTGCACTCTAGCCTGGGTGACAGAGCGAGACTCTGTCTCAAAAAAGTTTAAAAAAAGAATATGGAAATTCATTCTTGACTGTGGGAAGACTGACAGTTCTATGTGTAGCTATTATGAACCTCTGTATAAACTCAAGGAATTGGAGAGTGTGATGAAAGACACTGTTGCTAATCCTAAACAGGTTTTCTACTACCTCTGTCTCAGAAAAGAGAAAAATCACAAATGTAACCTCTGGCAGGGTATCATGCCACATACCCATGCTTTTTTTCTTACAACATCTGCCTTCTGGCAATGCAATTCTCATTTGCATTTCAAAAGCAGCTCCTATTGGCTTTGACTACATTTCTAAAAATACTTAAGCTCTGTCTCCATTTATATGTGAACCCGAATGACTCTTCCTACCATGTCTAGGGTTGCTCTTGGAAGGATAATGAAAGACATATCCCTCTACAAGATAGTGGACAAAACATATATTATATTATGCTTCTGTAAAAACAGAGAAGAGCAGTTAGACTTGCCTAGAGATCAGGATTTTGGTAAAACTTTAATATGTTTAAAAAGAGTAGTAGAGGGTGTGATCTGCACAAAGGATACCTAAGAACTGAACTGATCAGAAAAACAAAGACATTTTCTTTTGGCCTCATAATGAGATGTATTTCACAAAAACCAGCCATAGTTGCTCAGGACTATGGAACTGTTAAAGGAAATATAAAAATAGAGCTGAAGCTGGGAACTTGCAAAAGAGAACATATGATAATGAAGATTTAACATTTGGCACGTCCTAGTCATTTCTCCAGAGTATTCACATCTAATCACAGACTGAGGTGATGAGTTCTCCAATACCCTCCAATAGAATTGCCTATAATGTAATTAAAGGGTGCAGCATTAACTTGCTGACAAGAGGCAGAATTTCTCCTTCTCAAGGAATGTAAAATCAGTGTTGCCATTAATTCTTAAATGGCTTATGTTTATATTTGTTAAAATAAACTTTTCATTTGAAAATAACATATATATATTTGTGGCTTTACTATATATATACATATATAATATATATATATATATATATATAATATTTATATATAGGCCACAAATCATAAGGGTACTCATATACTCAATGAATTTTCATAAAGACAACACACTCACTTATATAACACCCCCCAATCAAGAGATAGAACATTTCGCACACTGTGGAATGGCACCTGTTGTCCCTGGACAGGCACTACATGCACCACTTTTCTTAAGGCAACTACTAATATCTTGACCTCTCATACCACAAATGGGTTTTCCTTGATTTTGACTGTATGTAAATGGAGCCGTACAATATGTATTCTCTGTCTGGTGTTTTCCTCTCAATGTGATGTCTGTACATTTCATCCATATTGCTGCATAGGACAGTGGTTTATTCATTCTCATTGCTTATATTTTTCTTATAACATAATACAGTATATTTATGTATACTACTATCATGGACATTAGTTTTTTTCACCAATTTGGCACTGTTAAAATTAATGCTGCTACGGATATTCTTGTTCATGTCTCTAATATTCATGTGTTTGTATTTTTGTTAGTTATATCCCTAGATATTGATGATCTGGGTTATAAGGCTCTTGATACCAGAGGCTCCTGGTATTTCACTCATAACCACATGGTTCTTACCATTTCTATCCTTTGCATGAGGGCTTTCTGTGGCCACTGGAGCTGGCTGAACACACTGCTCCCCAGACACATACACACATATACACAGAGTCACACATGCACACAGTGGGCTGGAAGTCAGGGGATTAACATCTCTGGTAGCAGCCCTTAAACAATGACTGACTCTAATCCCAGTACATCTTCCACACTGTCTCCCAAAGTTCTCTACTCAACTTCAATTGTCAGCCCTGGTAATTTGCTTAAGTATTCACATACTCTTTAGTTTTCTTCCCTACCCTGTCTCCCTTGTTCAAATAAACCTCTTGCAATAGGATGGTCTGTGTTTGATTTTAGGGGAGTGTAATCTAAAACAAAGGGTATGGATATGTTCAGTTTTAGTGATAGTGCCGGTTAATAACCCCACCAGTACTAGAGTGTATATGAGTTATAGGCGCTCCACATCTTCACAAAATCTTGGCATTGAGTCTTGACAGTCTCTTAAATTTTAGCTATTATGATTGTGATGCTGCACTCCAGCTTGGGTGATAGAGCAAGACTCAGCTGCTATAGATAGATAGATAGATAGATAGATAGATAGATAGATAGATAGATAGATAGATAGAT